>NC_143052.1:104356666-104659696 GCF_052426305.1 Pelodiscus sinensis
TTCTATTGAAGGACTCAACAGGGATTAATTTTTATCATTTAAATCAGCATGAAAGAAACTAGAATCTAAATCATCAATATTTAATTGTGTGAGTGTGTAGCACTTGTACTCTTGAGTTATTTTCTTAAAGGTTGGTTCTCATCGATTGGTAACTATTAAAGCATGTTGCCTTGCAAATAAATACAGTCTTTATACTCAATTTTGTGCTTTTTTTCTGTTAACCAGGAGGATACACTGTCTGTAAACATTTATTTAAGCAGTTATATAAGTTATTTACATATATTCAATTCAGTATTTTACATATATTTTGTTAGTGGCGAATGATTTATTTCTTATTTAAGAGATTAATTTTTACTTCTGCTTTGTGTCAGGTTCTATTTGGATGGAAATTCAAAATCAGTTAATGTATAAAAACAGCATTTCATTTTTTTCATTAACTATGATAAATGTCCTGGTTACATAAACTTTTTCTAATCAAATCATTTTTTTGCATTTAAAACTGAATGGTTTAACAAAAGAATTATTATTTGTAGTAAGTGAATTGATTGCAGCGTGCCATGCACCCTGTCCTTCAAGATTTTAGAACTAGTAGACAGTATCTTCTTACACCTACATTGTATTGGTAGTCTGAAAGGAGGAAACAAGCTTTCCTGCTTTTTCAGTTTCCAGTTGATTTCTTAATTTGTATAAACTAGTCATTGAACTGAGTTGGTTAAATAAATTGAAGTGAACAAAACATTTTTCACCTGCATAAAGGGGTTACTGCTGTCAAAAGCTGGCTTTATCCATCAGCAAACTCTGCTTAGCCATTGACTTCCACCAGGTCAGTGGTTTGACTTTCTGTACAACTTGGCAGCAAACGTGTACTACTTATACTTTATGTATTTAATATAAATGATTTTAATAGATTATATTAAGTTAGGCCCTAACAGAAGTTGTAGATTTAAAATTAAATTTAAATAGGGTAGTTTTTTTATAAACATGAATCAATATTTAATTTACACTTAACATTCTGGTATTTTAAAAACACAGATTTTTATTCATCCTGGAAAGACTATGGTAAAACTACTAAACTCTTTTCCATGTGATAACTATCACAAGATGCTGTCTCAGAACCGTGATCTTTGGGATTCTTTTATGAGCCATATTAAGCTCAAGGCCCAGAATGTGAGGCAAAAATGGCACACTTGCTAGTCTCCATTTCAGGGGTTAGGCAGAGGGCAGTTTGGCTCCTGGCACAAGTTAGGGAAGCTCTCACTTGCACGAAGGTTGCCAACTCTCCTGGACCTGCTGCCATTGTTGTAAATGTCACTGGTCCATTTGGTTGGCGTAGCTGGCAACTCTAACTTGCATTGAGCGGTAATAGCCCTTAAGGGGAATTATATCTGCTGGGATTCACTGGAATCCAAGTGCTCTCAGATCATACCCCAAACACACCCTTCTGGTGGGGTCTCTGAGGGGATGGCATAGAGCCAGCAACTCCAGCTTTAGGCAACAAAGTTTTCCTCAGCTGCCTGTTTAGAGCAGTTGTATCAATGTTTTTGCAGCCAGAGTGGCACAAAGGGGCTGTATCAGGACTCTGAATCTGATCCTATGTCTCTAGAAATAAAGGACTTCTACCAGGGGTAGTCAATTTTTTTCAATGTCCAAATTTCTTGGTCAAGGTATAGTCAGGATTCAGAGTTCATTTTTCACAGCGCGCAAGTACCCTGTTCATCAAACACATACTAATATCTCCTTGCTTATGTTTTAGTGCATTACATGAAAAATTAAACCATTGTATATACTGGTTGAACCTTTATATGCTGTGGCAAAATAAAACAGTGTTGCTTCATTCTTTAAATCAACCATTTTAGGTGCCAGCTTTCCTTTCTTTTTCTGCCATGTTTAAACATGGTGCTGTTAAACTGGAAAGTGCTGCAGCTGGAACTACAGCTTTCTATAGGATAAATGAACCTGTGAGCATACAGTGGAAAATATATATATTTTAAAAAATCATATGCTTGTCTTTTTTTTAATAGCAGAAACTGATAGCTGAAATTAAGCAGATAAGGAATTAAGGAGAACCAGTTAGTCATTAATTCATAGCTCCATGTATTGGAGATCGTATTGTGAGAGAATAAGAGAGTAAAAAATAATTTAAAAAATAACAATAATTATAGAATCATAGAACTGGAAAGGAATCTCAGGAACTCATCAGGTCTAGTCCCTTGCTCTTATGGCAGGACCAAGCACCCTCTAGACCAGTGGTTTTCAAACTACGGGTCGTAACCCAGTACTGAGTTGCACAATGTCTGGCATTGGGTCACCTTGCTCTAGGGTGACCTGTGACTAGTAGTGGTGCTAAGACAGCCTTTCTGCCTCTCTTGGCACTGTGAACCACACTGCATCCCGGAAGTGGCCAGCAGTAGGTCTGGCTCCTAGGCAGGGGGAGGGAGGCATGGGGCTCGGTGCACTGAGTACTGGTTCCACACTGCCATTGACCAGTTCCCAGCTAATGGGAGAGGGGGATGGGGAGATCTGTACCTTCGGGTGAGAGCAACATGCAGAGCTGCTTGTGTTCCTCCGCCTTGGAGCCAGACTTGCTGTTAGACACTTCCGAAGCACAGCATGGTCCGCAATGCTAGGAGAAGCAGGAAGCCTGCTTTAGCATCCCCACTGCGCCTGTGACTGCTAGAGGTAAGCCTGTGTCCAATCAGGAGCACCAATGCCTGGCCCCAGGCCTGAGGGCCCCCCGCCCAAACCCGGAGCCACTTCTTGTATGCCAGACCTCTCATTCCTACCTCTCCTCCTCCTCCCCCCGCCCCAGCCTGCACTGTAGTCAAAATATACAATTATGCTGGTTCGCAAGCATCAACAATTTTCTTCAACTGAGTAATGAGGAAAAAAAGTTTGAAAACCACTGATCTAGACCATCCCTAACAGGTATTTGTCTAACCTGCTCTTAAATATCTCCAATGATGGAGATTCCACAATCTCCCTAGGGAATTTATTCCAGTGATTAATCACCCTGATGGTTGGGAATTTTTTCTTAATGTCCAACCTAAATCTCACTTACTGAGATTTAAGCCCATTGCTCCTTGTCCTAATGGTAATAAGGATAATAATAAAGAATAAAAATAAAATAATAATAATAAACAAAATAATAACAATGCTAATAAGTAAATAAAAAGATGTAGCGCTCTGTTCAAAAGCACCTGGAGTCTCTGGATTTGGCTCATGGTCTGCCTATTGATTGTCCCTGATTTATGTGCTATAATCCATTGTGCCACAGAGCTTCTTGCCTATTTTATGGTACTTCCTGGTACCTTCTCAGATGATTTATTATTATTATTATTGTACAGAAGTACTGCAAAGAGTGTGTTGAAGATTGAGGCAGAAGAACAAGGGAGCAGGGAGAAAAGGGGCCTAAAAGCTCTTGGAGAAGTATTACATAGAGACTATGGGAGGTGAAAGGTTGTGATTGTCATCAAATCTGACAAAATCCTTGCATCTTGGAGGCAAATTGTAGTGATCCTAGACTTGACGGAACTCTCCTGTGAAATATTAACCGGTCTAGTTGCCCTCTTCAGCCAAAGATTCTTTGCTGCAGTTTCAAAATGAGCATCTCTTCCTCAGCTCCAAGGAAAGAAGTAATTTGGGGAAAAGGTGGCAAAAAAAGAGGACAACAAAAGACCCCATTAGAGATTTTATGCAGAATATATTCAGGGGCGGCAGTTGTGTTTTTAAATAGAAGTTATTTTAGCTTTCCAAATCTGTACATGAAAATTTTCTTCAAACATTTCAGCCTTCATCCAGTCTTAAAAATCTGACCTGCAGCAGTACGCACACAGAATTGTTGGGACTTCTTTTGTCTTCTTTAATAAAATAAATAAATTACCTTATATTATGTCCCCCTCCAGCCTCTTGCCTCTCAAAATTGACTGACATTACTGAACAGGCAATAAGATGGAAGCATATAGAGTTACTGGGTTGTTTTCCCATTCCAGTGCAAAGTTGGGTGGGGGAAGTGCTAGTGTGATAAAGGGGAGGCTCAATACACAGCACTCCTATCTCATTCTTATTGCTGCTGCAGAGAAGGGCCTTGCAAAAAGAAACAATGCCTGTCCCATTCATTGCAAATTCACTGATTTGTGAGCGCTGAGCATTCTGCACACATGATTGTGCAATTAGTCTCCACAATAGCATGCAGCCATTTAGCTAAGTATCTGCCTTAATTTTTAAAAAGAATTGGATGCCTTAATCCCTGTTACCTTTTTTGCATAGTGATAGAGTAAACTATCAAGCCCCAAAGAAGGGTGCTTTTAGAGGCAGGTAAACAAGTTGGTAACTCATCTCCAGCTCCTTGTAAATCCTGTTTCCATGGTTTTGATCTTAATTTCTGTCCTCTTACAAGTTTCTACATTTTGGTGACTGCCTTGATCTGGACAGGAAAAAGAAGGCAGGATGGCCTTCTTCCATGTGCTTGGGCACTTCTGTGTAAAAAGCAAAGGGCACATTCCAAGTATTCCAGGCTAAATTTTTGAAGGAGTCTTAAACCCAAGAGTCATACCTCAAAATGAATGGCTGGTTAGAAAAATATGACCTACATGATCATTAGGCAACAGTCTAAGGCATACGGAGAGATCTTGAGATTTAAGTGTCAATAGAAGTGAATGTTGTATCAGGAGAATGGTTGTGGTCAATTTGAGATGTCTTTATAAAACTATATTAAATTAAACATTACATTTTTAGCCATGATTAGTGAATCTGGGTGTCTCAAGAAACTGAGACCTTCAAGGATCCTGATTTTTGGAAAGTGGGTGCTAAACACGTGTCTCTATATATTGTGAGTAAGATGATGAGATTTGATGTTGTGTGTGGAGACTTTTGCAATAATCTGTCTCCTACAATCAGGAGTTGGCTGATAAGTATGGTGTCTCAGAGAGGATTCACTGTAATTTTGTGTCTTTTTTCTGTCAGAGGACAGTGCAATTCACAAAGAAAATGCTGTCATTCTATCTCATGGATGTTAGTGCAGTTAAGCGACAATTGCTCACTAAACTCTTTGCTGCAGGGTTGCATTTTGACTGGCCAAGAGAGCTTCAGAAAAATAGAAACCAGCAGACCAAGAAAAAGGCAGCTTGGCATATTTACCTGAATTGCTGATTTTATTTTTTGGTTGCCCAAAGTTTTATTTTTGTTACTGTTTAATCAATTTCCTCCCCACATCTAGCAGATATAAATGCTGGCAGAAAGCACCAGCATTGTGATGACCCCAGAGACTGAACTCATTGAGGGTGAGATTTTCACAGATGCCTAAGTCTCATGACTCATGACTCTGAATCACACAGGCACTTTTGAAAAACCCATCTTTGATGCACAGAGCAGGTTGTAGTACAGCACAAGGAGTGCAAATTGCCCTGCTTCTTAGTGTGTGTGCAGTACACCTCTGGTGGCACATGACAAAGATTCATCACCAAATTTGGTCCACTGGTTGGACCAGTAGCTTCCCCAGCCTGGGTCAGTTATTGACAGGGAGTGCAAAGTGAATGCTGGTCTGTGCCCCCAGTGTCCTGCTTTTATGACTGTAATATGTTCTGGAGAATCCTTTGACGGGGGTGAGTGAAGAAGTCCATCTCGTGGCCTGTTGCATACTTACTTTCTTTACTCAGATGGCCGGCAAGAGTTTCTCTCAGTGCTATGTTGCTGACATTTTGAAAAGGGGCTCCCTCACACAATCACACACTCCCCAAGTGGGTGATACATTCAATGTTTCCTGGATAAATTAGTTCCTCCTTTCATTTTCTTCACTTGCCCTTCTAAATCTACCAGTTCTATAATTCTTTCCTACCTCAAACCTTTCACCCATTCTTCCTCTCCCAGACACACCAGACGTTTCCCTGTCTCCAGCACCTGGTGAAAGTTCTTCTAGCTGGCTCCTTTATTTGACACAGCTGAGGTAGGGACATCTTTCTGTGGCCTCTGGCAGTGAGGAGCTTTGCAGGGTGGGGAACCAGGTTCCTTCTCTAGGTAGGCTGGATAGTCATTTAAGGATGGGTCATTCTCTTTGGTTGCTGATATAAGCAACTCTTCCTTGACTGCTGGCGATCTCTCTTAACTCAGGTTGCCAATCCTCCTGATTTTGCTGGGAGTCTCCCAGAATCAGGCTCTATCTCCTGGAGGCTACTGAAGCCAATACAGGAGATTTTAGGCCACTAAAAGTCCATTGGGGCTAAGGCAGGCTCCCTGCCTGCCCTTGACCTCTGTCGCATTCCTGGAGCCCTGGGAGGGTGGGGAAGAGAGTCTCTGTGTGCTTCCCATGCCCCAAGTCCTGATTCTGCAGCTCCCATTGGCCAGGAGCTGTGACCAAAGGGGGCTGAGGGAGCAGTGGCTATGGGTGTGGGTAATGTCTGGAGCTGGCAGCAGGGACACATCAGATGCTTAAAGGAAGTGGTAAGCTTGTTTCTGCTGGATGGCATGTGTATGTGTTGGGGGTAGGGCTTCAGGCTGCCTTCTAGTATCAGCTCTTTAAATTTATAACTAGGGCTGGTCTGACAGGCACTAATGAGGCCTGGCTGTAGCCTTCTAGCTAATGCATCAATAGGATGGCTCCATCTTACTTCACCCCATGTGCTAGCAAGGGTATGAGGAGGATTACATCATGCTTCCCAATATGCTCTTATTGGCCCTTGTGGAGGACCTGGAAGGGGACTTCCCCTTGCAGCAGCTGCCATAGCAATGGGAGGGCATAACTAAGCCACTGATGCTGCTTTAGTGCATTGCAGCCAAATCAGTCTCAGATCTAGCAAGGATTTAAAGAAACCAAGTTGGCATTTGCATTTCTGGGATAGGCTGCAGAATAAAAGTTCGCTACATAATCTCTTTCTGTCCATTCCGATTACACCTTAGGCCGGCTGTGTGCCCACGAGGTTTTATGAAGGGTGAGCAACAGGAAACTTTGGGACACGCCTGCCACAGAGCTGACTGATCATACGTGCAATGGCTTATCTGTGCAGGCAATTGGAAGATTTGCAAGCTCATTGGGGGCACATGCAAATTGTCCAGGCTCAATTTATACATTTGAACATATGGCCCTAAATTCAAATTATCGTTGTATCAGGAGTGAAAAGTTTGTTGCTGTGTGGTGGTTTTCGTCATGTTCTTCAATGGCAGAGGGTGTTAATGAGATTCATCCCATGCCGGAAATAGCACAAAACACCACAGAACAGGATTGTCAAGGCTGTTCCCCACTCTGGCACTCCGAGTGCAGAAGGTGGGGGTCCGCAAGAGACTGTAAAAATACCTTTTTTTATGTCTTCTGCTTAAAAACTCCCCAAGGTCACAGAGCTCCTGGCCTTGGGAGGTAGCTGCCACCACCTAGTGAAACAAAAGAAAACCCCTTTCTTCTCGAGCCCAGAAAAAATCACTTGGACTTCTTCCAGAGGGGTGCCCCCAGACTCTTTCACCACAAGAGAGCTTGGAAAAAAGAAAAAACAAACTGCAATCTCTGATAGCTGACCTCAGTCTTAGTCATGCATACACAGACCTCCGATTACCTTCCAGGATACAAGAATCAAACCATTGCCTTAAAAAAGACAAAACAAAGAGACATACTTGATAAAGCACACTTGGTTGCTAGGTGTTCCATAGCAACTGAGAAAAGAACAGATTAAAATACAGAGAAATTGTATCTCTGGGATACAGCTGAAAATATAGTATTGCGGTGGGGGGAGCACATGGATTTAGCACAGAAAAGTTTAACTAAACAACAAAACAAAGAGAATAACCTGGTCATAACTACATAAACAATTCCCTATCTACTTATCACTCATGCTTCAAGGCTCAGTTCATTTCCATGCCTGGTATTCTTTATAGGAAGGCAGGGTCATTCTGCTTGGTTCAATTCATCTCCCCCCTCCAAAGTTCCTGGCTTGAAAAAACTCATGCAAGGAAAAACAGAGGCAGGTATATCTTCCTGCTCAAATCTCAACACCTTTTCCCATTGGCTGACCTGGCTCCACACCAACACCCCTTAGCTACCTGATTTTAACATTTTAGTCACCGTATGCTGGTCAGCACTCCTCCTATCCATCACAAAGATAAAGGCTGATTTTTCAGAACTCCTTTGAGGCCAAGCATGAAAACACTAGGGAGTATTTCTGGTGAGGATTGAGACTTGTGCTCAGAAGTGCATGTGGGCACAGAACTGGAATATGGGAGATGATGCCGATTAGGATTGAGCTAATGTGGCAGAGCTGTGTGTTTAGAAAGAAACCATGCTCAGTCACTCCCCCACTTTCCAACTGCAGTTCAACTTGAGTCCATTATTGCTGTGATCAGTAACCTAAACCATGGCAATTAAACAAAAGAACAAAATCCTTTACAAAATACAGCCCCCCCCCCCCCCAATAGACTTTGGAAGCTGTGTGCGTGTGTGTGCACGCGCAAAACAATGAGAAAGTACAATTCTCTCTGTAAGTATTAGGTAAGTGTTAGTTGTGGGTGTAATGAAGGAATTCAGTCATACCGAGTCTTTGTGCCACTTCTCCCCATCCATGTCCTTTTCAATCTAGCAGACTCTACCCTCACATCTAATGATAGAATCTTAGAACTGGAAAGGACCCTGTGAGTTCATCAAGTCCAGTCCCCTGCCCTCCTGGCAGGACCAAGCACCATCTAGACCATCCCTGACAGGTGTCTGTCTAACCTGCTGTTAAATATCTCCAGTGATGGAGATTCCACAACCTCCCTGGGAAATTAATTCCAGAGTTTAACCACCCTGACAGGAAGCTTTTCCTAATGTCCAACCTAAACCTCCAATGATGACTTCTTAGTCTCTAGGAATGTGTGGCTGTTCCCCAGTGGGAATATCATTTCTATACGCTCCTGGGATGTTCAGGTCTCTAATGTTCTAAATAGTATCATTTAGACTTTAATATATACTAGTGTCTGATGGAGTTGCAGAGTGCTTCAATTTATACAGCACCCTCACCATCTGATAAGGAAAAACGTAAACAATGAATAGTCTTAAACACTAACACATGCAGATCAGTGAGTCCCAAACTTTTTGGCATCATGCCCCCCTTTTTGATTTTTGAAAAAACACTCGTCCCCCCCCCGCCAAAATAGGAGCAAAACTTGTTGAGGGGGGTGGCTGGGTCGCCTCGTGCCTCCCCTGGAATTTCTTCGCCCCCCCCCCCAGGGGGGCACGCCCCCAGTTTGGGATCCCATGATGTAGATGGTATCATGAACTTTCGTGGGCATAAGCCACTTCTTCAGCTGAATGGAGTTATTAAAGTTATTCATAAATAGGAAAGTATCTGATAAGGGCTAGAGTAGACAAATGGGGGCATTTTGGAATTTGCTGTATTGCAGATTATTCTGTGAGTTTGAAAAACTTGTCTAAGTTCATTAACTTCAGTCATAAAGGTACATTAACTATAGATATAGCTTTTGACATACATACTTCCTCAAAATCCAATAACTGGGCAGACTTCTGCATGAATTAATTATCTGTTGACTTCTTAATAGTTGTTCTAGCTTGACAATACAGATATCTAGTTACATTTTATTTACAACAAGCATGAAAAATAACTTTACTGTAGTTACATCAATTACAGTATAAAATGCAAACAGTAATCTCAAGATTCTGGTATCTGAAGAATACTAGCATCATTTATTACGCCAGTGGTACATTTCTTATTAACACCAGTGCATTGGCTACTCATTTTTCATTTGATTGCAGCTTTGTTTTGATATTGTTTATAACAACTATGTATTTGCAGATTACATTAACAAATGTCTGTGACTGGGTTGGAATTTTTTTAGGTTAATACTTGACACTGTGTATCCTCAGATCATTAGGACTGTAAAAGAACCTAAAGTTTTTGGAAAAAAAACATTAGATGTGTAACAAATTGGAATTTTTCAGCTAGGGTTAAGTGTTAATGTTAATTCTCATAAGTTTTAAAATTTCATGCTGTAAAATTGACTCAATTTTAATCTTAACTAAGCTTGTAGAAGTTGTTCTCAACAAATATTTTCGACACTCCCAGTAGCAAAACCATACACACTATATTGCAAAACAAAGCATGTGTTGTATTCTGTACATTCATTTCACAAAAGAGAAGTTATTTTTCATGTGTCTTCATTGCCATGAATGGGGACATAGTGCCATAAGCCACATGAAACCCCCCATATCCAGCTGCTGCCACAAATAAATGGGTCTGGCCTACCAAGGAGAGGGGCCAGGGTGACTAATAAATGTGTTGAATCAGTACACCTGTGGGTAGCTGTCAGTAGCAGGCATTCCTATGGATCTCTGGTCAGAACTTAAAGCTCCCCTGTTCATGGGGGAATCTTTGGGAGAGGATGACAACAGTTTTGCTGTTTGTCTTCCAGGTCCTCCAAGGGTAAATCCTCTCTCTAGGTTCCAGCCCATATATTCCATGTGTCTTTGGTTTGCGGTGCTGTTGATTAGGATACAGCATTCTTAGTATTGCTGAGAGAAAAACAAGGATAACTTGGTGACATTAGGCATCATGCTTTAACAAAGGTTACATTTGGATCCTGGCTTGAAAGCCTCATGGTCTGAGCTCAACTGTTAGAAAGCTTTCCTATCTCCCCTTCTCCTTTCTGAAAAATCGGAGAGAACTAGATTCTATCTAGTCTGAAGGGTACAGAAGGAGAGAGGGTTCTGTGGCTGATTTAATTTCCATGGTAATTAGTTCCCATCTCTGCCATCTTAACTGGCTATCGCATACCAGTAAGGGGAACAATCTGTACTTTCCCTGGTGATAGAGAACTTGAACCTTTCATTCAGAGAAATCGCACATTACAGTACAGTGATTTTTCCCATGTGGGATATGAAAAAAGAGAGAGAAATGTCAAGGGTCTATTAAAGGCCAACTTACTCCATTTATACCACAGCATGCAATTTTTAATTTCCTCGGGCCAACGTTAATTTTGGTCTTTCATTAACACCTTATTAGATCTTTCTTCCTAGCCACACTAACTACATTAGTCATTTTATTAGACCAAATTCAGACCTGGAGGAGGCAGGTATAACTCCCATTGATGCTATATGGCCCTTTGTATATAAAGGCTTTTCTGCCATGGGAGGAATTGGTCATTCTGCGGTTGAGAGGTAAAAGATTGAGCAGTGTAAGTAACGTTTTTGACTATTAGCTGCAGTCATGCAAGGGACTTGCAAACGTTTTCTTGATGAATTATCCTGGAGGAGAAGTAGAATTGGTATTTACCAGACTTTGAATTGGGGAGCTCCTTAGCTGATTGCTGTTAATTTAATTATTGGAGCTTTTGTTAACCCTTTGTTGCCAGGAGGCAGAATTTCCTCTTACACTAAAACTAATGAAGAATTCATGAGCAATGAGAAGCAATAGCTTCTGGCCAGGGAGTGCCCAAGGGATTAATTTGTAATAAGGGGCTTCTTAAGGAGACTTGGTTTAAACACTCAGAGTACTTGTATGCTATATCAAAGATACTGTGTTTGGAGTCACAGTTAAGTGTCTGCAGATGAATTAGAACATTAACAGCCTTATCCACAGAGCTTTGTTCAGCTGCACAAGGGAGGGTGTGGGGGAGTTCCAATGTGTTCAGAAGCAGTGGTGACTATTCCAGATTGGTTTTCACTGAACTCTGTTCCCACCATATCATTTTTTGTCCAGTGAAATGCTAGACAGAAGCATTATGATGGAACAAAATCTCATTGGCAGTTCAGTGATCTTGAGGGCAGGGCACTGTCGCTTAGCAACTCTCGAACACATTCATGTATGTTTCATTACACCTCAAAAGCCTTTTTCAGTGGCTTTAGCTCTCATTCTCTTTTTATTAAGACTTGTTTCCCATCCTACAAGCATGCAACTATGGGTTCTCAAAGGCCAGTCCAACATGAAGGTAGATCCACATGAAAATCTCATCTTATTCACTCTTTTTTCTCTCCCTACACATAGTGCACCATACATTGTAGCATTTTGCATCCAGATGGAGGGTGAAATCCCCACTGGGGGACCAAAGCTCAATGAATTAATTCACAGTAGGAGCTACAAGCTCCTTTCCCAATCATATCATGTTCTTGAGATCCACCAGTATGAGGGGCGAGTTCCATCCAAGTCATTCTGTGCAGAAAGACATTGTTTAGCTCTGAGCTTTCAAACATACTGTTTTTGGTCTTTGGTCCCTAGTCATCACATCCCTGCAGTACCAGGGTTCTTCCATGACCAGGACGTTCCTTTCCTATGGTTATAGGGTGATGTAGTGATATCTGATGTGCTAGATTGAGGATAAATTTATCTAACAAGCAAGCAAAAACTCTGTGGGTCTTGCCATCTCATTTCTATTCACTAGAAGATTAATCTCTGTCTAGTGGGCTTTGTTTGCACTGGAAGGCATTTTTCATATTCCTGATGTCTACCTGTACACACACGGTGCTTTAATACTTGCTCTGAGCCAAAAATACCTGCTAGCTTTTCTAACTGACCAGTGAGTGGGATAAAATGAAAATCAAGGCTAAATTATTAGGCTGTTTCCAAGACTACCATTGTTTTATTTGAGTATTGTGGAACTCTAGAGGACCAGAGAGTTTGTGCTAGCAATATGGCACAAGGCCTGATCTTACTCTCTCACTGATGCAATCTCAGATTAAGTGCATGGAATTGGTGGAGTTATGCTGGTGTACAAGTAACGAGAGAGATCTGAATCAGGCCCATAGTGCTTGAACAAGTGTTGATCTCTGTCCCCTTTATACCAACTAGATCAGTGCAAAGTAGCCAAAAGGCAGGTTCAAGTCCCCTGGAAAAATACCAACATTTTATGGATGGAAATGATTGCTCTTTGTATTTGTAAAATGAGCCCTGTAGTACAGGGGTTGCCCTTGACCCAAGCACTCCTGGATGGCGAATGTCTGTACCTTACGGTGCAGTCACTCCCCTTTGTGTTTATGCAATGAGCTCTTTTCCTTTCGGAGCAGATATTTTGTTTTGAACATAGTGCTGGGAATCCTCCCACTGTAATGAACATTTCCTGCTGTGATTTCTCAGCCAAGGCGAAGATTGTTGAATGTCAGCAGTTCCTTACAAAGGAGAGTGAGAACGAAGAGTGAGTGCTGTAGAGGGGCAGCGTTCGGTTTTGCAGAGTGGTATTACTTCGAACCGGATTTGTTTAGTGGTCACATGAGAAGTGAATGGCCTTGAATTCTGTTCTTGCCCTCATTCTGTGTGTGCACACGGTGCTACTCTTAGGAAGATGCTGGCGAATGTGCGTTAGCTGGACTATTCGTTTCTGGGGGACCTACTCAACTGGCTGACAGCCCTTCATTTTCTCTCTAAAGATTCCATCAGAATAGTGAAAGCGACGAGGAGTCCTGTGGCACCTTATAGACTAACTGAAGTGTAGGAGCATAAGCTTTCGTGGGCAAAGACCCACTTCGTCAGATGCATGTCATGCATCTGACGAAGTGGGTCTTTGCCCACGAAAGCTTATGCTCCTACACTTCAGTTAGTCTATAAGGTGCCACAGGACTCCTCGTCGCTTTTGCAGATTCAGACTAACACGGCTACCCTCTGATACTTGACATCAGAATAGTGGGATTGAACTTCTTTTGTACTACATGCATTGTAGAGGAGGGGGGGGGGAAATCAGTGATCAGTCCCAGACAGGTTTGAAATTGAAGGTGTGGAGTGGGGCTACTCCAAAATTTTGGTAAGTGGTCAAAGTCCCCACTTTTCTATGAAGAGGGTACAGGATCTAGGACAGAGTTTGGGTGCAGGAGGGAGCTTGGGAGAGGGCACTGGGGTGCAAGAGAGGATATGGGGTCTGATAGAGACTTTGGCTGCAGGAGGGAGTTGTGATTTGGGGCAGAGGACTAGGGGTGCAGGAGAGGATTCTGGCCTGTGGGCTGGGATGTAGGAGGAGTGCAGGGTTTAGGTGTTGAGCTAGGGCAGGGAGTTGGGCTGCAGGAGGGTGTGGGGTACCAGAGGAAGGCTCTGGCCGGTAGGTCCTTACTTGAACAGTTCCCAACCAGCAGCCCAGCAGGACCCTCAGACAGGCTTCCTACCTGCTGCAGCCCCAGTGCTCAAAGTGTCTGGCTGTTCTATGTGGCTCACTGTGCTGTGTGGTGGGGGGCAGGCTTCATGCACTGTCCTCACCCCAGCACAATCCCTCAGCCCCCTTTGACTCGTTGCCATTGGCAATCCTTGCCCCCAGCACAATCTCTTAGCTCCCATTGGCTGGTTCTGGTCAATGGAAGCTGAAAGATTGTTCTGGGGGCGGGGATAGCCAATGGGAGCTGAAAGATTGTGCTGGGAGAGTGGGCAGCACACAAAGCTTTCCCCTATCCTCCGCCCTTCCATCCCCCAGTGCAGAGAGGAAGATGGACCAGCAAGTCACTCTGAGCCCTGGGGGTGCTTCCTGCCTGTGAGTCTAGTGGGGCAGGTCACAGGCCGGATTGAAAGGCTTGGCAGGCTGGATCTTGCCCACCCCGATGTAGTTCATAGTGGAGCAATGTGTGTAACACAAACAGATACCTTGATTGGCAATTGCTACAGACAGACCAAGAGTATTGAATAGGCATGGAGATAAAAGTACTCTCTTGGCTATGTAAGTGTTCCCTTCAGTTCGGTGTATTGACAGGATGGTGTGTGTGTGGGAAAGTGTTTGCTGCTGCTGCTGACAGTGCTGTACCTATTTTGTGGATAATTAAGACTTCTGTCTCCAGGGCTTTAAATCTGCCAACTTTCTCTAGTACTAAACTAACAAGGAGAAAGAAAAAGAAAACAATTATCAATTAATGTATGAGGAGAGGAAAGCTTCTGTTCCAGCTTTCAGAATTCCCTGTTTGGGTGAAGTTTGTGTGTGATGCACCACAGTAGAATGTATTTTCACCATTAAGTGAGATCACATATTACTATTTAAATAACCTTAGAATTGGGACATTAAAACTAAAAAAAAAAATTATGGAAAATATTTTAAGTGATGTAGTGTTAAAAGAAATATGCCAAATAGAAGGTCTTTAGAGACAGAACAGTACAGCATAGTAACTCTACAAGTTCTCCACTACAACACCCCAGCATGCTGGACTGAACCTGATGTAGGAGGAAACCTCTCTAGTTCTTTGTCTCTGGTATGTATATGCTCCCCATTACCTTAATATCTTTATAAGTCCCTTCTCAGGTAGGGAAGTAATAGTATCCCAATTTTATAGAACTAATTATTTATAAAAATTAAATAGCAAGTCCTTGTTCCTTGATTTTTTTTCCAGCAACACTGAGTGCAGCATGCCTAAATGCTTTTAAAAATCCGGGTCTGTATCTTCCTGTATGTCTATTACAAGTTGTGAATGCTCCTCCAAGTATATGTTGTAGAAATGATCAGAGAATGTCTCCCCCAATGGAACATTTTTGCAAAAAAAGAAAAAAAATTTCATTGAAATGTTGAGTGGGAGATTTTGAATTTTTTTTTTTGTTTAAAAGACAAACTACCCCCTCCAAACCATATAATTGCTGAGTGAAAGTGCAGTATTTTGGGGGGTTTGCTCTCTTTGTCTGAACATTTCAGACGATATTTGAAAAATTCAATTTTGATTTTCTGATTAAAAATCTTCAGGGAAAGCAGTCACTTTCCACATACATTTTTGTTTAGTCAAAAAGCCAGTTTCCCGTTTAAAAAAAATTAGAGAAATTTTGACCAGCCAGAATAAATGCTATGTAGAGGTAGAAGGTACCCGTTTTTACAGAGTCTATTTCCTGAAGAACCTCAGCCCTGAAGTGGTCTACTATTTTCCAGGAAGTTGCAATGGTAGAGTAGAGTAAGACACTGGAGTCCCAATGCTGTGTCAAATGAAGGCTACACACACAAATCGCATAAGGTCACAATTTTACCCGCATCCTGGGATTTGGCTGTTATTAAAGCAACTCAGGCTAACACAACATAAATTCAAATCTGAGTTTCTTCTTCAGATTTGGCTGATCCTAGGTTTCTTCACTCACAACCTGTCTGTCACAGAATTTAGCTATGTCAGCAAGAGGACTCTTCCTACTTTCTTTACAGACAGGGTGGAGCTTAAAAAATTACCCCTTCCCCTGTAAGTGATCAGGAATTAATCAGTGGCTCCCTGTGGGATACCAGTGCCTCCTAACAGAATGATGCAAAAACACCCTTTTATGAAATACTTAGACTGATTAGTGGCCTTGGGAATGCAAGCACACCTGAGTTCATATCCTAGTTCTGTCTGTGGCCTGAGCCAAATCACTTAATTTCTCTGAATTTCTTCATCTTCAAACTTGAGATAATAATACTTATTTACCTCGCAGGGGGCTTGCAAGGATTAGTTAGTTAACAGCTGGGAAGTGCCAAGTGCTGTTAATAATGCAAAGCAAGAAATGTTATGAAACAGAAACAAAATTCTTGCCTTTTGCTTCAAAGGAGATTTTCCAGACTACCATAAAGACCTGATTTCTAATGAGATGGATTAGTTAACTTCATGTGGTGTTAAAGAAATGCTATAAAAGGGTGGTAGGATGTCCCTAGGGCCAGGTCACTTGGCAGATTACTGCACAAACGTAGCAGGCTCCTGCCCATGAGATGCACCTGCTAAAAGCAGCTCATGTTGCTCTCTTAATTTAGTCTGTCAGGGTTTCACTCAAAATAATTACTTGCATCCTTCATTTTTAACACTCTGTCTCCTGGCAGAGCCACAGACAGAGTGAGAAAGGAATAGACTTGTCTCACTATGTCAGGTGAAGGGTGGGTAGAGATAAGGGAGGCGAAGGACAGAAAAGGATAGAGGAGAAGCCTACAGCTGTGAGGAGTGAGATAGGGAAGCAGGGAGAAAGAGGACACAAAGGACAAGATGGAGAAAGAGAGAAATAGAGAGCATCAGAGACAGAAATGGGTAATAAACTGAGAAAGGCAGTGAAAAATGGTAGAGTGGGAGAAGGGTGACAGGTCAAAATGTGAGAGAAAGGAAGGGAGGGTGAAAGCCATGGAAATAGAAAGCAAGTGGGGGGGGGGGGGGGAAAAGAGGAATTAATTTATTCCTGTTTATCTGATTCAGTAATGAATGTGCTGCAGAATTTTCCTGATGGAAAACCAGTGAAGACCCTGCTCTGTTCCCCACTGTAGCTTCTGATTAGATGTGCTGAAGAACAATATCTGTGTTCTGATCTGAGAGAGACTGTCTTTCCCTCTGGTACCCCTGTCACACCCTGAGAACAGTATTACCTCCTTTATTAACCTCTCTCTCTCTCTCTCTCTCTCTCTCTCTGTGTGTAAAAGTTTTTCCTGACGGGTGACAGAATGATGTCATCACGCTCCTTTGGCTTTGAAAGTCACCAGAGAGGGGGGTTGGCAAGCGTATCCAGCAGTGGGTGCAGCCCCCTCCTTCCATTAAAATTAATTGTAGTCATTCCTGGGATCAACTGCATATCTCTTCCATTCCACAGGGACATACGTAGGATGTTTGGCAACACAGCAGGTGCTTCCTGTCCGGGCGTTTACCTGAAACATCTGGCAGTAGTTACATGATTGAGAGAGAGCACACATCTACTAACAAGCCCCAAAGGTTTCTTACAAGCACTGCACATCATGGCCTCCATGTCTGCACAGCAAGACTGGGGTTTAGGAGGGTGAGCTCGTGTCTTTGAGCTGTTTCCTTCAACACTGACACCTGGGGAGGCTTTAGGGACTTCTCCAGACAAAACTTTATGATGTTCCGATGCTCCCCTGCGATCTGTCCCCCCCCCCCCCACACACACACTCTCTGTAGGTAGTGATGTCTGCTTCCCCACTGTATGCATTGCAACAATCTGCAATCAGTGTGTTTGCTGCCGCAATAACAATGCTTTACAGTAGTGGTTCGCAGCCTTTTTTATACTAGGGACCGGCAAACACATTCACAAACTTTTTTGGTGGATTGGTAAAATTGTATTTACATGTTCATTATACAAATAGCGAATATGCAAATAAAATGTTACTGGTCATCCCAAAGCCCCGGCCTCCAGAGCCCCCAGTGCCAGCCTTAACCCCAAGAGCCTCCCCCACCCCTCCACTGTCCCCCATTGCCAGCCACTGACCCCAGAGTATCCTAAACCCAACCCCCGCAATGCCAGCCTCCTGCCTTCAGAGTCCTCTGGTGCCAGCCTCCTGTTTCCAGAGCCCCACTGCACCCAATTCCCCAGAGCCTCCCCCCAGTCCCAGACCCCATCCCCACTACTAGCCCTAGAACCCCCTAATGCCAGCCCCCCTCCTCATAGAGCAGCACCCCAGGATGTTGGGAAGTGGCCAGATACGTGACGCAGGCCAGAGCCAGCAGGGGAGACCCTGCGGGGGAAGCCGGGCCCTGGTGGATATCACAGACACCCAGCGGGGCTCCTTGGGGCCTCTAACCTGCTCCTCCTTGGTAATATCAATAAAAGCCGGGATGCTCATGGCCACAAAGGCTTTGCTCCCTGGTCCCGAATACGCCACCTGCAACAGAAAGGACATGGGGCAGCTGCTGGAGCTGGAATCAGGGCTGTGGTGAGGCTGCCGCAGTAGGGACAGCCTCACTGCAGGCCGGCTCCAGTTGCGGTGCACAGGGCAGCCCACAGTGCCACTCACTGTGGGAGGAGAATTTTTAGTGCATGTGCAGATGTGCACCTTATAGGGAATGGAGCTCCCCAGTGGGTGGGACTCATTAGCACCTGGGGGTGTGGCCTGGCAGAGTGCCACAGCCTGGCAGGCAGGGGTTCATGGCCCACCCCCTGTCTGCAGAGTGGTGGTTGGGAATGGCTGCTGTACAGGATTAAGGGCTGGATCCAACTTGCAGTGAAGTCAGTAACTGAGTGGTGCTGTACAAAAGGTTCAGCCCAGGATGGGGGGGAGAGGCAAAGGTGATTTGCACCCCTGCAATTACTGAGAGGAAGCCCCTGAGCTGCTCCAATGTATTGTAACCTCCCAAGGGTTGTGTAATCCTCCAGAGCTGCAGTCGTTGCCCTTGCTAGTCCCAACATGCACCCTCATTTTCCTGTTGCAATAGGAGGAAGCAGAGAGTTGCTTCCTTAGGTCATACTTCTCCAGGTGTAGTGTAAATATGCCCTTTGTTTCTCACTGCTTCAGTTCTCTATCTATAAAAATGGGATGAAACTTCCATATCTGACAGTAGTCTTGCAAGGATGAACACACCAAAGATTGGGCGATGCTCGGATCCTATGAGAGTGGGGGCCATTTAAATCCCGTAGATGCAGAACAAGAGGAGTTTCCTCTCATTAGGTTTCCAATATTTTTGTGGGGTTGTTTGAAGAGAGCTCGTAGAGTCAGTGCCTTTGTTGTACTGGTTGGTATCTAGTGGTTATTAAATTGGCATATCTCTGATAGTAAATCTCTTTAAATATTTCTCTGGGTTTTTTTTTCCAGTTTTATGTCCCAAACTTAGTGAGTTACTAAAAGGGTTGCTTTAAAAGCCTTAAAAAGTCAGTGTCAATTGTACTAGGCTCAAGGTTTGATCAGTTAGGTTCTGATGTAGAACTGCCTCTTGATTCTACCAGCCAAACTCTGCCTTCAGTTACGTGAATGCTGCTCCCTTAGATATCAGTGAGAATTGGAGGCCGGCCTTGCAGAGCTGAGTTTGGCTTGTAATATCTGTTTTTACTTTTTAAAATCCCATTTCCATAATATTGTTTTAAAAACAATTTTTGTTGGATTATGATGAGGTGGACTTGGCCCAGAGGCCCCTTGTTGGAGTCCTCAAAGTTGTGTCATACCCTGTCCCAGAAAAGAGCAGTAAAATAGTCCTCCAGCTGCCTAGAGTGGCTGTGGGGGAAGCAGCCAATTAGTGGCTGCAGGAAGCAGCCAATCAGGGGCCCAGGAGGGCCCTTTAAAAAAAAAGAGCTGTAGAGCTAGAGACATTTACTGGAGGAGTGAAGACTGTGTTCCTGGCTGAATGGATGGTAGAAGGAACAGCAGAACCATGGACAGATCAGTTGCCTGCAAGGTCTCAGGCAGCAAGAGGGAGTTCCTGAGTGGCTGCTGGGACTGAAGATAGAACTACTGCTGAGGCTTGGAAAAGGGGAAGATTCTCCAAGGAGGAAGTGGTGGGGGCACAACCCCATATCAGGTCAAGGAACTATATGAAGGCTAGCCAAGAAGTGACTGCGGGACAGAATAAGGACAGAGTCCAGGGAGGGTTGCAGGAAGACAATATATTCAGGGAGGAAGCCGTGGAGGTATGCTTCCCTATCAGGACTAGGACTATTTGAAGACTGAGCTTGGTGAGAGCTACAGAGATACCAATGAAGTGGTACTGAGATGAGCCCTGGTGGATTGCATACTCCAGAAGGGGTCTAATTTGTTTCACAGCCTGTGAGAGTGATTCAGAGTTTATTGAAAACTGCCTGAGAAACCACTGACAGAGGCCACCTCAGACTAAGAGAGTACAGACACATATACTGAGCTGGGGGTACTTGTGAGAAGTGAGTGCCACCATGTTACATGGACTTACTGTATATAGAAACACTGCTGGTTGTATTGTATTAAAAAAACACACGCACACAGCTCCGAGAACTAATCTGCTTCAAGATTCTACCACTAATCTACAATGCTTGTACTAATTTAAGACCGTAATGGAATATCTGATGCATAGCCTGTGTCTGATATTGAAGTGGTAGATCAAAGATTGCCTCTTCTTCCAAGTCTTATCACAGTCGTCGTCCAACTTACTTGGAACTAACAGAGCCCAGGTATAGATCTAGGAGAGCAATAAGTAGTTTTCTCAACTGTGGGAAAAAGCCATTGGCAAAGGCCCTGTAATACCCTGCTGTGGGAAACTAGAAAGCCTTCAAAGCTTTGCTGTTTTCATATCACACTGCAAGACTCATTTCTGCCAAAACCTTCTCCAAAGATAGGAAGCAATGGAAAGTCCCAGTTGCAAATTTAAGGCAGAAGTCAGAGGCAAATACTATGTCAAGCACCTTAGAAACGCCAAGAAACAGAAGGATCTGGCAGACATTGGTGCACAGACACTGGAGAAAACAAAATGGGGTCACATTGGCTTTTGCAGCTTTAGAAGTACAGGAAGAAAATTCAGCATTTTACAATCAGTAAAGGGCAAATAACAATGGAGACAAACCTGTTGTTCTTTTCCAATATCCCAGTGGTGTTAAAAAAAGAAAACAAAGATGAGAGTACATTTAATCCCTCTGTTAATTTTCTGTCATATTCCTCAAAGTGATTTCTCATACACATTAGCATAATCTGCAATGGCAGCAACAGTCTAAAATATATTATGTAAATTTGACTGGAGCTTGACAGCAGAATACCGCTGGGGAGAGAGACTCTGAGTACTGGATTAGTGATTGGTGGTGAAATCTGGGCATTTTAAATTTAGAAGGGGCGTTGGGGCTGTAAATGTGAAGTAAACCAAATGAAGTTAATGGAGTTACCCGGGATGGCCATTTTAACTAAGATTAAATTCTGGCCTGTTGCTTTTAATGTTTGGTGTTTTATGCTTTTCTTATTTGTGATACCCTCTTAAAACGATGAAAATAAAATGCCTTTCCTTATTGTTTTCATTGTCTGCCCTTAGACACACAATTTTAGAGTCTCTTCCTCACTTCCATGTATCCCATGAATTTTATATTAATCTGGTTTTCCCATTTACCTCTCTGACTCAACACCTACATGTTTGATAATCCTTACACAGCTCTGGGAATGGGGTAATTTTTTAGTTAACTGATGCAACATCTGGTGGTTATGAAGCAGCACAAAGTAACACATGGCTGGTCCTATATAAGCAGAGAACTTTACTCTTTGAACATTTATTGGCAGCAATAGTGGATTCAACACACTCATCCTCAGCAGATTCCAGGGCCAGAAGGGACCATTGTGATAATCTAGTCCAGTAAAACGGCAGGAGTTTGCCAAAGTTAGCCTCTGGAGGGATGCTGTTGCTATATTTACCTGCACCTCCACAGGAATGGGTGATTGCACCTCCTGTTGGCTGTGGATCGCTGTTCTCGTTTGTCAACATGCTTCTTGAAATGTGAACACCAGAATTGAATGCGATATTCCAGCAGTACCAAATACAAAGATAAAATATTCCTACTGGAGATTCCCCTGTTTCTGCAAACCAGGATCACATTAGCTCTTTTGGCCATAGCGCTACACTGCACGCTCATGTTCGGCTGATTATCCACAGTGACCCCCAAAACTTTTCAGTCACTATTTTCTAGCATTGAGTCCCCTCACCTGTATGTATGGCCTACGTTCTTTGTTCTGGGCGGAAGCCGACAGGTGCAGAGGAGCACTCGGTTCGGTCAGAAATATCCCTGAGGGATGAATTTATTAATAGGAGGGAGGGAGCTCTATATCCTAGTAAAGAGGATAGGTAGGAGCTAGTGAGGAACAGTCAAATGAAAGAAAATCCCATCTAAATATAGCAATTGAATATTGACAAAATTTGCAAACACATATACAAATGCTGGAAGTCTAAATACTAAGATGGGCAAACTACATTGCCTGGCAATAAATAAAGATATTAATATAATAGGCATCATGGAATCTTGGTGGAATGATATAATCAATTGAAACGTAATTTTAAGGTATAAAATATATAAAAGTGAACAGAGTAGGTCATGCTGGAAGATAAGTGCTCTATATTTTAAAGAGTCAAAGAAAGTAAAAATCTCACATGGAACCAACTAAACCACAGAATCTAAAAACTATAGCATAGAGGCTAGAAATTCCATACTTAACTAAAAAGAGTATAGCAGTAGAAATACCAACCACCTGAGCAGGATGGTGACACTGACTCTGAAATGTTAAGGGAGATTAGAGAGATCAAAAATACAGACTATGCCATAGAAATGGGTAATTTCAACTATCTTTATGTTGACTAGGTAAAGGCCAACTCAGGACACGACGCCGTGATAAAATTTCTAGGTACCATAAATGACTGCTTCTTGAATGAGTTCGTCCTAAGTGGGGAGCCTATTCTTGGTATAGTCCTAAGTGAAGCACAGGATCTGGTCCAAGAGGTAACTGTAGCTGAGTTGCTTGGTAATAGTGACCGTAATGTAACTAAATTTAACATTCCGCAGGGGAGGCAGGGATAATGGAAAGCAAAAAATAAAAAACCCACCCCAGTGACATGCAACTTTCAACATGAGAACTGCTCAAGGCTAAGAGTACTTGTTAGGTGGACATTAAAAGGAGCTGTCGCAAGAGTTAAATGCCTACAAGCAGAGATTTAAATGCCTACAAGCTACTTAAAGACATTGTAATAGAGGCTTAGAATAAATGTATACCCCAAATCAGAGAAGAAACTGTGAAGACCAAAAGAATGTAACCATGGCTAAACAGCTGAATAATGGAGGCTGTTAAAGTCAAAAAGGCATCCTTCAAAATTTGGAAGTCACGTCCTAGCTAGGATAATAATAAGGCTCACAAACTTCAGGCAGATTAAGTGTAAAAGTATAGTAAGACAAGGCAATAAAAAATTTGAGAAGCAACTTGGTAAAGATCCAAAAACTAACTAAGAATTTTGTAAGTACATAGGAAGAAGGAAGCCTGGCAAACATGCAATAAAGCCACTAGACAACCAGTGTATTAAAGGAGCATTCAAGGAGGTCAAGGCCACTGCAGAGAAACTAAATGAATTCTTTGTATTGGTCTTCACTGCAGAGGATGTGGAGAAGAGATACCCACATCAGAGCTATCTTTTTCTGAGTATCAACTCTGAAGTACTGTCCCACACTGGCGTGTCCATGGAAGAGGTTTTAGAGCAGCTTGACAATTAAAAAAGAATAATGTTACCAGGACCAGACGGTACTCAGCCACGGGTTCTGAAGGAGCTGAAATATGAAATTGCAGAACTACTACTGTAGAATGTACTATATTGCTTAAACAAGCCTCTGTATCAGATGACTGAAAGGTAGCAATTGTAATGTTGACTTTTAAAAAGGATTCCAAAGATGATCCTGCCAATTATAGGTAGTGGAGCCTAACTTCACTTATAGTCGGATTGGTAGAAACACAATTATCAGACATAGATAAACGTGATTTGTAGGGGAGGAGTAAGCATGGCCTATGCAAAGGGAAGTTATGTTTACTAGTCTGTTAGAGTTGTTTGAGGATGTCAACAAGAATGTGAATGAGCATGATTCAGTCTGTATGTTGTACAGGCAGTCCCCGACTTACGCGGATCCGACTTATGTCGGATCCGCACTTACGAACGGGGATTTTCTCGCCCCTGAGCTCGCAGGCGGCGGGACCGCCCAGAGCGCAGCGGTCCCACCACCGCGTCCTCCGGGGTGAGAAAAGCTGCTCCGGGTCTCCCTGGTGTGCTGGGGGGGACTCCCCAGCACAGCAGGGAGACCCGAGCAAAGCCGCAGAGGCGGCGGGACCTCTGCACCTCCGTGGCTTTGCTCGGGTCTCCCTGGTCTGCTGGGAGGGGAGGGGGCGCAGCTAGTGCGCCCCCCCCAGCAGACCAGGCTTTTGTTGCGGGACGCCTGGGGTAGAGCAGTTCGGGTGCTGCCGGGTTGGTCCTGTGGGGACCTACCGGGCAGTGCCCTAGCTGTTCTGTCCCAGGAGTCTGGATTCAGCCACTGTTGAAACTGATCAGCGGCTGATTCCAGGAAGCCGGGGGCAGAGCAACTCTGCCTAGGGCTTCCTGTAGTCAGTCGCTGATCAGTTTCAGCAGCGGCTGAATCTGGAGCCAGTTCCGACTTACATACAAATTCAACTTAAGAACAAACCTATAGTCCCTATCTTGTACGTAACCCGGGGACTGCCTGTACTTGGATTTTCAGAAAGACTTTAACAAGATCCTTTCCCAAAGGCTTCTTAGGAAACCAAGTGATCATTGGTAGGGTCCTACTAAATTCATGGCCATGAAAAATGCTTCATGGCTTGTGAAATCTGGTCTCTCCCTGTGAAGTCTGGCCTTTTGTATGCTTTTATACTGTTTCATGGAGGAGACACGTTTCACAAATTGGGGGCCTTGACTTAAAAGGGAGTAGCAGGAGGGTCATGAGGTTATTTTAGGGGGGATCATGTTATTGTCCCTCTTTACATCTGGACTAACTTCAGAGCTGGGCAGCTGAAGAGCAGCAGCTTTTCGCTGGGTACCCAGCTCTCAAGGCAGCACCCCACCAACAGCAGCGCAGAAGTAAGGATTGCAATACCATACCATCCTTATTTCTGTACTGCTGCCTTTAGAGCTGGGTAATCGGATAGTAGCAGCTGGTGACTAAAGACCCAACTCTGTAGGTGGCAGCGCAGAAGTAAGGATGGCAATACCATATCATGTCATCCTTACTTTTGTGCTTCTGCTGGTGGCAAAGTTGTCTTCAGAGCTAGAATCCCAGCTCTGAAGCCAATGTCACCCCTAGCAGTTTGAGAAATACGGGGCCATCTGGACCTTTGGTAACATTCAGTATGGAAGTTCTTAGATACTTACATTTAGCCATTTTAACGTGATATTTGTTTGAGCCTCGTTGAAAAGGGTGATCCAGATTACTTAGTGACCTGTCCTCTTCATTATTTACCTCTCCCACAGTATCTGTGTCATTTACAAACTATCAGTGGTGGTTTTATATTTTCTTCTGGGTTGTTGAAGATAATGTTAAAGAATATAAGGCCAATAACTGAACATACATCCATTCAGCAACTATTCCCATTTACAATTACATTTTGAGCCCTATCAGCGTGCTAGCTTTTAATCCATTTCACATGTTCCATATTAATTTTACATCATTCTAGTTTATCATGCCATGCAATTCCAACACACATGCATTACAGAACACTATTATGTCAACACTATTATCAGCTAATTTTATAATCTCATAAAATTTGTGTGTCTGTGTGTGTGTATTTGAGGATCTATTTTCTTTAACCTTCTTTAATTTTGTATTAATCGAGTTTCATACCTGCTGCTCTATTATCTTGCCTGAGATCAGTGTCCTATGACAGGCCTATAACTACCCATTTACCCTTTTAAAAACTGGCTTTCTTCCGGTCTCCTGGAACTTTCCCAGTTCTATAACACTTATTGAAAATCAACATTAACAATCCAGAGAGCTCCTAGGCCAGCTCTTCAAAAACTCTTGGATGCAAGTTATCCAGAGTTAATAGTGGATTCTGTTTAACATCCTCCACAGATATTAGTGGAATGGAAAGACCATGGTGAAACTACATAATCTGTTTCTTTTCTCAAATACAAAATTGAATTATCAAACATTTCTGCCTTTTCTGCATTATTATAGAGACTATTGTCTCTATCTAATAGTGAACTAATATAATTATCAGTATTCTTTTTGTTCCTAATATATTTTGTAAAGCTCCTTATTGTCCTTAACTCAGCTAACCCCAGATTTCTCTTGTTTCTAAAAAATTAAGAAAGGAAGTCAACAGTTCCTAGTTTCTTCCGTGTGTGTGTGTGTGTGTGCGCGCGTGTGTATGTGTTGTGAAAGTCTAAACCAGGTTGATTTTTTTTTAACCAGTATGATGTTCTTGCTGGTAGAGATTATATTAAACTGCAGAGTGAATTAATATATTTTACTTCATCTGGTCTCTACCCACAAATTTATGTGACTTATTCTGACATTTCTCCCCCTGCATATCATCAAAAAGCTGCCCCTAACTAGATATAACATCAGCCTGCCAGAGTTAATATTTCTTCTTTCTCTGCAAATGTGGAACTTTCTCCTCCAAAATTACCATTGTCTACAGACCAGATGGAGAAGGTCCAGTCCTCAGGTAATAATGGTTTTCCTAGACATAAAACTAAATATGTCACAAGTGGTTTTTGATTCTGCAGGGCTAGAGACTGAAGTTTTATAAAAGTTCCCTGGCTTCCCAGTGGGATCAAGACTTGCCTCTTTCTCTTAGAAGGATCTGACATAATAGAGTCTAAGATTGTGATATTTTTTGTATAAAAAAGCTATTTTAGGTCATTTTTTGCAGTTTTAAAAGTTCTCTCTGAGCCCTGTACAACTGAGCTCATAGTAATGAAGGCACCTGGCTTTGCAGGCTAAGGACTATGAATAGCACAGTCCCATGTCCCGATAATAGTTTATAAAACTCTTTGAAACTTTCTCAAAATAGTTTTTTGCAGCATACGTGGAACATAGAAAACATAGATGATGATTTGTGGTGGTTGAAATATTCGCCCGAGTTAGGGATGATCTACACAACACATGACTTTGCAACTCATGACTAATGTGACCACCATTCCAAATGCATGAATATAAAACCTGTCCTAAACACCTATCCATCTTTTCTCTCTTTCAGAGAGAAATCTGGAATGAGGAAGAAGGAATAATAGGGCATGCTTCACAAAACTGCAACATTTTAAGTTAAATAAGAGTTTGAGACTAAGATACTTGACAGCCCTTTTAATAACAGATTACAATGGCAGTAAGCCAGCATCTTTGCCTTTCATACGTACGGGACAGTAGGTCACTAGAAATCCAGTTCAGCTTGTTGCCGGCCTCCATCAGACACAGACAATAAATTCATTTAATCTTTTCCTTGAGGCTCTGTCTGTTCTGTTTAATAGGCCCTTTGCTTTGTGCCTATGAAATATGAAAGGACATATTTACTTGAGGTGTTTTCCACCCCATAACTTTCAACCTTCATAGGGGGTAAAGCCACAGAATCTGTTAGTGGAAGGCACAGAAACTCAATTCAGGTCCTTGTCCTCTTTATTTCAACTGAATTAGTCACTGGGTAGAAGTGGGGAAGGAGGGATACCTCTATCTAAGACTGACACTAGTACAGGTTTCCCTCCCTAATTTTGACCTCTTGGCTCAATAACACAGAGATCTGGTCTGGAGGAGTTGTGCCATGAACTGAACAAACATCTCAGGCAGCCTATAGATCTTCTGGGAAATGTATTCATTTTTCCAGGGAAACCACCTGAAATATGTTTCTCTCGGTTGTCGTTGTTTAGCTTTTAATATATAATTTCCAAGACAGTAATTCATACAAATAAAAGCTCAGATTCTGTGCTGCAGTTTCAGGAGAGGGAATACAAAACAAAGCTTAAATAATCTTTGCACTTCTGGAGTGTGGCTGCTGCAGGGACTAAAACAGCCCCCAACCATAACATAGGCAGCCTCGGGCTCTGCAGTAAATTATGGCAGCCCCCATGATGTTGCCTATGGCTTGTAGTGGAAACTAGAATGGCCATAGTGATCTGTGTTATAGCCCCACTCCATCCCACACCTAGCTTCACCAGGGACATGACTCCTGTGATACAGGAATTCTCTTAAATTCCTGGAGTATATGGCGGAGAGCAGGAACTCGTATTCCTCCTACAACATGAAAAACAAAGGCGTGAGAACCAAGGGAAGAATTCATGTAACAAACCATATTGTGCTTTGGAAATGTGGGCGATCCAGTATGGGCTTGTTTACATTACTTGGACAATGTGATCTCCAGATCACATGGAGAGCCCTGCTGTGTGTGTGTGTGTGTGTATGTAGGGAGGGAGATGAGCGATGCCACCAGCCACTCTATATTTCATATATACTATGGGAAAATCTACTCATGATGTGAGAATTATTTGAAACCTGCCTTAAATAACACTTTAAAGACATTAAGAGTGACTGAAAGGAGATTTTTAATTCGTAGCCAGATTATGCTAGAACTGCCATGTTGATGTTTATCCCTTTAGCCTCAAGTCATTTTTTTCCTCTTTTGCTTTTGTTTTGTAGGATTCACACACAAGTTCCACTAGATGTCACTGTACTAACTTTGCTATAGGCAGTAACAACAAATTTCTTCTGGAGACAAAATTGATGCAGTTTAGTAATAATATACTGGAGATAGTGGGGACCAGGCCCGGCCCCAGCATCTCTGATTCAGCAGTGTGCAAAAAGCCAACCTCTTGGTTTCCCTGGAGTTGGGTGATAAAACTGCTTCTTCATAGGGTTTCCTTGCTGATTTCCCACATAGTTAAGATTGGTGAGGGTAAAATCAAAACCCATCAGTCAGGGGCACTGGATATAGTAGGCAGGGGAAGGCACTGAGAGCTTGCACTCTCCCAACAATATCACTCCAGCCTATGGTGCCACATTTAAGATAGTTGAAGTCAAGAGGAGGAAACCTTTCACATGTATGGATTGCCCGCCGCTTTTTTTCTTCCGGTACTGTATGTCTTGAGTAACTAGGCCATCATGGATTAGGCAATATCCATTGGACCCCCGGTATGGATAGAAAATTAACACACTCACAAAACCCTTTTTGGAAGGAGCATTGCATGGGCTGCTGGCCCTTTATGATAACTTGTCTTATTCCATCTTTTCCTGCCCCTTTCAGACTGACATCTTTAATTGCTCCCTGTCTCTTCAGCTTCCTTTCAGCTTCTGGTATTCACTGATTTCACTCAACAGTCCCCTTAGCAGCAACTAAATCTAGCAGCCCCCGTACTCCTCCTAAGTTGGGTTTTCTCACTTGGCAGCACTGGGCTCCAGTACTCTGTAAATTGTAGACTGAGCTCTCGTGCCTGTTGTACTCTCCTGCTCCTTTGAAGCACCCCTGGGATAGCAGTGGTGAATCTTTTCCTCAGTATTATATATGTGCCATGCCACACATTAACATTTGTCACAGGCCATAGCGGATGAGGTTCCAGGCTATTGACAGCATGATTTGAATGGGTTCTGTCCAGTACCAGTCAGGATTAATTCCTTTACTGGCTGGGGCTAGAACTTATAGTGACGTTAAAGCCCTTTGTAAACACGAATCACGTTTAGCTTCACAAACCCCTTATGAGGTTGGTAGTATTGTCCTCATTTCACAGATGGGGAAACAGAGGCAGTTAAACGCCTTGTTTGAGAACATATGGTGAGTCATTACTGAAGATTAAAACATAGGAGTCCCTCCCTCTCAGCCCTGTGGGCAGGGCTGGATTACTCAATAGGCAGACTAAGCACGTGCTTAGGGCACCAGCAAAGCAGGGGCACCAAAACAAAAAAAAAAAGATTTTACAGTATAGTGTTGTTTTTATTTTGAATTACATATGGGGGGAGAGGGGGACACCATAATCTTTTCAGTGCTTAGGGCCTCTAAAGGTCTTAATCTGGCCCTGCCTGTGGTCATTCATGTAGACTCAGACCATACTGCCCCATCCTGAGTGGTCCTTTCAGTTGCCCTGAGCAAGCTCGGGGAGCATATTAATTAACTAGTGCCCTTACAGTGATTTTTGCATTGCTATATTCTGAATTGAGCCTGGAACCCCTTCCCCCCCCCACCCCACTCCTCTACTCTTCCCTTTCTTCTTTTTTCCTCTCTCCTTTTCTGCCTTTGCCCTACCACCCACTCCCCCTTCCTCTCAATTGTATTTCTGTCCTTCCGCACCTGTCTTCTTTCTCCCTTCTTTCCTTCTCCTTCATCTCTCCCTCCCCTTCTCCAGATGGTCAGCCCTGTGCTGCCAGGAATGGGAGGAACTCCCAGACTGGCTCATTCTGCAAGCAGCTGTTTTCTCTCCCTGCCTCCCCACCGCTTCCTTCTTCCTACTTTGGGAATAACAATGCTGACATAAGACTGAACCTTCCACGGAAGGTAATTAACCAGGATTAGGCTGCAGCACCCATGCACTGGAGGGAAGCCAGTAGGGAATGGACTGCAACAAAAGGGAAAATATGGATGTTACTCAGCTCTCGTGTATCAAGAGGAGCAGAGAAGGAAGGGTTTTAAAGCCACCTTGACTCCCTGGCATGGCTCTTTTTGTGGTCCACAGATAAGCTAATTCTTTATTATATGCAGACTGGATTCTGCCGAGATGAGGCTGTTTATTGTTCTCATCACCACGTTCTCTGTCTCCCTCCCCTGTGCTTTTGTTTTCTGTTTTGTGATTTTAAGCGACTGCATTCTGCTTCCCATCGGGAGCCACCCGGATGCTTCTCTCATTCTGTTTGGCAGCTGGGCTTTAAAGGCCACAGGAGGCATTAAGTCACTCCCAGAAAGCAGCGAGGCAGATGAGCCAGCTAGAGAAAGAGTGGGTTCTTTTGCCTGCCTAGAAATGGGATGAATGTCCTGGAAAGGCTGAGAGCCTCCCAAAGCTATGGCCCTTCCTCCCAGTCTCCTGCTGCATGTATGGAAGAAATGAGGGGGCGTGCTGAAAGTGGGGACCCCTCCTAATTTGCATGCATGTGCAAAACACTCGAGGTTGGGGTTTTGTTTTTTTGCTTTGCTTTGCTAGGTATTTGCTGCCAGCACGGAGGGAACATGGCATTTGCACAGCATGCAACTCACTCTTGCTTCATGACTCCTGGAGCAGGTTAGATTTTCCATATGCTTTGTCTTTGCACCTTCAGCTTGGCTTCCCTGTTCCACTGGATAAAACCCCCTTCAGCAGCTTATTGCGTTGGAAGGCAAGGACAGCCTTCCCTCATGAAATGGTGGTTTTTATCAGAGAGAGAGCTTCCTTCCAAAGAGTGAAAGACACAATAAACGTGTGGAGACTAACCCAGATATTTCCGCTTGCCTGATTCCATCTGAAGCCTAATTTCCCCAGCAGCATGACTATTTCCCCATGGCTCCATTCGGAGGAAGCAGTAGTACTTAGTGCTTTATGGTCCCAAAGCACTTTGCAAACATTAATTAAAAAATCCTCACAACACTGCTGTGAGGTAGGGAAGATAAACCACAGTTTACAGATGGTGAAACTGAGGCAGTCATCAATTAAGTGTTTTGCCCACAATCACATAACAAAGCAAGGACCAGGGCAGAATTAGAATTCAAGAGTTTGTGATTCTAGTTTCCAAGCTAAATCCTTTGTATCAGGCAGTCAGGTCAGGGATTTTTTTCTAACCTTGACTGCAAGATTGGGGGGTGCCTAGTTCCTCAGTCCAGAATGCAGTGAACATAGGAGCATAAGAACATGCTTGAAATTCTCCACAGACACACACCTCCAGGATCCAGAAACCTGGATTCACTGTATGTCTCAGCTATAGGATTGGATTTGTATTGCTGTTGTTCTTTTGTGGAAGAGGGAAGGGCTCCCTTATTATTTTCTTCCTCTCCCCCCCTCCAGCCCTGATTGTGGAAACCCCTCTCCTGGGCATCATAGTGTGGCTATGTCGCAGCCTGTTGCTGGGCATTGGCCAGTGTCGATCATTGTGACGTTAACGTTTCATATTCTTTATGAAAGTATGCTTATGGTATGAAAGGGAGGCTGACAGAATTGCCTGGCCTCTGGGCCGGGTAGGGGGCAGGTAACAATGTGCTCCTGAAAAAGGTAGGACCTCAGGCAGAAGGGACGGGGCTGGAGCTAACTTCCCCACAACCAGCTCTTCAGAGCTGCTGGGAGCATGCCGCCTGAGGCTTCAGAGTGTGCCATGTGGGGCTCCAGCAGTGATTTAAAGGGCCTGGGGCTCCAGCTGCCACCATTGCCACAATAGCAGTGGAGGCAGTGGCAGGAAGCCCCAGACCCTTTTGAATCTCTGGACCCATGGGTAGTTGCCCCTTTAACACTCCCCCTCCCATTGGTGGGTCTGGATATGGATATGACATAGTTGATATGCAAAATTGCTCACGATGGAAGGGTTATGATTTTCTGAATGTAATTATGCAATGTATATGTCTGTATCATTTCTGTATCTGAAGCTGAGAATATTGACCACATGTCTGTAATTCATATGGGCTACTTCAGGTGATGCTTGCTGCTAACACGTCAGGTACTACAATGGAAAAGCCAAATGGGGTGATGGCTCATCAGCCAGGACAATGGACTGCGAAAGGGTTGACCTTAAGTCTGTGTATGCTCCATACTGCTACTGATTCATGGATGCTGTGATGCTACAGAGGCAGGCAACCTGTTCACCTGATACTAACCATCACTTTGGACTGCTGTGGGGGTGTGGGGAATCAAACAAAGGATTCCCACTTTATGGCAATTCTATATAAGGAGGTGGGAGAGGAAAACAAACAGTGTCTTCAATTTGTTTCACTTCTACCTTCCCACCCAAAGAGATACTTGAAAACAGAGAGAAACAAAAGGACTAGAACTGAGGGAGGGGGTAAGAACTGCTAGACACAAGTTAGAAATATACCTGTGAAGGACTCTACCTAAACAATATCTAGAAAGAGGAATTATTATTTGTAACCAGTTCCTTGTGCTAATCTAGCTCACTTTGTCATCTTTATATTATTTTCTTAATCTGTTTTGTTCTGTTTGCTACCTCTTTAACTACTTAAAATAGAGCTTCTTATAGTTTGTTAACTTATTTCTGGTTTATAACATAACCCAGTTTATGTACATTCTTGTGGGGGAGTTGTGCATACCTTCCTCCACATTGAGGGAGGAGGCAAATCTCACATAATTTTGGGTTTGTACTCAAAAGAGGTTGGACATCTGGATGCTGTAGCAGGTCCCTTAAGCTGAGTCCTCCCAGAGCTGATCTCAGAGTCTTTATCATTCTGTAGCTGGGTGTGGCCCTGCCTGTGTGTATGCTGGAGGAGGCTTACAAGGCTGGCAGAAAAGGCAGGCTCAGTGGAATCTCAGCACATAAGGTGTATGAGCAAGAAGTAGCCTGGGCCACTGACCGGGGGGGAGAAAAAGGGGCATCTGTCCCGTGGCATCTGTCCCAGTGCCCAGTGATTTAATAGGGCCCACAGCTCCTAGCTTTGCTACTCCAGCAACAGCAGCAGCCGGAACCCCAGCAGGAACTCTGGCAGCAGCTTTGAGCCCTTCAAATCACTGCCAGAGACCGGGGGCTCCCAGCTGCAGCTATCACAGCCCCAGAGCACCTGGCTCCAGCTGGGTGGGGGAATCTGGTCCCCAGCTGCACCCCTTTTGCCCAAGACCCAGCCTGTTCTGGGTTCCAAAGCCAACTCTCGCCTTGCCCAGAATCCTAGGCTGCATATCAGTAAGTCCCGGTACTTACTTTCACCCCGATAAGGTGACGTCCCAGGGGTCCAAACTGTCACAATCACTCATAAATTCCAAGGCTGCAGAATCCTCCCCCCACAGATATCTAGAGCAGAACTTTTAGAAAAACATCCAATCTTGACTTTAAAGTGTTCATTGATGGAGAATCCACCATGACCCTTAGTAAATTGTTCCAATGATAATTATTCTTACCATTCAAATTCCATGCGTTATTTCCAGTCTGAATGTAGTGCAAAGAGCTGCACAGGAAGATAAGAAGGGCCGTCTCATCTGCTTACTCCCCTGGGTGGTCACAGTCTCTCCCCTAAGTATTCACCATCACCAGGGAGGGGATTTTAATTACTAACTTAGAGGAGTTGCTAAGGACGTTTAGCCCAGCCAGTCGTTCAGTGTTAGGGAATGCCCAATCCTGGAGGTCTTTATTGCTATTATGAGCAACACTGGATGCCTTTTTTAACTGTCTGTTGCCTCTTGAATTCAGTGATTTGTGTCACTGAGATCTGTGTGTCCGTGGTGCAGGACTCCATGAAGTTCATATCGAACTTTGTGTTTTGTTCATCCCTTCTCTGTTGATCCCTCTGCCCTGTGATGTGCACAGACTATGACTTTGCTTTCGGAAGGAGTTCAAGGTGTGCACTGCCAGAATCGTCTCAGTGGGGTGTTAACTAACTTGTCCAATTACAATCATTTAAATTTCAACATTGTGAACCAGTCCACTACCGATCTAAGCATATCAGGCAAGATCTGCATAATCATCGGTGAGTGACACATGTGAGTGATGTCTCTTTTTGTTGGCTGAAGGCAGAGCTGCATTAGTGAGGGAGAATCATCACATTTTTTCCCCCATCCTGAGTCCTTAATTTCCTTGCTTTATGTGATAGATCGACACGTTGCCACTTAGCAACGTTAATGGTTTCTTGGCTGCAAGTTTTTTGTTTTTGGAATTTCTGTTTTTCTCTCGCAATATATAAAAAACGTTTCTTGCAGGATGATAGAATGATGTCATTTGTCACTCTGTGTCCTGCTGCCCCTCCCTCCGCTCTCAGCTGTGTGGCTTCCTCTCTTGCCCCTGCTCCGGGGAGCTGAGAGTCATGCAGCCTCCCCCTCCCCTGTGCTCAGGGGCGTGGGTGGAGCCCCAGCTCCTGGGGTGTGTGGCCTTCGCCCTCCCCAGTGCTCTGGGAGACGCGTGACCTTCCCCCCCCCCCCCGCCCTCGGTGCTCAGGGCATGCACCTCTCCCGGCAGCCCACTGAAGAGTGGGTGGGCTTGGTGCTAGTGGTGCCTCCTGGCTGCCTCGGCAGGACCCCATGCTGCAACTTTCAGCACATCACAGCTGCTGCCTGGTTCCCTCCCATTCAGGATGGTGGAGAGCCTCCCTGAGAATGAGTGGATCCTGCAGGAGATTGAGAGCATGGACACAGCCCACCCTGTAGTGAGGGGCTGGGGGTCTGCAGACGGTGAGGGGCCTCCATGTCCACAAAGCACTGCCCCTTTCCTGCTGGAGGCTCCTGGCTCAGGTGGGCTCTCCTGGGTCTGCCATGAGCTGGGGAGCTCTGGCCTTACTGCACACCCAGCCCTTTGGGGTCGGCATGGTTACTCTGCACCACGGCCGCTTCCCCGACTGTCCGGAGTGGTTACTCTGCACTCCAGGCTCACCACGGAGCAAAGCTGCCCCAAAGGCCGTTCACATGGCTTGACACAAACACCAACAGGCCCGTTGGGAAAGGCTGGGCTGAGTCCAAGTGTGCAGCTTGACAAATTTGTGGGAGGGGGGGCAGGGTGTGTATAGAAAGAAAGGAAGGGGGAGGGAGTGTACGGGTGGATGGGCAGTGTGGTAAAGGGAGAGGATGGAGGGGAAGAGGAGGATGTAGGAATGGAGGCAGGAGGATGGACAGTGTGCAGGTGCAAGGGGAGGAGTTGGGGAAGAATGAGGCTGTAGAAATGGAGGAAGAGGTGGGGGTAGGGATAGGCAGTGTGGAGTGGGGAAGGAGAAGGTTGGGGAAGGATGGGTGGGTGCAGGAATGGAGGGTGGAGGTGGGGATAGGCATGGAAGGAGGGGGATAGGCAGTGTGGATGGAAGGGGTTAGGGAGGATGCTAAGTGTAGGAATGGAGGCAGGAGAATGGGGGTGTAGGGACGGAGGATGGAGATGAGGGTAGGGATGGAAGGAGGGGGATGGGCTATGGGTCATGTAGCTCCGGGATAAGGACTAGCAGCCTGGATTAACCCACCAGGCTCTCTTTCCGTGTGACCCAAATCTGGTTCTCAGTAGGGCATGGACACGTAAATCTGGGGGCTCCCCCATGGTTCCATGTCTCTCCATTGCACCCTGTCTTCATGGAGCATGTACCACTGCCTTGGCGAGAACTTGCTTGCCAGCTGGAAGGGCACATCTGGAGTGTTGCTGCCCTGCAAAGATGGGCAGTGACCAGGCTCGGAGAGTGGGAATTCTCTCCCTACCTGGCCGCTCTCCCATAACCCAGCCCCGACCCTCGCTAGTGAGCTGGGTGTCCAGGAGCACCCGGAACGACGGAAATTCATTTGGAATTGGGCCTTATTTTACTGATTGTGTTTGGGTTTTGGTTACATGTGAGGTCCACAAGCCCGTGGAGCATAGCCCTTCCCCCTGCTCGCTGCCATGAGAGGTTCCAAACTCTTCACACGCACAAACTATTTGATTGGTGGGTGGTGCAGGAGTGGGAAGGGTATGCGGGTGGAGGCTGGCTGGCAATTGAAGGGCACGAGTGGGTGGGATGGGCCAAGAGCGTTCCGATACAGGGGCCTGTCCAGGAGTGTTGTGGGGCGGGAATGGAGAAGGGTGCGAGTGACGTGGGGCCGGGGAGAGCGCAGCCAGGCTCAGTGCAAGATTAACAGGCTCTCTGGCTGTAAAAGCCACCAGTGAGAGGGGGGCAGGTGAGTGTAGCAAGCAGGGGGCACAACCCCCTAGAAAACTTTTATTTGCTATTTTTGTGTACAGGTGAATAGACAGTTTAGATTTTTTTTTAAATAAAAAGGGAGGGATGAGCTCATCAAACTATTACATTTAAGAACTGAGCCTTTCTTGCCTAGCTCAATACTTTCCAAGAACCAACGTTAATATTTCTCTAGTAACTTTGAAATTGTCCTGGGAGGAAAACAAATCTTAGTGAAATTCCATGGTATACAAATGACCCATGATTAGCCCAATATCTTTGCTTTGTTCATTGAAAGATTTTAATGATAATAGGGGCTGTCAAGAGAATATCTTCTATGTCTTTTTTACATCAGCTTTGATAGTGGCCAGTCAAATTTGATTTTCAAATAATGGCTGTTTGCTGACCATGTTACAGTCTGTCCTTGAACACCATCTCTGGTTGTCCTAGCGAGTGTCACAATTTCTCAGTTCTGTGGATTTAAAAAACAGCAGGAAGGCTGCTTTGCAGTAGTAGTGTTTACTGTGCCTGAGATGTTCAGTAATCGATTTACTGAGCTAAGAAGGGAACACAAAGAAACAATAAAAAACTTTGTAAAATACTTAAAACGGCTGCTTTAAAATTAAGGTATGATTAATGCAACCCAGGGCCCACAACACAGGGCTCCCAAGGTTCTAGCTGATTGCCCAGTTTCAACCCCGCATTTGAAGTGGCATTGACAGCTCCCATCTTCTTTCAGAGAAGCAAGTATAACAGCATGGAGTCTCCTGGTTCCCCTTCAGAGAACTCTGCTGGGATTTGTTTGTCTTTGTAAATGTCCAAGTATGATTGGCCTATACAGTAAACAATGTATTGGCTCATAGATATTCACTGGTCTCAACGTTAGTCACGCTGAGTTAGCCATGAAAAACCCACCTTGCCTCTAGTGACAAGTCTCAGTTCAACAGTTTTGTAACCTAGTATTTTACATGTCTCTTTAGCTATTTCCTGTACAAACATCTCGGAATAACCACAACAGACAGGATAAACTTAAAAAACCAAAAAATGGTCTGATAGCACTTTATAGACTATCAAAACTTGTAAATGGTATCATGAGCTTTTGTGGGCACAGCCCACTTCTTCTGATGACCGGAGTTTTGAGTTTAGGATGTGCAGACCCAAAATAAATAGGAGAGAAAGGAGGGTGGGGAGGAAAAAATGGAAGGGGATGGGAAACAAGGAGCAGAGGGTATAAAAATATCAAAGGGAAAACCAAATAGGCAGAACTGGTAATCAGTGAGCACCTAAAGATTGGATAGTTATAAAAAGCAGATAAGGATCATAGGAAAGCAATTAGAGAGGAAGGGTACTAAGGCAAGAAGCTACACCGACAAAGAGCTGACGACACCTTCATTGAATGTTAGGAACAACTAGTTTTTGGCTTTCAGCAGAGACCACTCATGAGCCCTTTGGTGAAACATTGAAGAGAAGACCAAACGTAAATGGTAACATACCTGCCTGTACACATGTGTATGATGTAAGTAAACCTAGAGCATTCCAGGCAGGTGTTTGTCTAAACTATTCTTAAAACACTTCCAGTGGTGAACATCCCTTGGAAGTTTGTTCCAGAACTTTACTATAGGTAGAAAGTTTTTCCTACCAGCTAACCTGAATCTCCCTTTCTACAAATTAAGGGAATTACATCTTGTCCTACGTTTGATGGACATGGAGAATAATTGATCGCTATCTTCTTTGTAACAGCTCTTAACACAGAGGTGGGCAATAACTGGCCTGTGGGATAGAGGTGATTCACCAAGGTTTAACCCCTGGCAGGCTATTTCCACTTTATTTACCTGCACCTCTGCTGGTTGAAGCTCCTATTGGCTGTGGATCGCCATTCCTGGCCAATGGGAGCTGCGGGAAATGGTGTCTCCGTTCACACCGCTTCCTGCAGCTTCCATTGGTGGGAATGGCGATCCATGGCCAATGGGAGCTGCAAACACCCATATCTGCAGAGGTGCAGGTAAATAAAGTGTCGGCAACATGACAGGGGCCAACCGTGGTGAACTGTGTCTAGCTTATTGCCCACTCCTGCTTTAACATAATTAAAGACTGTAATCGGGATCCTCCTCAGTCTTATTTTCCCAAGACTAAATATGTCCAGTTTCTTTAACCTTTCCTAATAGGTTAGGTTTTCTAAATCTTTTATTATTTTTGTTGCTTTCCTCTAAATTCTTTCCAGTTTGTCTACTTCTTTCTTAAAGCGTGGCACCCAACATGGGATGCAATACCTTGATAAAACCCTAATTACAAACCAAACTATGGAGAGGCCACCAACATTTCCACAATGACCTAAAGTCAGGACTGGAGCACAGGTTGTATGGTTCCAAAAACACAGACTTGAGCTGAAGGAAATTATTCCTCTCTGGTAAAGAAGTTTATGAATCTACTATTTCCTCTAAATCAGTGGACCTGTAATTTAGCTTAAACAGTAGCCATAATTACCGGTTTGTCCACATTCGCTTGCACCTAGGTTCTTGTCCAGTGTTGTGGTTGTGTCGGTGTTAGATTGTAAACTCTTTAGGTCAGGGACTGTGTTTTCTTTGTACATTTGTGACATTGTAGCATGCAATTTACAGAGGTATATTTCTGAGGCCATGGTGTGTTAGTTTTATATTTAGCATTTTGACAATCGAGTGATGAATGCTGTATAAACACCTTAGACAGACAAATTGATAGATTAAATCTTTAGCACTAAACCACAAACTATGAGAAAACTAGGTCAGCTGAATTGTACATTTATTGCTGAACACGTAATTGCTCAGTCTATTCCAGAGACATTAAAGGACATTTATGACCACTGGGGGATGTTCCCAGCAGTGTTCCCTCTAATCTTTTCCATCCACGTGTGGAATAAATTTTATGTGCCCTGAGGGATGTGAAAATTTTATGTGAACCACCTGTAGAAACACAAAACTTAGCTGTGGGTGCTCTGCTAATCAGCTGGATGGCAGTGGAATCTTTCATGAGTGACTGCACAAGTGCACAGCTTTCAGGGAGCACTTGCTTTGTATTCACTCAGCCCCTGGTCTGTGGCATCTGGGAATTTTACCACATCAATCCAGTCAAAAGTGGCTAACCCCTTCAGCTGACTCCCTGGAGATTCTTCCCCTTCCAGAGCCTCACTAGATACCAAGGCTTTGTCTACATTACATGCTTTGCCAAAAGAGGCAATGCAAATGAAGCGTGGATTAGCATTTTCTTGCACTTCATTTGCATTCTCTTTCATTCCGTTTTTGCGCAAAAAACCCTTGCACAAAAACGGAACAAAAGAGAGTATGCAAATGAAGTGCAAGAAAATGCTAATCCACGCTTCATTTGCATTGCCTCTTTCGGCAAAGCATGTAGTGTAGCCGTAGCCCAAAAGAAAAGAACAAAAAGAATCATCAGTTGTCTCTCAGGTGTGGTAAAGCTCTCTGTCTTTAGAGGGCTTCTGGTAGGCCATGGCCCCAATTGGTTTCACAGGCTAATATGGAAGAATAATCCTATTAAAAGTAGATCAGCAGTGTGCCACCTCCCTTTCTTCAGAGAGGGGGTCCATTGGGTACCAGCCACTGAAGGGTGCTTACTTTCAACCAGCCCTTCTCCAGGAGCTGTGGACTAGAGATCTGGTCTCCTACCAACTGTACAGTGCCCTGTACTCTTTCCCCTTTTTAGGCTACTCCCTCCAAATCTGACATCTATCAAAGGTGTGGTGAGGTGGGGCTGACTGAGGCTACAGTATAGCTTATTAACACGGTGTTGCGGAGTGTGGGATTTGTATACCCCATCACAGTGCTAGAGCACCGCTTGGCTATGTGGACAGTTAATCTCTCATTTTTAAGCTCTAAATCCCACAAGAGCCAGTTAAGCTCTGTTAGAACGTACCTGCTGGGCAGTCAAACATACCAGGCACATCCTCATCTTAACTTGAAATTGGAGGAGACCAGTGGTTGAGGCGCTAAGGAGAGGAGAGTCAGTGCAAGTGAAGGGTCCTGTATGATAATGTTCATTTAATACATATTCTCGCTGTACCCTTTACTCCCCTGCCCGACCTCTCCTCGTTAAGATGTTAGAATTGGACCGATGGGCTTGAGGGCAGGCGACTGTCTAGATCCCAGGGCCCTGGATGGCACTGGCTGAGGTGAAGAAGTGCCAGTATGAAAAGCTGCTGCTAATTCTTCTTTCCCATTAAGAACTTGCCACTGAAGAGCAAACTTATTTCTGTGTGTTTTGACAGAGGATGAACAATTACATTTACAGAAGCAATTTGAAAAATTGTAAAGGGCTGTCAGCACAACGAGAGGAGTGTGTGTGTGTGTGTGTGTGTGTGTGTGTGTGTGTGTGTGTGTGTGTGCCTGTATGCACAAAAGTTTGAGAGTGCATGCGTATGTGTACGCCTGTATGCACAAAGGTTTGTATGTTTTTGCTGGAGCATTTGCCTTTCTGTGCATACATGTACAATTGTATGTGTGTGTGAGGCATGGCATGTGCAGGTCCATAAGAATGTCTGGAAAATCACAAGCCAGGTTGTTTTTTTATGTACCCATATGTATTTGTGTATGCGGGGGGCGTTGACAGACTTCTCAGGCTGCTGGGTCAGGTGAGGCCGGGGGCAGGTGTACGTTGCCAAAAGGGGCTGGGTCTCAGATGGAAGGTTTGGGGCTGGGGGCAGCCAGCCCTCAGCACCACCCGGATTGCACTGCACCATTCTCCCCCTATCCCCTGCCTGGGCAACTCAATTGCCAGGCCCTGGGGCGGTTGCTTGGTTTTGCCCCGTCAGTGGGCATGTGTGTGTGCAGAACAGAGGTGGGCAAAAGGACCTCCGTGGGCCGGATCTGGCCCACCAAGTGGGTTGATCTGGCCCACCGAGGCCTTGCCGCTCTCCCGCCCCCAGGCCAGTCAGGGTCTGGGGGCAAGGGGAAGTGCGCAAAGTCTCTGCCTGCCCTGCCCCCGCCCTGCAAGGTGTGTGCGGCGCTTCGAATCACCACGTGCTCCTGGCAGGGTGGGCGGAGACTTTGCACACTCCCCCCACCCCCGAGCCCTGTTTGGCCAGGGGATGGGAGGAGTGTACAAAGTCTCCTCCCACCCTGCAAGGGGCATGGTGCTTCTAAGCTCCGCACGCTCTTTGCAGGGCAGGGCAGGTGGAGACTCCACATGCTTCCCCCTGCCCCCAGGCCAATCAAGGCTTGTGGGTGGGGAGAGCACATGAAGTCTCCTCCCACCCTGCAAGGGGCTCAGCACTTAAAATGAACCACCAGCTGCTGCTCAGCTGGCAGTTGACTCCAATCCCAGCAGGGAGCAAGAGACTTTGCTTATTGACCTGGGACAGGGTGGGGAGCACATGAAGTCTCCTCCCACTGTCAGGGGCAGGGCGCCTAGAGGTTCTCTCCGGGGGTAGGGAGGACAAAGATTTTGTGTGCTCCCTTATCCCCAGACCAATCAGAGTCTCTGAGTGGGGAAGCATGGAAGTGTCCTGGCCCCGCCTCTTCTGCCTGAGGCCCTGCCCTTTCTGGGATGGCCCAGGGGCACTTCAAAAATTTCTGAAGTGGCCCCCAGTCAAAAATGTATTGCCCACCCCTGATGTAGAATATATATATTCTGCGCGCGCACACACACGCACGTACGTTTTCCTGTGCCTTGTACAGTAATTTACACAAACACAGAGTGGGTCTGAAGTGGGACCATTCTGATCTGGGGGCATTTTGCACTGGTGTGAATGACTGTACAAGTTGTGAGGCAACCGAGAACCCAGCCCAATGTGTTAGAATGAGTGCACCCAGCAAGGCTATTTTTTCTGTTTGAACAAAGACTGAATGTTTTGGTTCCTAAAGAAAGAGCTCTATGTGACCCCTGAAGGAGCCAGACATAAAAAAATTAACAGTTCTAACATAACTCTGTATGTTGCTTGATTACAGAAGGCTGCTGAATCATTAAGGTCCATCATTAGTAACCATTCCGTACACTGAAATTAGCATCTGTCATTTTGTCTTATTTTAAGCCAACAAACCAATCCCCTTGCTCTACGTTATACCCATTGCACTAGCTCAGCATTCCTGGGCCCACTTCTGCCATGCAATCTGAACACATTCACTTCATCCACCGTGTTCACTCCCTCACTCTCCAGCTCCCCCCAATAATTCCTGTCCACTTTGCTTGTTCTCTAGCTCTTGAGTGTCTCCTGAATCTGCCCACCCCCATTATGCTTCTTTTCTACCTGAACTGTTCAGCTCCCTTAGTCCCTCATTTCCACACCCTAAAGACCACGCTGCCTATTTTCCACTCTATCACCCTGTGGTGAGGGAGATGGGGCAATGAAAGAGAGGCATTCAGAGGCACATCCTCTTTCTTGTCTCTGCATCCTAAGACTGTGGCTCTCCCTACCTATCCAATCTCTCTTACCTGGGGTAGGGGCTGGCCTAAAGTCCCTCTTACCCAGTGAAGTAAAGTAACAAAAATGGGTTGCCAGATGGTCACCGGCTGGTAGGTCCACTGAGCATAGCAGCAGCAGTAGCATCTTCTTTCACTTCCTCATCGGATGAAAACCCCCTAGGCCAAGGGTTGGCAATCATTTGGTGAGGGCCAATCCAAGATTTTGGAAAGTGGTCAAGGGCTGCAATTTTCTGTGGAGGAGGTGCGGGACCTAGGATGGTGTAGAAAGGTGCACGGGATAAGAGACTTGGGTGCAGCAGACGGTGTGAGGTTTGAGAGGGAGTTTGGGTGAAGGAGGCGGTTGTGACCTGGGTCAGGGGATTGGGGTGCAGAGTCAGAGAGGGAGTATAGGTGCACAAGAGGATTCTGGCCTGGGAGAGGGGAATAGAAGGGGGTACAGGGTCTGGGAGGGATCTGTGACCTGGGGCAGAGGGGTGGAGAGGATTTGGATGGTGACCTGGGGGAGGGAGTTGGGGTGCAGGAGGGACAGGGGTGCCAGAGGCAGGCTCAGTCTGGGAGGTGCTTACCTAAGTGTCTCTGAGCCAACAGCCCTAGAGCACCCCCAAGGCAGGCTGGGTGCTTTGCCTGCTGCAGCCCTAGGCTGCTTAAACTCTAGGCTGTACCTTTCATGTGGCTCTCAGCTCCAGGAGCAGAAGAGGCTTGCGTTGCCCCCATCCCTCAGTTCAATCTCTCAGCTCCTATTTGCTTGTTGTTTCCAGCCAATAGGAACTGAGGATTGGGCTGGGGTGGGTAGATCACATGAAGTCTCCCCCTCCCTCCAGAGAAGAGAGGCACATGGAACATCCCTGCACTTAAAACAGTGACTGCTGCATGCCTGAGGGTCCCTTCCTCTCCTCACCCACCTCCCCCTTAGTTCTCCTCCTGCCCCTTCCCTCACCTTCTACCTTCCTGACACCTCTACCCTCTCTAGCTCCCTGGTACTAGTGCAGGGCTGTGTGGCTGGTGGTTGCCCCATGTGCCAGGGCTAGGGCCAGCATCACGGTGCTATTTTTAGCACCCTGGCATTGGCCCAGGAGCATCTGCACCACAGTCTAGCTCCACTCCCAGCACATAAGACAGCCACCCACCATGTGGCCCAGCCCTAGGTGGCTTCGTGGCGGCTGGGTTCAAGACTGTGTTACCAAAAATAGCACCACAGCCCCGGCTCCTGTCCCAGCACATGGGGTCCAGCCACATGGCGGGAAGCTGCCTTTTGTGCTGGGACTGGATCAGAGGCCGCGGTGCTATTTTTAGTACCTCGGCCCACACTCCAGCTTTGGCAGCCACCACCTGACCTCCTACCCTGGCAACAGCGCCAGCCCTGGGGAAAGGCTGAAGCTAGGGCCAGGGCTGTGTAGTGGCTTCCCAGCTGCTCCTGGGGTAGGGCAACCGTCTGCCACACGGCCCAGCCCCAGAGCAGCTGAGCAGCCATTGTGTGGCTCTGCTGAGAAGGTAGGCAGGAGGCAAATTCTTGGTGCGTGCCATGCAGGCATGCATCTTAGAGAGAACTATGGTTAGCAGGTGTGCAAGCACTTGTCAGTTTATGCTTTTTGGATGCAAGTGGTGCAATGACAGACTGCAAGTAAAGCTAGTGAGGAGAAAAAATGGTATTCTGTGTAATGGACAGTACTGGGAGCCAGGAGATCTGGGTTCAGTTTCTGGCCTGCCAAGGTCTTGTGTGACTTTGAACAAGTAATTTAATCTCTGTGAGTCTCAATTGCCCATCTGTGGGGACCACACTTTCTCATTATTAATTGTAAAGTACTTTGAGATCCTGGGCTGAAAGATACTACAAAAGTGCAAAACATTATTATTGTACTTCATAGGAAAAAATGTGCTGTTTGAGCAATCAGTTTCTCCCAAGAACACCAATAAATATTACATCTTTTCACATCATTTGAAAGAGGCAGTCAGTAGCAGCATGAAAGAAACATAGCCTAGAAAATTCAAGCAGTCCTCTCCAGAGGAAACACTTCTGTTTTTCCTCTTCAGTTCAGAGTGTCTTCCAGTGTGCCCTGCAAATAGTGCCCTTGTGTGACACTGCACTCTTACCATCATGACTGCTACGAGAGGTGCCCCCTTCCCGTGCCCCACGTCCTGATTTCTCCATAGCAGTGGTTGTATATTAAAGGGTGGGTGGTAGGAGAACGATATTCTTTGTCAGTTTATATTGTAAACAGTGTCTAATCCAGTGGCTACATGGGAACAATAATAGCTACTGCTGCTGTGGTGTTGGTGCTTCAGAGTGAAAGCAATAAATTGGCATGTTATTGGCTGATCTGATGATGGGGAGGGGATTTCATTTGATCATACTGTGCTCCTACTGGGCATCTCCCATCTCATCTCCATGGAATTAAAGTATGGATCCTTGTAGATTCTGGCACACAGCATGTGGGATTCTGTGTTCCACAAAATGTTACCTGTACACACTCTCTGATGACCTATAATATTCCGCATTCCCGTAGCCACTTTTATCTCAGGATCTCAAAGCATATTCAGATATTAAATAAGCAGCACAAGACCTCTGTGACAGAGATGGACATTATTATTCCTATTCCACAAATGGAGAAACTGACACACAAGGGTTTTTTGCTTATAGCTGTGCAGTGACCTCTCCTGGTCTAGGCCAGTATTTCTTAAACTGTGTTCTGTGGCACACTGGTGTGCCGTGAGGCAGTTGGAGGTGCGCTGCGGAGAACAACAGTGTTCAAAATGGCCACCCTTAAAGGGGCAGGTGACTCTTTTTTTGTTTTTAGTTTTGCTCAATAACTTTCCCTCCGACCCCCTCCTTTTTTTTTCTTTTTTTTTTTTGCTCAACAAAAAAAATCTTCCTCATTAAAAAAAAAATATTGTTTGGTGTTCCTCGGTCTTAAAAAGTTTAAGAAACACTGTTCTAGGCCATATATTCTCACTGAAACATAAGCAGGAATCTCTGATTTCAGGTATTTGTTCCTGAGCTCAGAACTTCTATACTTCTCTTGCAACCTTTCCTTTTCACCAGGTGCCTGGGATTCATATCAAGTATGTCAGAGCCTACAGAGTATGATTTAAGGAAGAAGTCTGCAAGGGGATCAAATGCAGCTTATAATAATGGAATGAATTTAAAGTGTGCTCTATGAGCAGAGGACAGAAAAGAAAGACACCTCCTCTTAGCATGTGTCCCCTTTCTCCCTAGAGACCCATGCCATAGAGGAAGCTGCTATATCCCTTCCTGCAGCAGACTTAGGTGCAGATGTCACATGAGGCAGTGACATGGGACAGGCAAGTTCATATTATTTCTCCCCTCCAGAATCATCAGTGAATATATGATTAGCCAAAATCTCCTTTTATGTATTATGAAGCTGCTGTGGGTATATTCTAAATCAGCCGTTCTCAGCCAGGACTGGGGAGTCAGGAGCAAGTTTCAGGGGGGCCACCAAGCGGAGCTGGCATTAGACTCACTGGGGTCCTGGGTAGAAAGTGCCTCCCAGAGTTGAAGTCAAAGCCTGAGCAATTGGCATTGCACAGGGGCCCTGGGCAATTGCCCTGCTTGCTACCTACCAATATTGGCCTTGGCTTTTATATGTCTAAAATAGTGGTTATGGCATAGGTGGGCCATGAAATTTTAAAGCATGTTTGTGGTGAGGGGACTCAGAAAGAAAACGATTGAGAACCCCTGCTCTAAATTGGCTGGGGTTGCCTTTGTCTATCTCCTCATATCTGAACGTACGCAGAAGGGCCAGCGAGGTTTCTCGGGTATTTAAGAATTCTGTGTGCTTTTTATGTGCGTTGTGGGTGTCTCCAGGAATGCTTTGTTTCTTGGCTTTAAGACAGTTCCACTCAGTTTTGAATTAAGCCTTTTTGGGGAGGGAATTACAGCCAGGTCCTGAAGCCCTCACTGAGCTCCTACTAAGACAAAACTTTCACTGAAGTCAATTAGAATTTTACTCAAGAAAGAACTTCAGGATTTTGCCTGATATGTTGGGGATCTGTCAGATCTGGCAAACTCTTCTCTTATGTTTAGTCCTGTTGAAGTTAATGGGAAAAACTATATATGTAAGGACTGGTCATGTGAATAAAATGCCACCGAACTGACTTTGTAGGCAGGTTTTCCCTCAAAATATGTATCTTCTCCTCTTCCATATTGAATGAAATAGTAACTCTAACTTATCTGTCCAAACTTTGCCTAGTCTCTCTCTTTGCCATAATCTCACCACATATCCTTAATTTCTCTCTCACTAATTTCCATAATTTTGCTATCTAACCTGTTCAGTGCTTTTAAAAATCACTCTAGCTTATGTATTTGATCTAATCTAATCATACTACTGTCTCTCTAACCTTTCTTTATAATCCAATGTATATAACTTTCTAATCTCATCTCTCTGTTTTTATCTAATCTCTTTATCTAAATGCCAAGTTTTCCTGAAGCATCTGTATTATCTTAATTTGGTTGCACCTTTAGCACAAGCAATAAACCACCTTGCAGGATTATTCATACTGGGATGAGAAATTAGTGAAATGTGTTGGGTATGTTCTTGGGGTAATCTTGTAAATCTACAAACATGCATACAAAGTCCTGTTTCCCTGAACAAAAATCAGTTTCCTTACTCAGTAATCCCTAAATCTGCCACACCCCTTAGCACTGTGTTTCTATAGCTCTGTCCTCTGCTTCCTTTCAGGGCCTTCTGTCTCCAGTTTATATAGAATGTACCCCCTATGTTTGCATCCATAGAATTATAGACTCATAGAACATTAGAATTAGAAGGGACCTCAAGAGGTCATCAAGTCCAGTCCCCTGCCTTCACGGCAGGACCAAGCACTGTCTAGAAACTCTAGATCATCCCTGATAGATGTTTATCTAATCTGTTCTTAAGTATCTCCAGTAATGGAGATTCCACAATCTCCCTAGCCAATTTATTCCAGTGTTTAACCACCCAGACAGTTAGTAAGTTTTTCCGAATGTCCAACCTAAACCTCCCTTGCTGCAATTGAAGCCCACTGCTTCTTGTCCTATCTTCAGAGGCCAAGGAGAACAATTTCCCCTCTCCTCCCTGTGTCACCCTTTTAGATACCTGAAAACCACTATCATGTTCCCCTCTCAGTTTTCTCTTTTCAAACTAAACAAGTCCAATTCCTTCAGCCTTCCCTCATAGCTCATGTTTTCAATCATTTTTGTTGCTCTCCTCTGGACCTTCTCCAATTTCTTCACATCTTCCTTGAAATGTGGTGCCCAGACCTAGACACAACACTCCAATTGAGGCCTAATCAGCGCAAAGTAGCCTGGAAGAATGATTTCTTGTGTCTTACTCACAGTACTCCTGTTAATGCATCCCAGAATCATGTTTGCTTTTTTTGCAACAGTGTCATACTGTTGACTCATATTTAGCTTGTGATCCACTATGACCCCCTAGATCCCTTTCTGCAGTGCTCCTTCCTAGACAGTCGCTTCCCATTCTGTATGTGTGAAACGGATTGTTCCTTCCTAAGTGGAGTACTTTGTATTTATCCTTATTAACTTCATCTTTTTACCATTTCTCCAGTTTGTCCGGATCATTTTGAATGTTGACCCTATCCCCAAAGCACTTGCAACCCCTCCCAGCTTGGTATCATCTGCAAACTTAATAAGTGTACTCTCTATGCCAATATCTAAATCGTTGATGAAGATATTGAACAGACCCAGTCCCAAAACAGACCCCTGCAAAACCGCACTTGTTATGCCCTTCCAGCATGACTGAACTGTTCATAACTACTCTCAGAATGGTTATCCAGCCAGTTATGCATCCGTATTAGTAGCCCTATCTAAGTTGTATTTGCCTAGTTTATTGATATGAAGGTCATGTGAGACCGTATCAAATGCTTTACTAAAGTCTAGGTATATCATGTCCACCACTTCTCCCTTGTTCAGGAATCCCTTAGTTCACACAGTTCATCTATGGTTTGCCATGTGGTCTATTGCCTTGGGTTATCCCCCATCATTGTTTTCAGTTCCTTTTACTACCAAAGGGGGCTTGACTGCATTTTCTGTTAGCCTGAACCAGAGTGATTGGCATTCCCTTTGGCTTTCATGAGGTCTGCAATTGTTTTGGGCTCTAAGCCCCACCTCTTGGCAGCCATTAGCTCCTTTCAGCATAAGAGAGCCTAGGCACAGGCCAGTGGTGTCTAATCCTGGGAAAGTGGTTTTCCATTTCTGTGGTCTGCAGCAGCAGCCAGCACATCCCCTCCACACCTAGCCTCACACTCTGGTCACGCAAGTCAGATATTTCTCTCTGAAACAGACACAGCGAATGTCCACAGATGCAGAAGCGTTGATGAAAATGGAGCCTCTCACAAGAGCAGATGAGGTACAGGAATCCCTCGCCGTTCACGGTGGATGTGTTCCTGCATCCACTGCGAATGGCAAAATTCACAAATCCTGGGAGCCAGTGCCTGGCCTCTGCGGCGAGCTCCCTTCGGCTCCTGAACTCACCACAGGGGCTGGAAGCCACAGGAAACTCACCACAGCTGCCAGAAGCTGCAGGGAACTCACTGCCTCTCCAGGCTGCCATGGGGAATTCACCCAGGCTGGTACAGGAGACCCGTGAATACGCCTGTCATGGCTCCTTCCCCACTCTGGCCTGATAAATGCAGAAGTGGGGGCCAGCAAGTGTACCCCAAAGCCTTATCTACCAGGCTTTGGTATAAAACTTCTCCCAAAATCTTAAAACCCTAGATTTTGGGAATAAAACTTCTGCTGCCACCACCCAAATATTAATAACGAGATTAGGGGAAAGATCATTTGGGAAATCTCACCCCTATTATAAAAATCAGGACACACAAGTAACCAATGCCAGGTTAATAAAAAGAAAAGAGAAAACTTTTATTATTATAACAATATTCCTGTTGCAAGCATAAGGATCAGATGGAAAGGCAACAAAATATACTCGTGGAGGAATTACACCATGGGCTAGAATTTAGTTAAAAAGAAAAGCCAAACATCTCTTAAGCAGTGTCAGATATCAAATCCCATACCCAACCCTTAAAACAATAAAGCCTAACGAAACTACCGAAACTTTACCCTACTTACAGAAAGTGAAGAATTGTTTCTTGGAGGGAGACAGACATGTTTGTCCCTCCCTGTAGCTGCAGAGGACTCACCCAGAGAGACAAAGGAGGAAAAAGCTCAAATTCCTTTGTCCCAGTTTGAAAGTCCTACCTACATTCCTATTGGCCACTCCACCTGGCTAGGTGTAGTTAACCCCTTAATCCCCAGGCTGCTGGCTAACCCTCATAATCATGACACGCCGAACCGCAAATAATGATTCCATGAATGAGTCCCAGATTGTTGTGCTTGATTGCACAAGCCTCCACTGGAGCCATAGCTCCACAGGTGGAGCTAGGGAGGGATTGTATATCAGGAAGCATTTCTCTCTGAGCTTAGTGCTCAGGCTGGGCCATCCTTTAGGTGTACTTACCCACAACATCTACATTATGAGTGGGGACAGTGTGCAGCCCTACAGGCATATGGAAGGAGCAGCTGCCTGCGCTGTCACAGTCTGGCCATGCATGTGCAGTTACGTAGCTTACAGGTCAGACAGCCTGTGGTGGATGGTGAGAGCTTTGCTTCACTAGCTTTGTTGCCAATTCCCCCCACGCAGCCCAACACACATACACATTGCAGGCTGTGCTCTGAAATTTGACTGAAGCAGGGAGGATCTTACAGCTTTACTGTACATTCGGTGTCAGGAGGGCAAGACCAACCCCATCCACAGAATAGTTCCTATTTCCACTTCATGTTCTCCTTAGTGCAGTGAGCCGTGCTGTTGGGAATGCAAGCAGCGATACTTGCATATGGTGTTTTTACTGTAGTTCAGACCTGGCTAAGTTGGTTGGATCACCACCCAGACTAGCTGTTGCCTGGAGGGCCAGTTCTAGAAACCAGTTGTAAAGAGAAGGTAACATGCTGTTTATCATTCTCCTCAGCATAAGAACCAGGGCCAGCACACACTCACTTTCTCTCCCCTCCCCCTTTAACCAGCACTGGGGTTTGGGAGTCTCAGGGCTGTGAGCTCTGCACACATGCTTCCCTTCTGCCTCCTCTTCCCCAAGTTGTGTGACTTTCAAGTAATAGAAAATGGGCAGGAATTAGATAAAATTAGATTTAGCAGGATCACTGTGACTACTGTATTTAAAGTTTCACATTGGTTACAATTATAAATCCCTGTTTTCAGACAGTGATGATTTTGTGAAAAATTCTCAATTTGGGCCAAAAAATTTCAGACATGATCTCCACCCAAAGGTTCATTTGGGGTGGGGGTGAGGACTGGGGTCCCTTTTCTTTGAAGTTTGAACAAAATCGCTTCAGCTGTTTTTGGTGCAAGTGAAAGAAGAAAAAAATCTTGTACCTTTTTTATTTTTAACAGTCTTTCAGTAGAAATGACTGATGCTTGAAAGTTGCAATTTGGATTTGAAATGGTTCTCATTGAGGAGCAGTGCATGGCCTTTTTCCAGGGGAAATTGGATTTGATTTGACAGAGTTATTAACATTTGAAAATTGCATACTGAGCCTACACTGTAGAGTGTTGATGCTAAGTTGGAGTGCACACCTTAGGAATGAGGCTCTGTGCATGAGTGAATAACTTAGCTCTGCAGTCAACTGGCTAAGTCCCAGAATAGCTTCAAACCAGCATGGATAACTTTACTATGAGTTTCTCAAACCATTTATAAAGATGTATTCTACTTTTGCTCCTGCTGCTCTATCTGTCGAAATGCCTCCGTAGCCTAGGGAAATAGCACAATTGTAGAAGTCAAGAGGGCATGAATCCCGTTTCCACGTCTTCCATGCTTCATAACTTTCTGCACTTTACAACTCTTATTTAGTGAGGCTGGTTTGTGCTGAATTGGCTGCAGTTTGGCAGTTGCAGGTCAAATATGGAAACACTCCATTCAGGAGTAGCAATTGGCCTTGATCCTGGGGAAACTGATTTTCATTGGAACAATTCAAGAGTTTTTTGAAAATCGCTTACTGAACCTGTCCAGCAGAGATTTTGGTAGTCCCTTTAACTGAGCACCTAAAAGGATGTGCTGCATAAGAATGCCTCTGTCCTGTAGTTACATGCATACTAAATGCTATTTAATCTCCCTTCGGGTACTACTGTCTTGGACATTCTTTTCAAACAGGAGGGCTGTGTCTAGACTGGCAAGATTTTCCGCAAAATCATCTGCTTTTGCGGAAAAACTTGCCAGCTGTCTACACTGGCTGCTTCAATTTCCGCAAAAGCACTGACGATCTCATGTAAGATTGTCAGTGCTTTTGCGGAAATACTATGCTGCTCCTGTTTGGGCAAATGTCTTTTTCCGAAAGACTTGTGCGCAAAAGGGCCAGTGTAGACAGCAGAGATTTCTTTTCCGCAAAAAAGCCCCAATCGCGAAAATGGCGATTGGGGCTTCTTTGCGGAAAAGTGCATCTAGATTGGCCATGGACGCTTTTCCGCAAAAAGTGCTTCTGCGGAAAAGCGTCCTGCCAATCTAGATGTGCTTTTCCAAAAATGCTTTAAACAGAAAACTTTTCCGTTAAAAGCATTTCCGGAAAATCATGCCAGTGTTGACGTAGCCGATGTGTGGGCTGAAATTTAGGTCAAACATGGCAGAATTTTGGTAGTATTTAGGAAAGCAGTTTTAGATTAATGAACAACACAGCAATTTTATTTTATTGTTAGTTGGAAGAATTAGAACTCCTGGACATTAAAGAATCTTAGTTTGGTTTTCTACTTTTTGCTTGAACAAATACCCTAGGAAATTAAACACAATAATCTACATGGAAGGCACATTAAGGATGCCCAAAGTCACATATGAAGCCTTAACCCTGCGCCGTATACTGATGCATTACAACAGGCTCACATTTGCAAGCATGTGATGATGATATGTTGTGATGTCACTGCACACACTGTTCCAACACTAAGCCTTGAGTGGGCGATGGGGAGGCAGAATGCAGTACAGGGCTTTCGGGAAATGTCATGGGCTTCTCATTCTACACATTAGACTCCTGGATCCGTTCTGTCCCTGACTTGCCTCTGCAGTAAACCCTTTATGTGCACGCTGTAAAAGTAGAGCCGTCACCATCTGACAGTCTTAGGGGACACTTAGCAGCTAACTCTGGAAGACAGTAATAATGAGGGGGAGAAGGGTTTGTTTCGGGTTAATAGATCCTGACAGCATAATTTCCCCTGGTAAAAATAAAAGGGAATAAATCTTAAAAAATATTGCAAAGTCAATAGCCAGCTGCCAATAAGACCCTCTCAATGGAGCTCTTTTCTTTCTTAAATTGTGCATTTTCTATTTGGAGAGAATGGGGTCCTCCTCCACCTTGCTAGTGCCTGGTGATTGTTCCCCCTCCTTTTACAACTCTTTCCTCAGGGATTGCATCTTAGCTACCAGTGTTGGTGAGAAGGGCAGGAGTTCCTTTCAGGAGCTTAGATAGGGGAGAGTAGTGATGGTGTTGGGGGAGTCTGGGGCTTGAACTTAGATCTCCCTTGTGGATGTCTCCAAACAGCATTCGCTAATACTAGGCCATTTGGACAGCCTTGTTTTGATTTTTTTTTTAAAGAAGCAGCCTCCCTAGCAGTGTTCCATACCTCATAAGGCCTCCCCCTTGCTAACTGCTTTGTGGCACCACTCCAGAGGAATACTGCTGCCTCGGTTAGTGACCTGACATGTGGGCTATGCTAACATCACCTTTTTCTTCCAAGAGTTTGGCTTTCTCAGAGTGAGCCACTGGCACCTTCCCTAGAGAGGTCAAAGAGTTCATGCAGAATGATTTAAACAAAGTAAGTTTTCTTTGTCAATTTGAGAATTTGTCAAGAGAGAATTACAGCTCAGTCTGTAAAATAGAAGACATTTAGACACATTCAGCACAGGCCCAAATTAACACTATGGATCATTACACTGGAACCAAACAGGCAGTTCTTGTACTAGGATTTTTCTATTGACCCTCTCTTGAGTAGGTGGTAGAACCCTTCTGGAAACTGCTGGTGAATTCTTGCTGACTCACTGTTTGCAGCAGGTGAAACCAACTCCATGCTGGATAATGTCAGGAATGCTTTTCAGATCAGAGAGAGTCCAGGCTGAAGTGTTCTCCTGTGGGAGCCCACAAGCGTGGAGAAAAATATTTGACTTGGAATGTATGTAATATTTGTAATTAGTTTGGTAATAAAGCCAAATGCTAGTGGGAGGGAAAGGGAGCTTTTATCTAATACGATGTCTGGACTGTGTTTTTGGAGCATGGTGGGAAAACCACTTGCTTACAGTTACCAAAATTGAAGGATTATTTGGGTTTACTGCATGGTAGAAACAAATCTGCTGCCAGAGAAAAGAACAGTGGGACAGGTGTCTGAGGGGAAAATTGTGAGTGCTGGTAATATGCACCTTTCAGTTATAGGCAGCAGCACAGGGGTGGGGGAGGCAACACCACAGAGCTGGTGCTGGAGGGAAGTGGCTTTTGAGCCAGCTCCCCCCAGCACTGGCTCTTGCATGCTGCCCTCCCCACCTCTGTAGGAGGCAGCAAGATGAGGACAGGCAGATCTGTGGAGCTGATACATGTGGGGAGCTAGCTTGAAAGCCACCTTTTAAGCCAGTTCCTAACAGGCACCAGCTCCCACTCCCCCCATTTGCTGCCTTGGATACAGAGGCAGCAAGGGGGGAATGAGTGTAGTTGACAAGATTAATCTGTAAGCCTAGACTTATTGGTTAATCGTAGAGATGACTACACATTAACATTCCTAGTCTAATGCCCAGTTCAGTGGCATTCCCATCTTTGCTGGGATATTTAGTTGCTATTGTAATATATATATATATATATATATAATAGGAGGAGGGACTTTTTCAGATACAGATTTCTCTCTAAAGAAGTGCTGGCATTGTGCTTAGTCTTTAACCTCTCTGCTTAGTAGTGCTAATGACTCTTAGGCCATTTCTATACTTATCCACGAGAGATTAATCTTCTGGCATTCGATTTAGCAGGTCTAGTTAAGACCTGCTATATTGAACATTCAGGGTGATTTCCCCCCCCCCCCCTTCCCACTACACTGGGGAACTGGCTCTGGTGCTTAAGCAATGCTTGCTTACTAGCTTTTCTATACTTATGCCCCAAAGACTGATATTTTGGCATATGATTTAGCCGGTCTAGTTAAGACTTGCTAAATCAAACGCTGAGAGCACCCCCAGTTGGTGCTGGTACTCCTCACAGTCATGAAGGGTAGGGGAAGTTGATGGGAGTGTTTGCTACCATCAGCCTTCCACTATGAAGATGGTGCCAAGCTCAGCTTAAGGCATATCGAATCCAGATACATTATTTATGTAGCTGAAGTTGCATATCTTTTACCAATCTATGGGAGACCTGTTACATACAGAATAGCTCAAAACAAGGAAAGGTATCTTTAAGAATGCTAATAATTAAAATGATTGGTGTTTCAGCACTGGCTAGAACTAATTTCAGTCAGAATGGACAGCACCATGGACAGCAGACTTTTCCAAATTAAGAGGAAATTTCTATCTATGTGCATGAATCCAGCTATTGAAAGTGCCATAAGATACAGAGCAACATTAATGACTTTATGCATAAGAGCCCAATTTAAATAGCAAAGGCAAATACTTGTTGTTTTTTCATAGCACCTTTTTGTGGGAAACCTGGGAAATTGATGCATTAGAGTTACACCTCTCCGTAGTGAGATATAAACAAGACACTGCAGGCAATCCTTTGTTTACAAAGAGGATGATGACATCAGGTCAGTCAGAGAATACCCTTGTGTCACTGATTCATAGTAGCATCATTTCCTCAACAAGGGTAGCTAATAAAATAATCATAAAATTAAACAAGAACAGTACCCTGGTCTCCTGTCTCTTAGTGCTGCACCACAGCCACTAAACAACCCATTACACTTACTCTTGAATCTTAGTAAAAAGTGGTATCTTAAACTTCCACTTGGACAATACCTAGACATGGCCAGGCAGGATTATCTTGGTCATAGCTGCATGTTTCTAGTAAATCCAGACGTACCATTTGAGCCTCTCCGCAGTAGGTGAAAATGTGTTTTCCATATTCAGAGGCTCTATTAATTCTGCAGGAGCAGGCTGAGTGTTGGCGCTCGACATGAAGTGGTTTAGTACTTTACGCTGCAGCTTTCAAGGTGACCTTCACATTTTAAGAAAACCTAATCAAGCAGCCTTTGGTATTTGTGGTTTATAAAGCACGCATGGACAAGATGCTTTACAGACACCTGAAAGATAAAGTCTCTTCCCATGCAACCTCCAAGTTAATTTCTGGCACATATTATGCTGGATAACAATGCAATGTTGTGCAGAGCTGGCTGTTGTGGAATCAAAGTTGGAATATTTGTGGAACTAATCCAAAGTCCTCTGAAATAAATGGGAGTTTTTCCATTCACTTCAGTGGGCTTTGGATCAGGCCCAAAATACATTGTGCATGGAATGTTGCTTGTGAACTGAATAAGGGGTGTGTTCAGAAATACAAAATGTATCTCAAATCCCCATTTGCAGCCTGTTCATGAAGTACAGCCCTGTTATGACACTTCACATCACCTTCTCCATCAGTGTGCCACCCAGCTTGTACTGTGCTGGTGGCATCACACTAACACTGATGGCTGCTGAAACAGACAGGCCGCCTCTGAGTATTAGCATAAGGTGTTTTCTCCATGGTTTTCTCAATCCTTCCCTTTCAAGAGTCGCTTTTTGTAACCCATGCATTGCGAAATACTTATCCTGTAGCCAGATACGTCCGGCATGGCTAAGATACCACTGATGCAATTGAAAAAGTCTTAGTGCTTTGATTTTGGTGGTATGTCAATAGAATGCGGTAGTACAGTTTGCAGAGTGTGGTACACTTGAACCTCCTTAATACAGGTGCCTGTGGGCTGGGACCCGAGGTTCAAACTCCTGCATTGCGAGAGCACCAGCACCTGTTCCCTACTGTAGGGGGTATCCCCTGAGCTGTATCCAGGCAAGCTGCAGGCTGACTCCAGCCTGTGGGCTCTGCCTGGCTCTGTGTGTTGCTGCTCCCGCTTCCGCCTGGATGGGGAAATGGCAGCACAGAGAAGCACTTGCCTGGAGGCTTTCCCCCGCTGCTTCCCTTGGCCACAATTTGTGGTCAGTGGGAGTGGTAAGGGGGCGCAGAGCCATGTGTGCCCCTGGGAGCGGGGTGCCAGGTAAGTGCCCCACCCCTAGACCCCTCCTGTCCAGACCCCACCCCCTATGCCCTTCATGCACCCTCCCTTCATCTCTGCCAGATCTCCCACCCCAACCCATTTCTGCATCCTCCTTCCTGCCCAGACTCTATCCCCACTCCCAATAACATTTTAAATACTGCACATTAAGGATTATCTTTGTTATACATGTACATTACTATATAATGGTAAGTCTATACAAAAGCTTTAGCAACTGACTTTGTTCACCCTTTATTATGGCGAACATACATGGTCTGGAACATTCCATCATCCGGCATAGCCTATTTCCCAGGGTTGCTAGATTAAAGAGGTTCTAGTATATCTTGAAAACTACGGTATGATTCCTGTATGTATGTTCTGCTTTTTAAAATGGTGCAATGGGTTCTGGGCCCCACACTACAGAAAGGATGCGGACGCATTGGAGAGGGTCCAGTGGAAGGCAACCAAAATGATGAAGGGGTTGGATCACATGACCTATGAGGAGAGGCTAAACCCTTTTGAACAACCCTCTGTCACAGTTCAGGGTAACTGCACCTATATTCCTCTCTATGGTCCAGCCAGGGTATCAGTTGTTAGGTTACCAGCTCCCCGGCTGTTGCCTACTCTGGGTGAGACTCACATGGAATCATAGAATCCCAAGGCTGGAAGAGACCTCAGAAGGTCAGCGAGTCCATCCCTTTGCCCAAAGCAGGACCAACCCCAACTAAATCAACCCAGCCAGGGCTTTGTCAAGCCGAGACTTAAAAACCTCTAGAGATGGAGACTCCACCACCTCCCCAGGTATCCATTCCAATGCTTCACCACCCTCCTAGGGAAATAGTTTTTCCCTAATATCCAACCTAGACCTCGCCACTGTAACTTGAGACCATTGCTCCTTGTTCTGCCATCCGTCACTACTGAGAACAGCCTCTCTCCATCCTCTTTGGAACCTCCATTCAGGAAGTTGAAGGCTGCTATCAAATCCCCCCTCACTCTTTTCTTCTGCAGACTAAATAAGCCCAAATTCTTCAGCCTCTCCTCATAGGTCATGTGATCCAACCCCTTCATCATTTTGGTTGCCCACCGCTGGACCCTCTCCAATGCGTCCACGTCCTTTCAGTAGTGTGGGGCCCAGAATTGGATGCGGTACTCCAGATGTGGCCTCACTAGTGCAGAATAAAGGGGAATAATCACTTCTCTGGATCTGCCGGCAATGCTCCTCCTAATGCGCCCTAATATGCAATTAGCCTTCTTGGCTGCAAGGGCACACTGTTGACCCTTATCCATCTTCTCATCCACTGTAATCCCCAGGTCCTTTTCTGCTGAACTGCTACCCAGCCAGTCGATCCCCAGCCTGTAACAATGCTTGGGATTCTTCCGTCCCAAGTGCAGGACTCTGCACTTGTCCTTGTTGAACCTCATCAGATTTCTTTTGGCCCAATCCTCTAATCTGTCTAGGTCACTCTGGACCCTATCCCTACTCTACAATATATCTACCCCTCCCCCATCTTAGGGTGTGTCTAAACTACATGGCTCCATCGATGGAGCCATGTAGATGAGGCTGATCGGAAGAGGGAAATGAAGCCGCGATTTAAATAATCGCGGCTTCATTTACATTTAAATGGCTGCCGTGCTCTGCTGACCAGCTGATGATCAGCTGTTTGTCAGCAGATTAGGGCAGTCTGGACGCGCCACGGTCAACAAGGAAGCCTTTGTTGACCGGCACAGGTATGCCTCGTGAAACCAGGTTTACCTGCGCCGGTCAACAAAGGCTTCTTTGTCGACCCCGGTGCATCCAGACTGCCCAGATCTGCTGACAAACAGCTGATCATCAGCTGGTCGACAGAGCGCGGCAGCCATTTAAATTTAAATGAAGCCGCGATTATTTAAATCACGGCTTCATTTCCCTCTGCCGATCAGCCTCATCTACATGGCTCTGTCGATGGAGCCATGTAGTTTGGACACATCCTTAGTGTCCTCTGCAAACCTGCTGAAGGTGCAATCCATCCCCTCATCCAGTCATTAATAAAGATGATATACAAAACCAGCCCTAGAACCAATCCTTGGGGCACTCTGCTTGAAACAACCACCAACCAGACATCGAGCCGTTGATCACTACCCATTGGGCCCGACAATCTAGCCAGCTTTCTATCCACTTTACAGTCCATTTATCCAATCCATATTTCCTTAACTTGCTGGCAAGAATATTGTGGGAGAGCGTATCGAAAGCTTTGCTAAAGTCAAGGTATATCACATCCACTGACTTTCCCATATCCACAGAGCCAGTTAGCTCATCATAGAAGCTCATGTCTTTCTCTTTCCTGCCTGGAGTATTTCCAGGCTGCCCAGTGCCCTGCCATCACTGTGTATTTCCCAGGACACACAGGTTGCCCGAGGGCATAAGCTTGCTTTCTTCTTCAGAGACAGCTAACAGGTATAATTGCTACAGGTATGGATACCACACAGCTCTTCCTAGGCAAGCCTATTTTATTCTTAAGGAAAAAAGCACTACAGAGAAAACATGTCAAACAATAAAAGATCCCCATTATCCCGTCCCTAACATGGAGTCTGGCAGGAGCGGTCCTTCAGTATTCCACCCAAGTAGATTTCCTGTGGTGACCAGTTCATCACAGAGAAAGGGTTCCATTTTATGGGACCTCAGTAGGCTCAGACCTTCCAACCCTCCCTGAATGAGGTTCTCCATGTATCAGGAATCCCATCCACTTACTGGATCAGGAAGAAGACTCTGTGCCAGTTTAAAACAGGCTATTTATTCCCAAACCCTTCCTTTGTCTATTGGTCTCTGGAGAATCCATCTTGAACAAGTACAGGTTCAACCTCTCTAGTCCAGCAGCCTTGGGACTTGACTTGATTTCAACCCAGACAGTTTTCCAGACCACGGCAGGTCGATATTGCCTAGCAGCATTGCCAACACTTTCTCTGCTTATTGGACTGTTAGAGGACATTTAGGGTGTGTCTAGACTACAGGGTTTTTCCACTGTCAGCGCTAGGCCAAGGGCCGGACAGGGAATCTAAGGCCACGTCAGACTCATCTCAGAAGGCTGACTGGTATGGCTATAACGCGACACCAGTGACTAACACTAGCAAATGCAATAGCTGGGCAGGGACAGCTCAGGCTTCATGAGTTTAGGTGCTGTTTTTTCTGTGCACCGGCAGCCCTGAGTCTGCCAGGCTCTGTTAGAAGGCATTGATGACATAGCCTGTGGCATGGCAGGTTTTGTCTTTCACAGTTGTGTGTCCTTGCAGATTTCCTTTCTGACCCGACCTTGACAGGTTCTCGCTTTCTTTAAACTGTCTCCGAACTGTTATTTATCTTTCCCTGTCAAAATCCTGCTCTCTGCTCTTGTTCAATTTTGACGCATCTCACTCTGAAGATAAGAGTCCTAGAGTTCCAGTGTTCCTTATGGTGCAATAATAGGTGCACCTCTTTACCTGCACTCTTACCACATATAACCTCCTCTTTGCACATGAAATGCTGCCTTTGGTGTGAGTGGACAATCTTTGTGACTGTAGGTTTCCCAGCATCACAGCCTCTTCAGATATTTGGCACAAACACTGATAATGGGTCTGCTGAGCAGCTGCACTAATAAAAAATGCTTAATGGTGGCCTCATGATTTAAAAACTCCTGGTTGTGCCAGACAAAAATGTATTTCTGTCTTAAATTCATTCCTTATGTAACTTCTGGGAAGGTTTAACAGTGACACCCATCTTTAATTTCATGGCACTGTCCTGAGCTTGAAAGTCAGTTTTATATTCTGCAAGTCCACTTTGTAGGACATTAATAATTTCCAAATTTTAATTAATCTAGGAACAAGTTGTGTGGCATGACAGAGAAGTAACTTGGTGTCACGAAGTAGCTATACAACCTCACTGTGTCCTGATGCGTTGTGTTCTAAGGCCTTAATTTTCCAGTTTGGGCACATAAGTGCCTAGATCATATCTGAGGGCTCAGATTTGCAGTTGGAAGCCTAAAAAGGTGTGGTTTTATTTGTGTGTGTGTGTGTGTGTGTGTGTCTGCGCGCGCGTGCACGCTTAAATGTTGTTTTGAGAACCCATTTGTAGAGCTGAGAGTAAGGCGAGTAGGAGTTCAGCCCCCAAAGGACTACATGCAAATGTCTTATGTGTTTTCTTAAGGCAAGTATTTTAAAGTCAAAATGAGACCTACCACAAATATGGAGATGAATGTCCTTCAGATGTTGAATGTCTTTGCTTATAGAATCTGGGGACATCCACACAGTTACACGTAGCTCAAAACAGGCTACGCATGTTGAACTACGCAAATTGCACCGCTTATTTTGAGATAGGCTGTCCACACAGTGCCAGATTTCTAAATAGAACGCTATTGCGGTGTCTTCCTTATTCCTCATGCAACGAGGTTTACAGGAAGCCGGAATAAGATGCCCGTTATTTTGAATGTATTTCGAAATAACGGGCATGCTGTTAAGATGCACATGACACCATTTTGGGGATAACGGACGTTATCCCCAAAATAGCGCCACTGTGCAGACATATGCTCTATGAACTGGCCCTGCTGGCTCTTTAGAAGACATCTAATGAAACCCTATCCTTAGAGCCCATTGGCTTCTGGCTGGTAGTCCTTGGTGGTATAACTAGTACACAAACTATGGGGTGCTATTCAGAATCTCAGTGGCTGTGCATATGTCCCATGTGTGCACAGGCACCATGGAACAGTATGATAAGCATACCAGGTTCTGCATGGGAGGACAGCCCCTGCATACCCACATTCTTTTGCACATATGTGCACCATGCAAAATGGGAGCATTAGGAGGTCAGGAATAGCACAGAGAGCTGATCCACAGTGCAATAATAAGGTGCTCAGCAGCTGTTGTTCAAGAAACTGGTACTCCTGCTGTGCTGTATTGCTACCTCCCTCATTCCCTGCAGGATAGGTACCATAGGCTATGTCTACACTACCAGGTTATTTCGAAACAAGTATTTTCAAAATAATAATTCCCGAAATAACTATTTCAGAATAAACTTATTCCTCTTCACAAGCAGGAGTTATTTTTTTGAAACAACCAGTCCATCATTACAAAATAACAGGCTTAGCAGTGTGGATGGCTCGCCTTGTTATTTCAACATGAGCTAGATAAGTTGATGGAGGTTAGGTCTATCAATGGCTATGAGCTAGGATGGGTAGGAATGGTGTCCCTAGCCTCTGTTTGTGTGGAAATGGCTGACTGGAGAGAGATCAAGTGAAGATCAAGTGTTCCCTCCCTCTGGGGCATCTGGTGTCGGCCTCTGTCGGCAGAGAGGATACTGGGCTAGATGGACCTTTGGTCTGACCCAGTATGGCCGCCCTTATGTTCTAAAATAAGGGGTGCTATTTTGAAATAGCTCTCCAGAGTAGAGATGCCCTAGTCAACCACATAAGCCCTATGAATCTCCTACCAGCCCTGCCCACCTCACAGCGCAATCCTGCTTGGAGTCGTGATTTGTAGGTGGTGTCAGCATCAGGGGGTAAAACACTAAAACCAGCAACAGTTTTAAAGCCCAAAAAAGTAAATATAGTGTGACTCACCTGAAGGAAAGGGAGAACAGTAGCGAAGTGGGAATGTTCCTTATAGTGTGGATTAGAGTAACTATTAATATTATATATACTAATAGTAATTAATATTGCAGGTCATTAATGGAGGTGTGAGAATCTATAAAGCTTGGGAAATTTGTGAACCCCAGATCTGAAAAATAAGAGACTTTGGAGTGAGGGTTGGAATCTGACCTGTATCTAAATTTTGCAATTGGTCCCACTCTCTATAATAGGTCTAATCAAACCCCAGGACTCAAATACCCATGCATGTGGAAGAGCTTGAATGTTATAGCTCAGACTTTTCCTGGTGCAGTTTTGAAGTTCATTCCGTAACCCACTCCCTTTCTGTGACCTATGAGTAGACCCACTTTTTCCTAATCTCTGCTCCTGGCTCCCCAGCAGCCTCCTTTCCATCTACTTTGAATCACTGCAGCTCATCTGTGCCATTCTGGATAAGCATGCTGGAGTGACACTGAAGTGAGGAGGGTTTTGCCTTTGATTTTTTTAATAGCACGTTTAAAAGGAAGTTTATGAGACTATCTAGCAGCATAGCTACAAAATTTACGGGTAAGATGGTGGTGGCAACTGTCTGGATTATTCAGTTTTACTGGTTAGTGCCTGTTTAGTCAGCAGAGCTAGTATTATTAAAGCTTCTGATAAAATGGTTTAGTAAAATATACTGGTGACGTGTGTGTGTATGTGTTAAAGCTAAAAAAAGACTGGCATAGCTAATGGGAGTAATGGATGTCTATATGTTCATCCTTAGTCCTCCAAAGGGATTCCTTTCAATATCGAAAATAAACCTGAGGGTGCTAGAAAATTTCAAGGCAAATTCCTTCAGCATGTATAATTTGATCATGTGCAGGAATCAAGAAGGAATCTCCCTGTTCCCCACACTGGCCACATTTGGGTCTGGCATCACGGCTTAAGGCTTAATCTTTGTATTCGTGCCCATCAGTGTGAAAAGCTATTTGCATATATATTTGCATGTCTATGCAACCACACTTAAGTTGCGGCCCTCGGCATGTGCTGAGAGTATCATTGTGGCCCCCGGTGCTTCCGAAGTTGAGTAGCCCTGGTCTAAAGGATTATTTGTGGGCCTCTGTGAGAAGTGGGATTCAAACTTGAGGAACAAAAGATCTGATATGGATATGGCAAATAATAAGGAAACAGGAGCTGAAGCAAATATTCATTCCCCTTTCTCAGGAATGAAAACACTGACATCTTGGTTTCATTGATCACACATTTTTAGTTTACTGTCCACCCCTGCTTCTATTAGGGGGTCTCCCCTTGTGAGCTACTGTCTCTGATCTGCCATTCTCTCCATGAAATGTAGCGCTGGCTGTAGGACTGGCACAGCTGAGGGATTCTGTTGTCCAGTGTCCTGTCACCTCTAATGAGATCTCAGGAGTCGGTCCAGCTGACTATCATACTGATATGTTATAATCTCAAGTGGACAGGAATCAGAGGCTTCTCTGCTACTAGCCAGAAATTTGGAAATGCTCTTCGCCTGAACGTATGCCAATACATATATCTTGGTGACATCTTTCAAGGCAAGTACTCAAAATGTTTTGGTTTCTTTTGAATTATTTTTGGACTTGTGTTGCTTCTTAGAAAATTGTATTGTGACTAGCAAAAGCATAGCAGTGGGTGAAGAGCAGGAGAAAATATTCATAAGCATTTGGATAAAATTCAGAAACTGGATTTTGGTTCACCATATCTGTTTCTGTTGCAAACACAACCCAGCTTCCGTTCATGAAAATGAGTTTTGAGCCTGTAAACTAAATTTGTTTTCTTCTAAACCACAATTCAGTTTGGGAAGAAGCAGAAGTAACAGACTTCCCCGTTTTCTTACACACTTTGTCCAACCCCCCCACCCCTCTTCTGTTTCTTTATTAGAGTTATACTCATCCAATCCAGGGAACCAAAACAATACCATGTGAGTAGAGTGACCAGTCAAACAAAATGAATAATAAATAACTAACAAATAGTAAAGCCATATGGTAAGCAATAGGTTGAAGTTTGTAGTAAGGATGAATCAATTTTGAACTAACAAACACGTGTAAAAATCAGGCCACCTCCAACGAGGTGCAAGGAGAGTAAAACTGACTGAATAAAATGTCGTCATAAAATAAAATCATCCAGCTCTACTAGGGCCTGATCCAGCATCCATTGAAGTTAGTGAAAACTCTTATTAGCATCAGTGTTCATTGCATCAGGCTCCTAGTCACTAAAGTGGGTCTTGAACTTCTAAGCAGCTCCAGCTTTTTTAAAATTCCCACCCATATGCTCATTGTCCTGGGTTAGATAGACCTGCTCAAGTGAGACTTTATTGTCCACTAGTGTGTAGCTCCCCTCTCCCCCCCCAGCTTGTGTGAACTCTAACCCCCTTCAGTTAACAGAAATACTTGGGCTAATGGATTCAGCTCTGGTCTTTCTCTTCAGGACAGCCTGACTCATACACAGAAGTTAACATAAGGTACAGAAGAAGACAGCTAATAGAGCACTTGGTCTAATTGTAGCTGGCAGTTGCCAGAGTGCTCAGAGCAACACAAGTCAGATGTGTTCTAGGAGGTAGTACACTCTTCCCTCCTAAGTTTGAAACCCTGGATTTGAGGTCTGCTTAAAGCCCATGCCCTGACTCCAGAGACAATTCTTAAATGCAACAGTTTGGGCAGCTTGCAGCTTTGCCTTTGGGGCGGGGAGTTTGTTATTAAAAGAGGGAGGGGCAGGGTGATTAGTAATAACAAAAGGCTGGTTATTCATTAATTGAAGGATCATTAGATCATCATGAAAACATTGCCGGGAACTCCACTTAAATATAGGGGGGAAGTATAGGAATGATTGTTGTGCTGCAGGGATTTGCATTTGGAGCACTGCTGTTAACATCTCATAAATGTTCTTGAAAAAGGGGTAAACAATGATTAATACAAAACTGACTGCAGTTACAAAGGAATCTCACAAAACTGGATGATTGGGCAACACAAGGGCAGAAGGAATTCAGTGCTGGTAAGTGCAAAGTAATGCACATGGGAAAATATAATCTTAACTATAGATACAAACATGATGGGGTCTAAAATAGCTGTTCCCACTCAAGAAAGAGACTTTGGAATCCTTGTGGATAATTCCCTGAAAACATCTGCTTAATGTGTAGTGGCTGTCTAAAAACTATAAAGCTAACAGAATATTGAGAATCATTAGGAAAGGAATAGATAATAAGACAAAATACCATATTGCCTCTATATAAAATCATTGTATGCCCACATCTTGAGTACAGTATGCAGATCTGGTCACCCCATGTAAAAAAAAGATATATTGGATTTGGAAAGGGTACAGAAATGACAACAGAAATGATTAGGGGGTAAGGAACAGCTTCCATATGAGGACAGATTAACAAGACTGGAACTTTTCAGCTTGTAAAAGAAATCATTAAAGGGATATGTTAGAGGTCTAGAAAATCATGAATGGTGTGGAAAAATAAAATAAGGAAATGTTATTCATTCCTTCACTGACCTCACACAAGAATGATCCAATGATCCAATTAATTTTATAGGCAGCAGATTTAAAACAAACAAAATAGGTGACGGGATGGATCATGATGATTCTTCTTCTGTTTATTCCTTCTGAAACATCTGGCATTGCCCACTGTCAGAAGACAGGATACCCAGCTAGAAGGACTGCTGGAGATATTTTAGAAGTCTAGAAAATCATGAATGGTGTGGAAAAATAGAATAAGGAAATGTTATTCATTCATTCACTAACATAATACAAGAAATTAAATCTATAGACAGCAGATTTAAAGGAAATAAAAATAATTTTTTCCAAGGTCAACTTTTGTGGAACTCTTTGCCAGGAGATGGTGGAAAGGCCCAAACTATAACAGGGTTTCAATAATAACAAACTAAGTTCAAGGAGGATAGGTCCATCAATGGCTACTATCCAGAATGGACAGGGATGGTGTCCCTAGCTTCTGTTTGCCAGAAGCTGGGAACGGGTGATGGGATGGATCGTGAAGACTGTCTCCTCTATTTATTCCTCCTGACGTACCTGGCATTGGCCACTGTTAGAAAACAGGATACTAGGCTAGAAGGACCTTTAGTCTGACCCAGTATGGTCATTCTGATTTTCTTATATAGAGCGGAAATGTATCTGCCTCCTGCTGTAACCCACTAGACCCTACTCCCCTTCCAGAGATGAGAGAGAGCCCAGGAGTCCTGATGGGGTTTGTTTTCCCTCCCAGAGTTATCAACGAAGTAAGAATATATATTAAAATTTTAAGGCTAACTAGTGTCCCTTAAAAACAGCAAATAGTCTAGCAGTACCTTAAAGACTAACAAAACATATAGATGGCATCATGAGCTTTCATGGATAAAACCCACTTCTTCAGATTAATGGAGTATTAAAAGTCCAGTAACAAAATAAATAAGAGATGGGAAGGAGAAGAAAGGGGAAAAATAGTGAATTACATGTTACATAAAGCTGATAGGGAAGGTGCAAATTGTTCTTAAGTATCCATTGTTGGTTAGTTAAGTCATTAGGATGGGGAAGGTAGTGTGCTAGCCAGGTAATGCCTTTATTCATACCTTTGTGATGGGTCCCAGACTTGTAAATCAAGTTAAGTTCCAAGGCTTCCCTGTGTATTTGGCTTGTGGAATTGGCCTGAAACAGCACTGTGACTTTGAGTGTCCCTTAAATGATTTGCCACAAGATGTCATAATATGTTAGTGTTAGAGCTGAGTAGGTCTAATATTTATTTAATTTTCTTCCCTTTATATAGGAATTAGATATAGTGCTCCTGACAATTAATTGCTAAGTTGTCTGCCAAAAAATCTCAGAGTTTTCCAGTGCCTTAGTAGGTCCGAGAAAGCGATGATGATGTGTGTGTGTGACGGGGGAGGATGGGAGGAATTGGTTTTCTCCCTTTGATGCTTGGCTTATACTAAGCCTGGTCAAATGCAGGACAATGTAGCACTTTAAAGACTAACAAGATGGTTTATTAGATGATGAGCTTTCGTGGGTCAGACCCACTTCCTCAGATCAACTGAGTGCTACATTGTCCTGCATTTTGCTTCAGCTACCCCAGACTAACACGGCTACATCTCTATCACTAAGCCTGGTCAGTAACACTGCTGAAGCCGCTGTCCTCAGTCTGCCTCTCATGTTCTCACTCTCTTCTCCCCCATCACAGCATGCACAGGTCGTCCCCCCACTACCAAAATCTGATATGGTGCCTCTGATGTGTATGCATCCCTTTTGTCTGCTGAAGTGGTTAGAATTCATCAGCTCCTTTGTATCCCGTGAAACGAAAAGGTCCTCAAACAACACATTCTGCAAACTGGCAATGATATTAGAGGTAATATTTTTTTCTTCAAGGCCTTCGTCAGGCTAAGGGGGAAAACAATTAGAGAGCAAGGTTAGTAGAATAGCTAACCTTCGTTGTGCATTTTCAGGAGCCAGAAGTGGGTTTGGCAGCAGAAACATTGCTTGTAACCTTATCTTCTGTTTCTAGCAAACATCTTTGTTAACAATAACATTTTCAGTTTGCAGTTGCCACAGCATCTGTCAGGACTGTTCCCCATTCTGGCACTTGGAGTGCAGAAGACGAGGGCCTGCAAAGAACTCAAAACCTTGTCTCTACAGACACTGGTTATCAAAAACTTCCCCTCAGAATCACAATGCACATATTTTGGGGGGTTTGCTACCACTGTCAAGTGCTTGTTCACCCCCAGTTTTAGGGATTAAAACTTGAAATCACCCCCCACGTTACCCCAAGCTCTTTTGCCCCAAAAGAGCTTTCAAAAAAAAAGAGAAAAACAAGCTGCAGTCTCTGGTAGCTGACCCTTCAGTCAGAGGCATGCAGATATACACAGACCTTCCACGACGCAAGAATCAAATCATCACCTTAAAAGAAGTGATTTTTTTACTACAAAACAAAAGATAAACTTGATAAAGCATATTTGATTGCTAGATGTTACAGAGCAACTAAGGAAAACAAATTAAAGCAGGGAAAGATCTCTGGCACAATGCTTATGTAAGCGGTGGAATGGTCCCGCAATTGTGGGGAACTTTCCTGGCTTCTATACCACCCCGGTGAAATGGACCAGCGAAAGGATCTGAGTCCCCGCTCCCACTTCCTTTACCCCACGGTTTCCCTGATCCTGAGGGCTCCCCCTCCACTCTCCTGAGTAGCAGAGTCCTCGAAACCCCAACAAGGCTGGGCCCAGGTTTCCTGGGGCTTAATCCCTGACCTTGTAGTCACTAAGGGCAGGAGTTAGGGTGTTCCCACTCCGAGGTGCTCTCTTTACACTGCAGGCTTTCTTGGCCCAGTGATCATTTCATACGGTTCAAAGCAAATACGATATATTAAACATCAACTGATTAAAGAGAAAAGAATAAGAAACAATGAGAATGGTTAAATGAGAACACACAGCCCTGCTCTGTAGCACAGGGACATCAAAACAGCAGTCTGCAGAGTGTAAGGACAGTCCACAGTCTCTTCCTTATAGGCCCCTTAGAGGCCCTGGATGTTCTGCAGGGGGCTGCAGGCTGGACACGCTTGCTCTGGCAGTGACCACACAGCCTCAAGCTCTAAGTGGCCAGACCCCTCTCCCAGTCTGACCTGCTGGGCCTTTTGGCTGGTGATATCTCCCTGCCCAGAGCCTCTCCCCACACTTTGCTGGTCCCAGCTGCTCACCACACTCCGCTGCAGGCTGTGCTGCCTTGTCAGTCTCCAGCTCCTTGCGTTGCTTCTCTGTCCCTTTTGGCTTCTCTGAGCACTGCCAGTCTGCTGCTCAACACAGGGTCTGTGCTCCTTGAGCTGTGTGTGCCTGGCTATGTTGCTGCAGGACTTCTGCACACAGCTTGCACTGCTCTTAGCTGTCTCTCAGCTCTCTCCTTGTTCAGAGAGACCCAGAACAATCCCAGCTCACAGGGAGGACGAGGCCTGGCCTCTCACTTTCCTCACTGGCCTGTCCAACCTGTCAATCAGGCTGAACTGGAGTGTTGGCTGCTTTCCATTGTCTCTAGGGTCTGTCAGTCTCATGGACCCTTCCCCTTTTGATACTGCGAGCTGGCAAACCAAAAACTCCCACAGAGTTTTAGTAAGGGGCTAACAGTCCAGAGTGTGCCCTTGTAGCCAAAAAGGCTAATGGCATATTAGGTTGCATTAACAGGAGCATTGCCAGCAGATCCAGAGATATCATCATTTCCCTTTATTCGGCTTTGGTGAGGCCGCATCTGGAGTATTGTGTCCAGTTCTGGGCCCCCCCACTACAAAAAGGATGTGGATGCATTGGAGAGGGTCCAGCGGAGGGCAACCAAAATGATTAGGGGGCTGGAGCATATGACTTATGAGGAGAGGCTGAGGGACTTGAGTCTGTTTAGTCTGCAGAAGCGAAGAGTGAAGGGGGATTTGATAGCAGCCTTCAACTTCCTGAAGGGAGGTTCCAAAGAGGATGGAGAGAGGCTGTTCTCAGTAGTGACAGATGGCAGAACAAGGAGCAATGGTCTCAAGTTGTGGTGGGAGAGGTCCAGGTTGGATATTAGGAAAATCTATTTCACTAGGAGGGTGGTGAAGCACTGGAATGAGTTACCTAGGGAAGTAGTGGAGTCTCCATCCCTAGAGGTGTTTAAGTCTCGGCTTGACAAAGCCCTGGCTGGGTTGATTTAGTTGGAATTGGTCCTGCCTAGAGCAGGGGGCTGGACTTGATGACCTTCTGAGGTCTCTTCCAGTTCTATGATTCTAACTCCTGGTTTCTCTCTCCCACACAAAAAAAGCAGGCAGGGAACCTATATCGCATTCAAATTTCAACCCTCTAACTTGATTGGTTCTCTCGGCCTCCTGGCTGACACCTTTGCTAGGTACCTGAGCTTAACCTCTTAGTCATCAGGTGCTGGTCAGCACTCCTGTCCATTATAGCATCCATCTTCCATTCAGCTGTATTTTCAAACCCAGAAGGAGGAAGGTGAGGATGGAGAAAGAAGAAATATGTTTTAATTTGTAGCCAGAAGAAAAAGGATTGTGTCATGTGTTCAGGATATTAGATACGAAAGGAGCCAGTAAACACCAAGGATAAACTATATCTCTAACTTTATTATACGCAGAATAGTAAAGGAAAGCAATGCACAGTTACATAAACCCATTCCAATAAATGGGATAGGTAGCACAGGCAATATAACACCACCTATACCTAGGACAATACACAAGATATTTAACTTCAAGGATATGAACATACATGTATTTATTTCTATAAATCACACACAGTTCCACCATTAGCATCTTACAGTTGTTGGACAGAAGGTCGTGGCCTCTTTCCCAATGTGCAGAGGGGTCCACAATGCATTTACTGCTAGGAACAGGCACCAACTTCTAATTGCAGTGAGTAAGGTAGTGGGGACCCCTTACCCAATTCCTTTCACTGATTATGTTTTCTACACCTATATTTACACGCGACTTGGTCTTTCTAATCATATCTACCAATCAATTACATTTTGTGTTAGGCACCTATTCTGCCTATTTTGAGGGTACATCCTGCTACTCAGGGTGTTGCAAAAACTATGTGCGTGATTAACAGTTTTATCGCTGTATCTTGTATTTTTGCTTATCAGAAATAGAAGTAACAGTACAAAGTTGATTGTCATGTGTTTTTGATGTGGTCTCGCTGTATCATGCTTAATCTGCATGATTATGCAAAATATCGATGCCTCTCAGCGCTTCCCCCCCACACAGCCTTGCCTGCATGCTTAATGTTCACCAGACTTGAGACAGGCCTGGCTTTTGCTTGTTAGAGATCCCTACTTTGGACAAGGCAGACATTATTATTTGTCAAGGCAGGGCCATCCAGGCTCCCCTGCAGGTTGTTTCTAGAATGGATTCACAAATGGGAGTGTATGTAATGATTCTATGGCCTATTAAGAGGCAGACCTTGGTAGAGATCCAGGTAGGGTGACCAGATGTCCTTCTGTTAGGGGCTTTGACTTTTATACACAACTATACTTTCCTCCCTGAAATCAAAGTGTCCTGATTTTTCATACTTGCTATCTAGTCACCCTTGATGATACAGGGTTCTTGAAAATGGATCCCTTTACTGACTGAACTCTGATGAAGGTAGAGCTTTCCCCTAGAACTGTGCACCTGCATCTATGAGAGCATATGGGCGTACATATGTGCTGTCGTGCAGTGAAACTTAGACTGTTGTGGCCCATGCTGTACCTGTGATGAGAGGCTAAGTTTAGTTTCCAAGCATTTTTGGTCCTTGGCTTCATTACTGAATGACAACAGTGATGTCAGCTCCGGCAGCATTTTTTTCCCCCTGCTGGGGACATCAGTCCAGTGTGAATTGGAGCGAGACCACCAGCTCATTTCATACAGGATACTGAATAGCGCTCAGTTTGTAACAACTTTCATTTGGCTTTCATTTACTAGTGAGATGGTTTGGATTCATTCTGGTGACCTAAAAATGAAAGGCTTTCTATCCTATTACCATTCCCCAGAGCTAGACATTATGAAGTTACGTCTGTGGGTCTAATTCATAGAGGTTTTCATCATATGGAGTGATCGTATGGATCCAGAATGGTTCCATGGGAAATGTTAAGATGATTTCCCCTTCTGCTGCAGATAGTGGAGAAAAAGAGTGATTAAGAAGAATAAAAGGAGTATAAATGGCAAAGATAGGTTTGGCTTCAAAATCTGGAACTGGCTTGCAAACGTCTCAGCTTTTGGAGGTGTTTGGTTTGCGGGGTTGATTTAGACTTATCTCAAATAATAAAATAAGTTTGATTTTTCATGAAATTTGCAAACTTGAAGATCTTGGAAAATACCAGAGAGCATACACAAAAAAATCTGTGGACCTGCTTTTTCCCTGCCTTTTGCCTTGCACAACCATTTAGATTCATGCAAAATTGAGTGCAATGGGAGTTTAAGCTGCTGCCATGTCAGCATTCACTATTCAGACCTGGAAAGTACTTTAAACCCTTGTTGTGCCCGCCTTGTAGTAGGCCCCGTACTGCTTGCATAGTATAGTACTCAAAACAAATTCTCAGTATATTTTGGTTGCTTCTGTGAAACTGTACAGCAGAGGCGGGGAACTTTTTTGTGGTTGTGGAACAATGACCCACAGAAAAATCAGCTGGGGGCTACAGAAAAGTGAGAAATAAAACAAAACAAAAAAATTCCCCAAAACAAACACACACAAAAGTCCAAAACCATTTCACTGATATGGCTCCCGACTGAGAAGCAGAAAGAGCCTAGGGGAGGCTGGGCTAGTAGATTTTGTGGGCCCTCCTAGGCTCTGGGATGGGGCCCAAAAATGAAGAGCTAAGTGTGTGGGAGGGGGCTGCTGGGAAGAGGGCTTGGAGTAGGGGGTCTGGGTGGGGGAGGAGGGTACAATAGTGGGTTGGTGAGACTGGGAGGGTGGTACGGTGCAGGAGTGGTCTGGGATGGGGAGTCCAGGTGATGGGGGTCACTTACTTAGTGCAGCTCCCCAGGGATGCATATAGTTACACTGCTCCCAGTCACTGCCCCCTGCTGCTCCAATTGGCCATGATTACGGCCCATAGGCGCATCAGGGGAAAAGCCTCCAGGCCCTTCTTTGCTGCGCTGCTATTTCCCCAGCAAATGAGAGAGGGTGCGGTAGTGGTCCCTGGACTTGCCTGACTCTGGCCTGTGAGGCTCCGGGCTCCCCATTGTGATGAGGGGATGGGAGCCCTGAGCCTCAGTGGCCCGGTCCAGGCAAGCCAGGGACTGCATCCAGCCTCTGGGTTTAAGGTTCTCCACCTCTGTGGTACAGACTCTCACTTAATGCCTACAAATTCCCTTCACTCTAACCCAGACTGTGTAGCTTTTTGGCTAAAGTGCCTGCCTTCAAAGTTTAAAGGTTTTGACTTCAAATCTTGTTTGAGGTTAAGTCTTTAAGTGAAATTACTCCCTCTCTGTTTTCCATAGAGTGATACAAAGGACTAAATTCTCTGCACGTAGTCATTCTTATCAGCCCAAAACATGCTGCATTGGACTAAAACATTTCAATAGCTCTTTGTATAGTGGAAGAAAAACATATGAAGTGAAGTCTGATTTTCCAGAACTATTGCAAGGGTGATGAGAGCTTTGCTGCATAGGAAGGTGGAGAGATGTACTTTCAGCTCTCTATGCCTTCTCTTCTGGAGTTCCTTCCCCCTCCTTCTTCCGTTCCCGTATAATTCTTTGTAGCCGTGTTAAACAGGCATTCCACTGAAGTCAATGGAATGAGAGGATTTGCTTGTATGTGTTCGGCAGCCCAAGAAGTGCTCAGCTGCTAGATGGGTTTGATATACAATTGGCAGAAGGGGAGCAGTTAATTAGCCTCTTTTATGCCAATGTCAATATGTTTCTATTTCAATCATGAGTCCATGTTGGTACCCTCAGGTGGCTAATTTACATGAAATTTTGTGTGTGTGTGTTAAGCTTTAAACAACATCCTAGGTAGTCTAGTGAGTAAGATTGCTGGTGCCTTTTATAGAAAAGACTGAAAATTTGTCTCCTGGTGGGACTGTTTTCATTAACAACAACATCACCACAAAGTTATTAATACCTGTCTTCCTCTCCCTGTAAATGAATAAATCCTTATCACTGGTTTTTTTTTCCAAACAAAAGAAATGATCCAAAACATTTAAGATGTACAAAGTCAAGCTGTGCTATTTATAAAAGAGCCAAGTTAGATAAGGAATGATTTATGATAGTCATATAGCACCATTCAGCCAAGTGGATTGCACAGCTTTTCACAAACTGACTGTACGTGGTGGGTGGGTGGGTGTCAGAGAGAGAGAGAGAGAGAGAGAGAATGAGAATGTATCACTTTGCCCAGCCCTTAATGTAAGCCACCTCTGACGTGAAACACACCAGTTGTTTAACAGCACACCACAACAATGCAGAGCAGTTTAGAACTGGCAGTGTAGACTATCATATCCAGATGAAACTGGGAGGAATGGGGAATGGTTTAATAAGGCAGCATATAATTTACTCAGGTTAGATTTAAGGCAGTGCAAGCAACCTTATCTTTGTGACTTGTGTTATGTGAACTTTAATGACCACAAATGGTGAGGATCTCAGGTTTACATGGCGGTGAGCTTATGCTTGATAGAAGTCAATGGAGCTATATCAGTTTACACCAGGCCTGGGTAAGATAAGGCCTGCAGGCTGGATTTGGCCCACTAAGCCACTGAATCCAGCCTGCAGATGGTGTGGAGAGCCCCAGGCAGGCTCCCCTGCTTCACCTGCAGCCCTCCACACCACTCAGAAAAGTGGTTGCGGGGCCATTTCTCTTTAAAAACTGTGAAGGGGGAAGGCTTCAGGAGTTAACTCCCTCCCCCAGCACAATCCCATAGGCTAGCTTCTGGCCAGAAACTGGCCAATGGGAGCTGCCTGTTTGAATAACAGGGAGCCACAAAGTACTAGCTCCCTCCCCTCCAGCTCAGTTATTCACACAAGCACATGGCTGGGCAGTCTGTGCAGGTGTGTGGCAGGCAGGCTGGCTGAGAAACTTTTTAAGCTCTTCAAGCCTTTGTTCTGCAGGCTGGCAGGCTGGTTGGGCTGCTGGCTGGTAAGTCTCCAGGCCAGAGCCTACCTTTGGCATCCAAGCCCCTCCTTTCCCCCACCCCCTCAACATAACCATGCCCTCTGCCCCCCTCCTGCACCAATATCCAGGATCTGGCACCCAAATCCTCTGCCCAGATCACAATCCCCTTTTACTCTAGGTTACAAAAGAAACTCCTGCACCCTTGTCCCCTCGCTGTGGTCACAAACCAAATCTCTGCACCCCAGTCTCCTGCCCTACATCACAACCCCTTCCTGCCCTAGATCACATTCCAAACTCTGCACCCTAGTTTCCTGCTGTAGGTCACAACTGCCTCCTTCACCCAAACTCCCTCCCAGACCGAACTCTCCCTCTTGCATCCGAGTCCGTCATCCCAAGCTCCCTTCTGCACTCAGTCTCCCTCCCAGACCCCGCACCACCTCCATTAATATCCTGGAAGAATGTGGTCCTCGAACACTTTCCAAAATCTTGGAGTGGCCTCCCAGCAAAAATTATTGCCCACCCCTGATTTACACCCATTTAGAATCCAGCCCATAGACTGGAGCAGCTTTAATCAAGTTAACAACATACATTTAAAAAAATCTAACGCTTACTTGTACTTGGCAGGAGTGGGGAATTTATGCCCATCAAAGCTCCTCTCTCACAATTATCTCTCCCTTCATTTATTCCTCAACTCTTCTGCCTATTAACAAAGTGTGTGAGCCTAATTCTGCCTAGTGGCAGATCACCACGGTGCTACTCCACTTTTCCACTGGTGTTAAATAATGTAGTGGGGAACGAGCCCGGGGATCCACTGTAAAGATGTGGTCCATGCTAAAATGAAGTAGCAATTTTTGTTCTAGTTAATGGGTGTTATCATTTGTGCTAACTCAGGAGTGGGTTCAAAGCACTGTGGGACAAATTTTGGATCCCAACATAAACCCCAAATGGTTGAGCCATTTGGGGTCTTGGGAGTAAGGACTTTTCCACTGGCGGCTGCCTTGCAGCAACAGCATTTCTCTGTAGGTGCTACTGTAGCCTTGGAAATGCCCCTTGCAGCAAGTGCTCTTCCTCTGCACAGGAGAGAATGACTGATGGACCCATGTAATTGGTTCCACTGTCCCACATCTCACTCCTCCTCCTTCCTGCCCCCATCCCAAATCCTTCTGTGCACTGTGGCCCGTGGAGCCTCTGCAAAGCTTTTCTGTGTGCTGGGGGTCCCCAAATTCTGCTTCTCTGTTTGCTGCATATATGATTGTTTTTACTGGGGCAGGGCCTTCTGCAGCCACAGAACACAGAAGTATGTGATCTAATGTGCCCATGTAACCCACTGGCTGGTGTGTGTTGTCTCCCCAGTCTGTGCTCAGTGTACATAAGGCATGAGTATGCAACAGCTGCTAACTAGTAACCAGTGAGTAGCTATGTATTCATACATCCAGGCTTCAGACACGGAAACTGAGGCATGGAGCAGCTGTGTGATTTGCATAAAGTCACAGCAAGTCAGTGGAAGAGCTGAGAAGAGAAGCTGAGAATCCTGACTTTGTCTCCTCTGTTGTAGCTGTTTTAAACAATTGAGCTGAATTGAATTGGGCAGTTGAAGAAACCTGAACATGAGCCAATTGTTTTGTACAGGTAAGACAGCTAAGGACCTCAATATATCATATAAGCTCCAATAAAATACAGCCAGGAATTGAGGACAGTTCCTCTCTGAACCCCGTAGCTTCTATTTTTTTCACCCAAAACCTTAGCAGTGTTTGTGTGTATCCATATGACAGTATTAACAGAATAGTCCAGAAATGAAGAAGCTGAAGAGGATAAGCAGAAAGATAGAGGAATGCTGTGATCTCCATTATTCCTAAAGTGTGGAGAAACTATTGATGTGATCTGTGTTGTTTGGCAAGATATTTGAGATTGTCTTCCTTCTGTCTTGAGGAATATGCAGTTCTGAAAGTGTGAAAGGGAATACTCTAGCTAGCTAGCTATCATATAGGTGCTTACAGGACCTCCATCAGCAGAGTATTTGAGTCCCTCCCAAGTCATTAAAAACAGAAACAACATTAACTATCTGCTTTTTCCTCTTTCATGCTCCACAGACTGTAAAAGAAATAGCTAGGTTAGTTTGTGTGGGTGCATGTATGGCAGCTATCATGTGTGGCTCTTATAGAGGTAGAGACATATCAGAGAGATGTGTTTTGCATTTAGTTCTGAATGGGGTGAAGTCTGTGGCTATCCTTTAATTCTTACAAGTGCGAGTTTCATAGTCTGTGAAAGTTCTTCCTTCCAAAAGCCTCTTGCCTATTGGTCAACCATTTTATTGGAATGGATTATGAAAGGAGTTCATAATCACTAATGCAGAGATGATCCCTTGGGTATGTAGTCCCCATTCCTGGAAGGACTTCAAACACCAGGACAGAAAAATTGAATTGGACTCTTGTATTTAAAGATGAGCTAATGTCGAGATTGCACAGGGTGGTGTGTTCAACGATGACTTGTTTAAATAAGCTGATAGGTTGCTGGTTTTTTGCACTGTGTGGAGCTTTTTCAAAGTGTGTGGCTTCATTCCTAAATATAATGAGGTTCAGTAATCAAGCCTGACAGTCATGAATACCTGAATCACTATAACCAGGTCTGTGTGATAGGATGAGGTGCAATCTTAGCTTCAGTGGCCAATGGAAATATTGTGGGGTTTTTTTTTCTTGCCATGGCTACTTGGGCATCCGGTAACACTGACGACTCCAAACAGATCCCAAGGTTGTGGGTCATCTTGACACTCTGAAGGCAGATGCCTTGAATAAGAGGAACAACTTAAAGAAAGTGATTTTTAAAATGCTTTTCTCTTCCTACACGTATCATCTTTCTCCATCTGGCCTGGAAAGCTGGGGGCTGATACTGTTTATGTTGTATGTAAAGGGAGTGTGGAAGTGGGTGTCATCTGCATGATGTTCACACTTCAGCCTCTCTTCTCATTACCAATCCCAACAGCATCAGAGAGAGATGGAATAGTGTGGCCCTATCTGTTGTTTGACTTTGCATCCAGGAGGGTCAGAGTCAAAAGTGAGAGTTTTGATTGCTGCTTTTCTGCTGTTCTCAGATGCAGGAGATCCACCCAGTGAAATAAGATAAATTTTTCCAAGGAGAGCAGCTGCGGTTTGAAACTGCGGGGTGGCAGTCTGGGTTCATTATATTATTTATGAAATGAAAAGTTCTTCGGAGCCATGATTTTGCTGCCTCTCTAGCTATGGTTCTCAACCTGTTTACCACTGTGGGCCTCATATGCAGCTCCCTTTTATTATAGCCTCTTCCCGACTTACGAACCGGTTATAGACCAAGCAATTGGTCATAACTCAGTTTGTTCGTAAGTCGGACCCCATAGAGTTGCATGTGACCCTGCTGTTCATAAGCATGGATCAGGTCCGTAACTTGGGGTCCGCCTTTTGCGACAGCTTCAGTCATAACTGCGAACGGTCGTAAGTTGACCGTTCGCAACCCAGGGACCGGCTGTATATGTGCTGCACCTATACAGTGTATATACTATTACTGGTATGGCCCTGACAATATCACATGAGCAGCCAAAGCTGTGTGCTGATTGGGCTGCAGTCAACCAGCAGGCCATGGGTTGAGAACCACTGCTTTATAGCCGGAAACCAAAGGCTTCCTAGATGAGGTGATGGAAACATTCTGACATGAAGAAGAGAAATGTCTGCATCCACATTGGTAGTGTCATTGATCCAGTAGTTCAAAACCTCCAATGTAAACTTTCCCCCTTGAGTTGATTTTTTTTTTTTATTTATACACACAGTCAGCCATACTCTGGACTGGCTCCTGCAAAAATCACCCTCTTGTTGTGATCAGACCACATCCTCCTTTGGGTAAAAGTAAGAACTATTCCTCTTGCAAGACAGAAAGAAATGACCACGGTGGTCCAACCCTGAAAATTCTTGGACTCCACTAAATTCCAGAAGTTACTTACAGAAAAGTCTACCTAACCATGAGGTTGTAAAATAAAAGAATTAATAAAGCATCACAGCTGTTCCCTGACTGTTTCAATAAACATTCCAATACTTCTTCTAACCCTACATCAACACAGATCACCATGGTTTTCAGGTGACTTTCAATAAGAAAAAAAACAGGAAGAAAAGAAACTCATGAATAAGTGACAGAAAATGCCGTCTAATACTTACCGATTCAAATAAAAAGAATCTCTACAAACTTGTGCCACTGTCACGAAGGAGCTAAAGAGATCCTGCTTCTCTTATTGAATTCCTGTCAAAAGCAGGAGTCAGGACATACAATTTCACGCTAAGAAAACACTCGGGACTGAAGAAATGTTGGCAGAATTCCTCTACTCACTGAGAAGTTAAAGGACATGGCCAAGAGAAAAATCATTGGCCATGTTCTCTGTTATTCCACAGAGTTCTGCCAACACATAATTTGTTTTTATGTTTAAAACAAGACAAACACATATTGTAATCTGTTACCAATAATAACCTTAAGTGTCAGTACATTAATGCAAGAAATATGGGGAATAAGCAGGAAGAACTTGAATTACTATTTAATAAATACACCTGTGATATAGTTGGCATCACGGAGAATTAATTGGTGGGATAGGACTGGAATATTGGTATAGGAGGGTACAGCTTGCTCATGAACGCTAGGCAGGGAAAAAGAGAGATGGTATTGCCTTATATATTTAAAATGTACATACTTGGTCTGAGATGAAATTGGAACTAGGAGACAGACTTGTTGAAAGTCATTAGTTAAGAGAGAAAGGGGTTTTAAAAAAAAGTGGTGTCACGGTAAACCCAAGTAAGAAGAGGTGAGAGGTGGATTGGGCTTTTTTTAAACAACTAACAAAATCATCCAAAGTCTGGTGGTGATGGGGGACTTCAACTATCAGATATCTGATGGGAAAATAACACAGCAGGTCACAGATTATCCAGCAAGTTCTTGGAATGTATTGGAGTTATTTTTTTATTTCAGTAGGTAGAGAAAGCTACTAGGCAAGAGGCTGTTCTGGATCTGATTTTGACAAATAGGGAGGAACTGGTTGAGAATTTGAAAGCAGAAGATAGCTTGGGTGAAAGAGGTCATGAAATGGTAGAGTTCATGATTCTCAGGAATGGTTGGAGGGAAAGTAGCACAATACAGGGAGTGGATTTCAAGAGGGCAGGTTTCCGAAAAAACTTCAATTATGTCCACACTGCACTCGTGTTCTTCCAAAAGAAAATCGAAAGAACAGAGGGGTTTTTCTGACATTGTTAATCCTCATTCTATGAGGAAGAAGCCTTTTTCTGAAAGAGCTCTTTTGGAAAAAGGCAGGTATGGATGGGGAAGAGGGAGTTTTTTTGGAAGAAGAGGAAAGAGGTAAAAGGACAGGTGCCCTGGTGGCCACTCCGTCCATAGTAATTACAGCTGAAATGCAAGATAGCGTCCATTCAGGATGGACGCTATCTTTCGAAAAAGCAAATCACTTTTTTGATGCGCTTTTGCAGTGTGGACGCTCTCTTTCGGAAGAAGTTTTTCCAGAAGATCTCTTCCGGAAAATCTTCATCCAAAAGAAGCCTGCAGTCTAGACATAGCCAGAGGTGGTAGGGAAGATTCCATGGAAGCAAGTTCGAGAGCTGATAGGTTTTCAAGGAGACATAAGAGCAAACTACTCCACTGCCTAGGAAAGGTAGGAAGTATGTCAAGTGACCACCCTGGATTCAATTATCTGAAATTCAAAAAAAAAGAGTCCTACAAAAAGTGGAAACTAAGTCAAATTACAGAGGATGAAAATAAATAACACAAGTATGTTTGGACAAAATTAGAAAGGCAAAAGCACAAAATAAAGACTAAATTAACTAGAGATATAAACAGCATTAGCGACTAGAAAAATATTCTACAAATTCATTAGAAGAGAGAGAAAGGCCAAAGACAGGGTAAGCCCATTACTCAAAGAGGGGAAAAAACAATATCAGAAAGTGTGGAAATAGCAGAAGTATTAAACGAGTTTTTTAATTTCAGTTTTCTCCAAAAAGATTAGTAGTGATTGAAGGCTCATCTGGACTACGGGGAACGGTCGAAAGAAGATATGCAAATTCCATGAGAATTTGCATATCTTCTTCCAATCGCACTTTTGAAAGCAGAGCTTTTGAAAGTGAAAGTAGTTAAGACGCAGCTTTTTCGGCGAACCCTCCTCCCCTTTGTCTAAAAGCTGCATAAACCTCCTTTTTTTAGAGGTGCCCTGAATGTCTAACACAGTAGATGCCAATGAAAATTATGTAAGACCAGAGGCAAAAATAAGAAACAAGTTAAAAATTAGACAAGTCAGATTTCTTAAGGTTACCAGGACTTAAAAAACATCCAAAAATACTCAAGAAGGTGACTGAGGAGGTATTTTAGCAATTAGCGATTATCTTTGAAGACAGGAGAGATTACAGAGGAAAGTAAAAGAGCAAATATAGTTCCCATCTATAAAAAGGGAAATAAGGACAACCCAGGGAGTTACCAATCAGATTAACTTCAGTATCTGGAAAGATAATGGAGCAAATAATTAAGCCATCAGTTTGCAAATACCTAGAAGATGGGCATATTAAGTGGGATCCTGCTGGGATCAGTTTTGGGTTTGGTTCTGTTCAATATCTTCATCAATGATTCAGGTAATGTCAAAGAGAATACACCTATAAAGTTTGTGAAGGGTTGCAGGTGTTTTGGAGGATAAGAATCAAATTGAGAATGATCTGGACCAATGTTTTGAGTAAATAAGATGAACTTTTAGAAATTAATATGGAGATATACCTATCTCATAGAACTGGAAGAGACCCACCTTCAGAGGTCATCAAGTCCAGTCCCCTGCCTTCACAGCAGGACCAAGTACCATCCCTGACCGATTTGCCCTAGATGGTCCCTTCAAGGATTGAAGTCACAACCCTGTGTTTAGCAGGCCAATGCTCAAACCACTGAGCTATCCCCTCTCCCCAAACTTGAATCAGGACAAATGCAAAGTACACCACTTAGGGTACGTCTAGACTACATGTCTCTGGTGACAGAGGCATGTAGATTAGGCTACCCGGCATAGGAAAATGAAGCGGCGATTTAAATAATTTTTTCCCATTTAAATAATCGCCGCTTCATTTAAATTTAAGTGGCTGCCGCACTGAGCCGATCAGGTAAACCTCATTCCAGGGGGCATACCTGCGAGGTCGACAAATGCCTTTGATGTTGACCACAGAGCGTCCAGACTACCGCGCTGAGCAGACAAACAGCTGATCGGCTCAGCGCGGCAGCCATTTAAATTGAAATGAAGCGGCGATTATTTAAATGGGAAAAAAACTAGGAGTACTACAGAAAAGGACCTGGTGTCATAGTGAATCATAAGTTAAATATGAGTAAATATTGTACCACAGTTACAAAAAAAAAAAAAAAAAAAAAAAGCAAACACCATTCTGGGGCATATTAGCAGGAATGTTGTAAGCAAGACAAAAAAATAATTCTTCTTCTCTAGTCTATGCTGATTAGGCCTCAACTGGAGTATTGTGTCCAGTTCTGGGCACTGCATTCAGGAAAGATGTGGATTGATTGGAGAAAGTCCAAAAGAAGAAGAACAAAAATGATTGAAGGTCTAGAAAACATGACCTATGAGGGAAGATTAGAAAAAAAATGGGTTGTTTAGTTTGGAAAACAGAAAGTAGGGGCCAGGATAACAGTTTTTAAGTACATAAAAAGTTGTTTTGAGGAGGAGGGAGAAAATTTATTCTCTTTAACTTCTGTGGATAGGACATGCAGCAATGGGCTTAAATTGCAAGCAGGGCAGTTTAGGTTGGACATTTTGAAAAACTTCCCAATGATAAGAGCAGTTAAAGCATTGAAATAGATCGACTAGGGAGGTTATGGAATCTCTATCATTGGCAAATTTGAAGAGCAGGTTAGACAAACCCCACCTGTCATGGATAGCTAATATTTAGTCGTGTTGTGAATGCAGAAGACTGGACTAGGTGACCTCTTGAGGTCCCTTCCAGTCCTCTGATGATATGATTCTTCTAGTCCTAAGATTATTAAAATGAATATTTGAAATATCTAGTTCACTTTTCACTTTTTATGCTGTTTGACTTGTGCATTTTTCTCAGCTAAGTTAATGAGAATAGTTCATTTCACTTTTGTCTAACTAGTTATTTTCTAGTCTACTTCACTTTACATTATTTGTACAATAACTTGGATTTCTGCTTTCTGAGTTAATTTAATTTTAGGGGCTTGTTTATAGCAGTTTTGGAATTTTATATAGATGTGCAAAAATCATGGGTTTTCAGGGCTTTCTGTTTGTATAGACTGTACTCAATAATATCTTTGTAATGTTCCCTGATGTGCTTTAACATCATACTGTTTTAAACAGCGCTGCGTTAAAGTGCACCAGGGACACTTTCGTGTGAACCAGTACGATCTGCATGAACCAATTACCATGCAAACATTAGTGAATTTTAGAAATCCTCTCTGTAGGCCACGTTATTGCTCTGTGTCAACAAGCTCTTAGATAGAAGTAACCGGTGTTTGTTGGATAAACACTGATTTCTTCTTTCTTCCATTCTTTATTTATTTTGGTATCAGGATGTTTATCATGTTTATCACTTAAAACCAAAAATCAGAAGCCCTAGATACAACATAGTAGCAATTGCTACAATACATTTTTAGATTTAAAATGTTCCATTGTTGTATGGGTTTTTTAAAATTAAAATATAATCTTCATGGAAATGTTTCAGTTTGTTTTAGGTTTGTAAAAAATTATAGAACCTAATTTTTGGACTAAATAGGACTTACTAATACTCAATTAATTTACTGAATAATGTGAACCCTGACAGGAATGAGAATTCTGGTGACGTTATGAACCCCAAACCAAACTTGTGTTACTAGAACCTCAAATGAGACTTTAGATGTTTTGTGTACTGAAGGATCACAAAGTATCCACTTAAATGTACTGAAAAAACTTTCACTTTTATTAAGAACAAAGTAAATCTCCAGAAGCCACTACATCTAGCAGGAAAGCAACTCTAAGATCAGAATTAGTTGTCCAGGTTGAGAGCTCAGAACTTTCACCTTTCTTGGGTGTTAAATGCTTCTGGACAGTAAAATGTAAACAATATGAATGGATTTCAGTTTAGATCATATGAATCTCTTTAATGTATGGTATGTATTGTGACATTGTGCCCCAAAATATTTTATGGAAATATGTTTTTGAAGATGAATATGCATAACTCATGGAGTTGGTTGATAAGATCCCATGGGAACAGCTTGAATGTGTATATTCTATTTGTGTGCATGTATCATTCTTGTAAGAAAATTTGGAAATATAAAGTTTAAACCTGTTTATTAATCTAGGTCTTCTAGTGAAAGCCATTACTGGTATTCAAGGAACTTAATGTCCTAGTGCTCAAGGCAATGATCTGTGAACAGTCTTGTTTTTCCGGTAAGCCTGGATTGTGTTTGGTCCTACAAAGATGGCAACCATGCCACCTGGTGCTGGAATCTATCATGAATTTTATATTCTTTCAGAGAGGTGGGGAGAAATGAATAAAGGATTCCCACTCTGGGGAAATTCTATTTAATGGATGGGAAGCAAATGATGATAGTCTTCAGCTGGCTTCACAGACAACTCCCCATCACAAGAAATAAGGATGTTTAGAAATGGGTAATTCACTAATCATGTAGTCGATAAAATGTTTATTGACTATATGATTAGTCAATAATAGAAGGCTTGCTTCGTCCTGGCTCGCACTGGGTCCAGGAGCTATCCCTGCTGTGGCTCTGCAGTTTATTGTAGTAAGAGCCAGGCACATAGGAAGCCTGACTCTTACTACATTTAAAATGCAGAGCCACGTCAGAGATAGCTCCCGCACCTGGCTCCTCACTGGGACCCCCTGTGGACAAGGGCTGCTTCTAGAGCAGCCTCTGCTGGTTGCTTCATGGTAGACTCCCCACACTGCTGCCACTGATAGCTTTTAAGGCAGCTTCCCCAGTACTAGTTTCTGCTCCTCCTCCCCACTTTGCTGCCTCTGATACAGAGGGAGTGGAGGGGCAAGGAGCAAGTAGATGATTAGTCCACTCAATTATCTGATAAGCCTAGGCTTACTAGGTAATCAACTACTTGACTATTCACTTACATCTCTAACAAGAGGATACATGAAGAGACCTGAAAACAAAGAACTCTAACAAGGGAGATGGGAGAAGCTGGGCCCAGGTCAGAAAACAGATCAGCTCTGGCCAGCAGGACTTTACCTGAAATAAGGACTAGGGTGAGAAATTATTATTTGTAACAATTTTTCGTAGTGTATTAGGCTTAGCTGGCATATTTTGTTTATTTTAGCGTAGTAGCTTACTTTGAACTGTCTGTCATCACTTGTAACCATTTAAATCCTACGTTTTGTATTTAATAAAATAATTTGTTTATTATCAAACCCAGTATAGATAATTGTTACCTGAGGGAAGGGAGCAACAGCTGTGCATATCTGTCTTTCATTGATAAAGAGACTGAACTTTAAGAGCTTTCTCTGTGTCAAGTTTTTATTCAGAGTAAGACAGATTCATTTGGGGTTTTGCTCCTGGGTGCTGTCAAGTCCCTGTAACTGAGCTTTCCCAAAGCAGAGCTGTTCTCAGCTTCTGTGTTATTCTGCTGAGAGGCTGTTACCTGAACTTTTCTGTGCCTTTGCTGGGGGAGACCAGAGCTTCTGGCCCAGCAGGACAGCCTGGTGTGATGCCACAGAGGGAAGGTAGTGGCATGATCAGCACTTCGGGTGACAGTCTCAAGGGGATCTCTGTGCTCTAAGCTATTTCAGGTATATTTTGGAGGTACTATATGCAATACTGAATGTGTTATATAAATGATATGCACAATTAAGACTAAACTTCCCCTAGCCTCTGTTGTAGCAAAGTGTTCTCCCCTCCTTCTTTGATGACACAAAGTTTAATATCTGATCTTGGTTGCAGGGTTGTATCTTACCTTTGAAAAGGCAATGGACTTAGTATTCCAAAAGCTGCTTTCCACTTCCTCTATGTAGAAGAACCTAATAAAGAGCATCACACAACTGCATTAGGTATGTTAGGCCTGATTCTCCTCTGGCCTTTACAGGACTAAATAAAGAGTAGCCCCATAGCAGTCATTGGCATTACATGAATATAAAATTGGTGTGAGTGGACAATTCAGAAAATTATAGACTTAGAAAATATTAGCTACTAAAGGGAATGTTTTGAGGAAAGCTCCTGCAAAAGTCATAGCAGATGACATGGAAGGTCTTTTCTGGCTCTGTCGTCTCTGATCCTGTGACATTTTTGAAGAGATTAATGTTGTGGGATAATTCAAATGTTAATTTAAGTGAGGGGATGGAATGAGAGATTTTCTGAGCTACCTTCATTCTTAAAACAGCAGAATCAGTCCAGTCATTGCTGTAAATCTATAGAATTAGTCCCATGCAGAGAGATGAGAAGAGACCTGTGGATCAGATATAGGTGGATGTTCTGGAGAAAAGGGTTACTAGAACTGTACCTGTGATTTGATGGTGGAGCAGGACTGGAAGTGTGATGGTAAGCATTCCTAATTTAGATACAATGGAAGAGATGGCAAGCGTGCTCATCTGTAATAGAGAACTGTGAGGTAGGTCTAGTCAAAAATGTTGTCAAAACATTTTTTCTGTGGAAAGTTAGATTCTTGACTTTTTGACTAAACTTTTTTTTAAAGAAGTATCTGCTTTCCTGCAAAACTGGAAACTTGGATTTTGGCCTAAAGTGAAAAAAAGAAAAGACAATTGAAATATCTCAGCCACATTGTAGGGCTTTTAGGTTTTTTTTATGAAAGGCATTTTGTTAAACTGAAATGTTGATGAAAATTATTTTTTATCAAAAATCGTCCACAATCTCATCGGCTCATTTTTGACCAGTTCTAGTTGTATCCTTTGGAGACTACAGCTTCCAAATATGATGTTCTGCCTTCATCTAAGCAATGTGTCTGCAGTGTTGTGCTTTAGGGAGGTTTGTGAATGCCGTGTGTACACGTGGGCTCCAGACATGTGTTGGTAGATTGTCCCTGTGTGGATTGTGCTATATGCTGCTAAGCCATAGAAAAGTCGGGAACTTTTCAGCAACACAAGGTGCCTCTTTGAACCTTCTGCATCACTGACTTTCTGTATCCTAGACAGAGCCCTTCAGGGAAATGAATATAAATCTGCCTGTAGAACTGGATCCCATCCCCACCAGGATTTCAGCATGGCAGTGAGGCCTGAGGCGCTAAGACAGTGATAAACCCCAAGGGACCTGATACGAGAATTTCCTTTCCTCTCCTCATGGGATAATGTTGATGGGACAGTCCACTACCATGGTAGAAATGCAGGGGGAGTTCCTGGCTCGGAGGCAGAGCGGGCGAGAATGCTGGGCTATGTCTAGACTACAGGTTTTTGGGGGGTTTTTTTGAAAGAGGATATGCAAATTCCCCTTTTTTGGAAAAAAAAAGTTCTTTCTTAAAAAAGGAGATTTACGCAGTTTTTTTGAAAGGATTTTTTTCACAAAAAAACCCTGCATCCGGACTACTTTCACTTTTGAAAGATCTTCTTTTGAAAGGGAGATCGTAAGAAGAGATGCAAATTCCTGTGGAATGTGCATATCCTCTTTCAAAAAAACCCATAGTCTAGACTAGTGATAGAAATGTAGCCGTGTTAGTCTGGGGTAGTTGAAGCAAAATGCAGGACAATGTAGCACTTTAAAGACTAACAAGATGGTTTATTAGATGATGAGCTTTCGTGGGCCAGACCCACTTCCTCAGATCAAATAGTGGAAGAAAGTAGTCACAACCATATATACCAAAGGATACAATTAAAAAAATGAACAAATATGAAAAGGACAAATCACATTGCAGAACAGAAGGGGGATGCGGGGGGGGGGGGGGGGGGGGGGAGGAAGGAAGGTAAGTGTCTGTGAATAGATGATATTAAAGGTAGAGAGAGTGGGATGTTTGTGAGTTAATGGTATTACAGGTGATAATTGGGGAAACTGTCTTGGTAATGGGTGAGATAGTTCAAATTCTTGTTAAGTCCTTGTTGGCAAGTGTCGAATTTTAACATGAATGACAGTTCAGAGGATTCCCTTTCAAGTGCAGATGTAAAAGGTCTTTGTAGCAGAATGCAGGTGGCTAAGTCATTTAGAGAGTGTCCTTTCTGGTTAAAATGGCAAGAAACTGTTTTCTCTTTGTGATCTTGTCTGATATCTGTTTTGTGGGCATTAATCCTTTGGCGAAGTGTCTGAGATGTTCGTCCAATGTACATAGCAGACGGACACTTTCGGCACATGATAGCATAGATTATATTTCTGGATGCGCAGGAATATGTGTTCTTGATCTTATAACTCACTTGGTTAGGTCCAATAATGGTATCAGCAGAATGAATATGTGGACAAAGCTGGCAACGGGGTTTGTTGCAAGGGAACATAGTCTAGACGTGACTCTTGTGGGAATGCAGGAATTCTGCTCCCAGAGTCACAGGGCTGAACTTCAAGATAGAGAAATTTTCTGTGACTCGTCCTTTGCATCTGTTAGGTTGTTTTAATGGTGTGATGAATGTTCTCCCTTCAGGGGGGGAAAAAATCCTTGCTGGCTGGGTTTGCATTTCTATTCAGCTGAGTCATTGCATCAGTTTTTGTGGGGGTAACGATCTCCAGCAAACCACGAGGCCTTTGTTACAAACGAACATCCTAATGAATCTGTGATCTGTGTGCATGTTGTGTGTAAGAGGGTCTATGATACCTAAGGCAAATAAGTAACTTTCTATGTAGATAAGCTTGTACGTCTGTAAGTTTGTCCATATGTAAGAGGGAGTTGCATGCTTCTTCAGGTTTGCCTAAAGCTAGTTTTGCATTACTGAGTGTGTGGGTGTGAACATTTCTGTGTGTGTCTCACTTGATGTATTATTTCCTGAATCCTATCAGCGACATTCTGTGCTGTGTCTCACAGCGCTTGCAGACTACAGGAGGAATCAAGGATATCTCCACATTTCAGTCTTTCCAAGGAAGTGCCCTAAATTATAGCAGCCTGTCCTGAATGGGGCAGTGCTGGCTAGAATCCCTGTTCCGTCTTACTCCTCACATGTCCCCTTCTGCCACCAGCATGCCAATGGCTGTCCTGTGTAATGTAGAGGGAATTCTTCCATACAAATGACATTCTGAAACCATAGCAGCCATAGGTCTGTTCCTTGGTGTGTGCCTGGTTCTTTTGGGAACTGGATGGATATGGTCACAATCTGAATGCTAGTGCTGGCTGAAATTTACTAATGCCTCATTGCTGCTGATCAGAGCAGGATTAACTCTTCTGTGAGACTGGGCCTATTAAAATTTGTGGGGCGCTTGGGGGTTTGGAGTGGGCTCAGGACTGAGTCAAGGGATTAGGGTGTGGGAGGAATTGCAGCTCCACCTGGGGAGTGAGGTCTGGAGTGGGGCCAGGAATGGAATGGTTTGGTGTGTGGCAGGAGGTTCAGGATGTAGGCTCGGGTGCAAGTTTGGGTGAGGAAGGAGGCACAGGGCTGAGACAGAGGTTTAGGGTGTAGGTGAGGGAGTGGGCTGTGGGAAGGAGCTTGTGTGCACGAAGGGGACTCTAAGTTGAGGCAAAGGGTTGGGGTGCAGGAGAGGATACTGGGTGCAGGGTCCGGCCAAAAGGCAGTTACCTCAGGTGGCTCCTGGTTGGTGGTGCAGCGGATCCCTGCCTGCCCTAGCTCTGTGCTGCTCTACTCCCAGAAGTGGCTGGCTGGTCCAGTCTCTAGGTTGAGGGGCCAGGCCACTCTTCATGGTGCACAGTGCCTGGTGCCCAAAGGCACTGCCCCTGAAGCTTCCATTGGCCACAGTTCCGGCCAATGAGAGCTGCAGAGCTGGCGCTGTGGGTGGGGCAATGCACAAAGGTTCCCTGAATGCCCCCCGCCTAGGGGTTATAGGTGCATGCCGGTGAGCCGGCACTCATTGCTCCAGCTTTGCAGGGTGGGACACATTGGGTCTCAGGGACTGGTGTCCAACCCATGGGGCAGAGACTTGCCATGGGTTGGAGGAAAAGAAGCAGTAGCTGCCTACGGGGACCCCCTTAGGCTAAAGCCCCTGCATTAGTTTGGCCTGCTGCTGATTGGTTGATGTGAAATGAGTTAGAAATCATCATAGGGCAGGTTTTTACATCACAATTAGCAGAGATTTCCACTCTGGTTGGCAGCCTCAGCAAAAACACTAAGGACTTATTGAAGTTGGAGAATGAAATAATCTTTCTGTAGAGACAGATGGGTCTGCGCAGGGCTGAGGTGCATTTATGGGGCAGCTTGTTCTGATGTTGTCCAAACTAAACTTGTTCTGTGAATAAAGGGTGCAGTGCTGCACCCTTCCGAACACCTTCTGAGAGAGACGAAGTACCCTCGTCTCCAAGTCATGGGAACTGCGGGTGCTCAGCAGCTTGTGGCAGGTGCTCAGCACTTTGCAGGATTAGGCACAAGAGGGGTCTGACAGTCTGGCCCTGTCCCCGAGCAGCCGAGTGATTTAAAAAGAAACATGAGCCTGTTCCTTCCTCTTTCCATTTGTAGAGTTATATGTGTTTAAGTGATGTGAGTCTGATTGTGTGTGAGTGGCAGCTGAGAAACACTAACAAGATGCCTAGTTTTTAATACAACTGCTTCATCAGGAGACTGGAGGAGGAGATAATGAAGACTGCTAAAAGGGACTAGCTCTGCCACTTGTTTTGCTTCATAAATATTCATAGACTCCCTCTCCCATCTCGTTGCCCTTGGGCTGGTTCTGTAAACTGGGAGCCATTAGCTGAGGATGAGGCAGGAACCGCACAGACTATTTGGTTCATAGTTGGGGCCTTACATGGGGAAGCTGCGGAAATGGACATTGCTCATGTTCACAGCCCAGTGGAACAATTCCTAATGTGGTGACACCTGACTGAACTGACCATGCAGGGAACTAGCATTAATCAGGTGTTTAGAAAATATGGGCCAGAACTTCAGTTGGTGTCAATCATCCCGGCTTATTGAAGTCACTGTAAATATGCCAGTTCCACTTGCAGATCTGCCCCATAGCTTTCAATGAAGTGCTTGTTTATAGCAAGCTCTTTGCACCAGATTAAACTAAAGTGTGGATTAAATCAATTTAATTCAGACGGTGTAAACTTCTATGTGAACACTCTTATTTCAGTTTGACTGGCTTGTAAGTCAGCTGGGAACAGTTTGAAACTAAATTGAAATAAGCACTGAGGCTTTTTCTACACTTTAAAAAGTTTAAAGCACAGCTTTTTAAGCTGAAAGTGTGGCCACAGCAGGAGTGCTAAGAGAGAGCTCTCCCAGTGCTGTATGTAAACCATCTCCAGGAGGGAAGAAGCTATCAATGACAGGATTCTAGCTCCCAGTGCTTTACAGTGCAGTAACTTGCTGTGCCTGGTAGGGGGTGCTTTATCACATGTCTGACTCAGAAAGTTACAGCACTATAAAGTATTTCAGACAGAGATAAGTGTCTGCCTGTGGGGTTTGCACTGTTTTGACTAAGGGCTGGTCTACGCTGAAAACTTACATTGACATAGCTAAATCTCTTACGTGTGAAAAAATCCACACCCCTTGAGAGTCGTAGTTGTGTCAACTTACCCCCTGGTGTCAGCAGTACTAGGCTAACAAAAGAATTCTTCCATTGACCTAGCCACTGTGAGAGATGAAGTAACTATGACAACGACAACGGGAGAACCCCTCTCCTCAGTGTTGTGTCTACCCTAAAGCACTATATCAGCACAGTCACAGCACTACACTAGCCTCACTGCAGTAGTGCTGCAGTGTGACCATGTACTGTAACAAAAGAGGGGCTATTCCGTCACTGTAGTACAGCCACCTCTCTGGGTACATTTACACAGCAGCGTTATTTTGGAATAACATAGCGCACATCTACACTACAAGCATTTATTTCAAAATAATATCGAGCTGGAGGACTTCTTACTCTGACTTATGGTAATCCTCATTTCACAAGGAGTAAGGAAAATCCAAGGAAGAACGTTCTTCCTTCAACTTCCTGCTGTGTAGACAGCACCAAAACACAAATTAAGCTATATTGACTTAAGCTACGCAATTGATGTAGCTTAAGTTGCGTAGCTTAATTTGACTTTAGTCCTGCTGTGTAAACGTACCCTCTGAGGCCATGTTTCCACTTGCTGCTCCGGAGATCTATCTTCTGGTGTTTGATTTAGCGGGTCTAATTAAGACCCGCTAAATCAAATGTTGAGGGCAATGTGAGGAGTAAGAGAAGCCGACAGGAACATTTGTGAAGACAGTGCCAGTACATAGCAGGAGTTGCATACCTTAAGCCAACCTTCTGGGTCTAGTGTAGACCTGGCCTGAGAGGTGATAGCAAGGTCAATGGAAGAATCAAGCTGTGTCAAGAATGGGGGCTCAGTCAATCTAACTATGTTGCACAGAGGGTGCATTTTTTTATAGCCCTGTGCAATGTAGCTAGGTTATTGTAGGTGTAGACCAGGCCTGAATCAGTTTAAATAGACCGGTCTGGTCCATACTAGGAAATTAAATTGCTGTAATGATGTTGCTCAGAAGTATGAAAAATTGACACCTCAGAGTGAGGCTTTTATGTTGACCTAGCCCCCAGGTACCATATTAAAACCCTTCCCATTGGCATAGGAGATGTCTTCAGTGTTGTAGTATATTAAGTGTAGTCAAACCCACTGATTTAAGTTAGACTGGTGCAAATTTCCCATATAGTTAAATCCTAACCATACTGGGGTGGGACATCTTGGCGGTCCCATTAATGTGGTGTCTTGAAACACTGGGCTCTCTACTCTAGGTGGTCTGTGGAGCAGATTTCATTATATATTTAAAAATAGGTGCACTTCTAATGAATTTTTTATTATGGTGCCAGTATGTTTGGCTTTGTCTACATTGGCAGATGTAAAGCACTGGCAGTTACAGCGCTGCTCACAGAGTGCAGCAGTGAAACCACTGTTGTGTGTCTGCACTGTCAGCTGCCTACGCAGCAGCCTGACCAAACTTGCAGCACTTGCAGGAGCATTCAGAGTGGTGCATTCTGGGCAGCTATCCCACAGAGTACCTATTCCTCTTCTGCTGCTGAGACTTGTGGAAAGGTGGACAGGGGGTCGGGAAGCATGTTGGGTTCTCTCTGAATGCCCCATGGTGCATCACTATACATCCCTCCAATCTCTGTGCATCTGTCCACATTTAGTGCCATCTTTCAAAGGCTTTTGTGCTGCATGTGCTGCCTCTTGGGTCTGCAGGAATGGTTCCCGAACAGTTGAAGAAAATGCTGATAGGTCTAACTGATAAATTACAAATGGCAGTCAAGTTATTCCTTAAGTGGCAAAGTGACGATGAGGAGTCAGACACTGATCTTGCCATGCATGGTAGCTATGGCACGAGATGGCTTGTGGCATTCACAGAGGTGCTGGCTACTGTGGAATGCCATTTTTGAATGCAGGAAACAAGCACTGAGTGGTGAGATGACATCATCATGCAAGTCTGGGATCACAAGCAGTGGCTTTCAGATGAGAAAAGTGGGACAGTGTGATGAGCCCACCCCACCCTGCAGTGCAAGGACACATGAACAAAAGCTGCCCTGCCAGTGGAAAAGTGCACAGCAATTGCACGGTGGAAGCTGGCTACTCCAGACAGCTATTGATTGTTTGCCGGTCAGTTTGGACTCATGTTGATGGAAGTGTGCAGACCCATGAATTGCATCATGCTCCAAAAGACCATGACACTGGGCAATGTGCGTGAAATTGTGAATGGCTTTGCACAGATGGGCTTCCCTAACTGCAGAGGTGAAATAGATGGCATGCATTTTCCAATTCTGGAATCCTAGACCACCTAGCTTCTGAGTAAATTAATCAGAAGGGGGTCCCCAGGTGCTTGTGGATCACTGTGGGTGTTTCACAGACATTAATACAAGCTGATCCATAAAGGTGCATGACACATGCATCTTTTGGAACACTGGCCTGTTCAGGAAGCTGCACATGGGGACTTTCTTCCTGGACTAGAAGATGACTCTAGGGCCATGGTCACCAACCAGTTGATCGTGATCGACTGGTTGATCGCGAGGCTTCAACCAGTCAATCGCGAGGCATTCGGTCCCCCCATTTCCCTTGACCCACTACCTATCTCGAGCGACAATGGAGGTAGTGGCAGCTTCCCGCGGGGCGGACAGAAGTCCTGCAGCTGTGCGTCACTTCTGGGGGTTCCGGAAATGCGCTGGCTGCTTTCTTGCCCCAAGTCTGTGGCGTTCCGGGAATTTACGGGATGAGTCTCTAGAGGCACATGCTGGGACTTCCCTTCTCTGTGAGAGGGGGGAGTTGGGACCGGAGGGGGCACGTGTGCGGGCTTTCCTGCTCCGCGGGAAGTGGGGGAGTTGGGCCCAGAGGAGGCGTGCAACAGAGCTTCCTTCCTCTGGCGGGGGGGAATCCTGGGAGAAGGCGGGTGCAGGGGACTCTCTGCCCCCACTGGCACCCTGTCCCAGAACCCTGTCCCCTGCCCTCCCAGCACCGTGTTCCCCTGCCCCCAGCCACAGACCTCTGTCCCCACTGGCACCCTGTTTCCTGCTGCAGATCCCTGTCCCCTGCCCTCCAGGCACCCTGTTCCCTGCCCCCAGCCACAAAACTCTGTCCTCACTGACACCCTGTCCCCTGCTGCAGAAACCTATCCCCTGACCTCCCGGCACCCTGTTCCCTGCCCTCAGCTGCAGAACCCTGCCCCCACTGGCACCCTGTCCCCTGCCCCAGCACCCACTAGCACCCTTCCTCAGTACCATGTTCCCTGCTCCCACCAGCACAATTGGGACCACATTAGTGAGGCTTGGGGCAGAGAGGAGGGGGGTTTTTGGGTTTGGAGGAGGTGTGGTGTTTTTTTTTTTTTTTTTTTTTTTTTTTTGCATCTCACTTGTGTGGCCCCAATTGACTTTTCTGTGGGTCAGTGATCCCTGATTCAAGACAGGTTCCCTGCCCTTCTCATAATAAAGACAATGCAGAAACTTTTTGTGTTTGACATAGTATTTTATTTAAAAATGAAGCCTGGTCAACAAACCCCCACTTGGGGCCAAGCCCCCATCAGGCCACAGCATCATAATGCTCCTGCACTCTCCCTTCCCCCAGACCTTAGATCTGAGCCTGTCATACACTGGAACCCCCTGCCCTGAGCCCCTCGCATACCCCAACCCAAATTCCTGAACCCTCACATCCACAAGCATGTGGCTTGCTTAGTACTCTAACCCTATATCTGACCCCAACACTGTCCAGCCTGGAGCCCCCTCCCCAAGTCAGCGTCCCCTTCTCCACCTCCTCCTGCATCCAGATTTCCTCCCAGAGCTTGCACCTCTCACCCCTTCCCATACCCAAATCCCTCATTCCCACCCCAGAGCCTACACATCCTGTCTCAACCCAGCGAGGGTATGGTTAGACTTCAGGAGTTTTTCAGGATTCTGGTGATATCCCAGAAAAACTCTTCTGCATCCAGGGATGCATTTGTTCTTCCACTTTTTTTAGTTGAAGAGCAAACATGAGGAATAAGGGGGCTTCCAAAAGAAGAGGGTTTTCTGACATTTGGTCCAGTCTAGACAGGCCAAATGTTGGAAAAACCTTTTCCTACAGAAAAATTGAGAAAAAAAAGCAGCAGCAGTATAAGGGTTGGGAATAGCAAGTGATGGAGAGGAGGAGAATAGAGAGGGTGGGGCTTCAAGGAAGGGGCGGGGCGGTAGATCTTGGCTTGTTCTGTCATTTAAAAAGTGATCTTGGGTGTAAAAAGGTTGGAGACCACTGCTCTAGGGGAAGTCAAAATGCCCATTGTGATGCTGGGAGACCCTGCCTCTAACCCTTAATGTCATGGCTCATGAAGCCATACACTGGTAGCCTTGATACGGGCAAGGAGTGGTTCAACAGCAGGCTAAGCCAGGGCTGGGCAAAATACGGCCCATGGGCCAGATCTGGCCCACCAAGCCACTGAATCTAGCCCGCGGACGCAGTGGGTAGCTTCAGGCAGGCTGCATTCTTGCCTCGCCCCACCCACACCCCACTCAGAAAAGTGGTTGCTGGGCCGTTTCTCTTTCATAACTGTAAGCCTGGAGAGGTGGTGGGGGGGGGGGGGGGGAAGGTTTAATGTGCTACCCCCACCCCCAGCACAATCCCATTGGCTGGTTTCTGGCCAATGGGAGCTGCCTGTTTGAATGACAGGCAGCATACAAAGCACCATGCCCCCCTCTTTCCGACAACATAGTTATTCACACACGCACATGGCCCCTGCAGACTATGCAGGGGAAGGGCGGGCAGGCAGGCAGGTTGGCTGCCTGAGAAATGTGCTGGGCTGCTAGCCAGGAGTCACCCAGGTCTGTCTCCCAGCCAGAGACTGCCTATGGCACCCCAGCCCCTCCCTTCTCCAACTCTCTGCCCCCCACTCTTTCCCACCTATTCCACATAACCCAAACCCTCTGCCCCCCTTCTGCACCTATATCCCTTCCCAGGTCTGGCACCTCAATCCCCTACCCCAGATCACAATCCCCTCCTGCCCTAGGTCATAACCCAAATCCCCTGCCCTAGATCACACAACCCAAACTCCTGCACCCAAATCCCCTGACCTAGGTCACAACCCAAACCCCTGTACCCCAATTCCCTGCCTCAGGTCACAGCCCCTTCCTGTCCTAGGTCACAACCCAAACCCCTGCACCCCAGTCCAGTGCCCCAGGTCACAACTATTTCTTTTGCCCAAACTCCCTCCCAGACTCCACACTCCTTTTTCCACCCCAATCCCTTACCTCAAGCTCTGTTCTGCAACCAACCACCGTCCCAGACCCCCTCATCTCCTCCATTAAAGTCATGGAAGAGTGCAGCCCTCGATCCCTTACCAAATTCTTGGAGTGGTTCCCCCATCAAAAATTATTGCCCCTCCCTAGGCTAAGCAGATGCATAATGATTATGGATAAACAGCCCGAGACCAAGGCTCCTTTTAGCACAACATGGCTCCATAAGGATAAGGGATACCTTGAGGCAGCAATTTGATGCTGAAAGTCCGTAATATTTGTTGCCATGCACAGGAGTGGGTTAAGTGTGTTTGGTCCATAGGATGCACTTAGTAGACAAGTGCCTGTTGCTTTGCTGGGCTGTGCTTGCTTGCTTGCATATAATGGAACAAAGGTTGCTTTCGACCCTCATTATTTCATGTATTAAAAACAACAAATGTAGAACACACATGCAGCATGCCACATCTGATGGGGGATGGCAGAGGTGGGGCACCAGCACATTTACAGATTTGCATATGTTCAGAATCACGTGCCGCCGTGTTGTCCGATATGTGTGCACTGGGTGCTGCAGTTCATCAGGGCTAAACGACATGGGGATGAGGACAGAGTGCATTGGGTGCCTGAGGGAGTCTGTAGGGCTGGATAGGGGCAGGTCTGGAGTGCAGTGAGTGCCAAATGGAGACAGGAGGGGGGTCAAAATGTGGCGGTGGTGACAGAGGTCCTCGTGGAAAACTGTTCTGGGACAACAGCTACAGGAGGAGGGAGGGAGTCTCCGAGCTTCTCCAGCTGCACTACTAGCAGTACCTGGAGTGTGTCAGCTTGGCACTAGATACAGTTTAAGAGCTGCTCCATGGCTTCGTTCCAGTGCTCACTGTTCTCCTTCCATTCCCTCATCTCATTGTCCCGCCACTCCTTCAGTTCTCTTTTCAGCAGCAGCCTGAAGCGTAACATCATGCAACAAGACATCTTGACTTTTCCGAGGCATCTTCCTTGCCCTGCACAGCCATTCCGGTGGTGATAACAAGAAAGGCTGGGATCCCAAGTTTAAATCTGTAACACTAAAATGCAACATTTTGCAGAGGGACCATTGTTAACACTAGACAGAGCACAGACACTACCTGGTTTAAATACAAGCACTATTCACATACATATCACTGACTGGCTATCTCAGTGTGAGTGCGCATACGACACAAGATGCACAAAATGGATGAGTTAACTGCTGGGGCAGGGGAATTCATTGATGCAGGGCCTTACTGTAGTATGGGCTTGTGTATCTTGGGGAGAGCCAACACTGCGGGGGAAGGGGCTTGTAATCTGTGATGTCCACACATTCTCCACAGGCTGTGTTCATCCTGGAAGGTATTTTGCTGGTGAGGGTGAGAAGGTAAGCAAGGGACAGTGGTGTGGGAATGCTTAATGGGACAATGAATACAGTAGCTGTGCCAAGGAACCTCCAGAGGCGGATTGCCCAGCATCTGCATCACACTTTCAGTGAGATCTGTGAGGCTAATTACCGTGAAGTGAGAGAGTCCATCAACACCCTGTTCCACATCAGACTAGCCCCGGGTCGGAACTAGCATCACACAGATCCAAGCCTGCTATCTGCAACTCTCCCATCCCCAACAACTCACTTCAGTGCTTCCAGAAATCAAAGCCACTTACCAAGGGCATGTTCTTTCCCAAACTCTGATTGCTGCAACTGACTAGCTTCCTCCAGAGTAGATAATAGCTCCTGACTGCATGCATCTGTGGATGCCACGCCATCCTCTGACTTTGGGTCTGCGCCCCCCCCTTGGCACTATCGTCCACGATTTCCTTCTCCTGGCTCAGTCCACTGTGAAATAGCCCTAAGGCCCTGAAGTATCCACGGAGGTTTTCAGCATGGAGGTGGAATTGCCCCCAACTATGTCATCCAGCACTTTGTAAAAACGGCAGATTGTGGACACAGCACCAGAGAGGTAATCTGCTTCTCACACCTTGTGGTAGGCATTTTGCAGCTTCTTCACTTTGACCCTGCAATGCAGTATGTCCTGATCATGACCCCTTTCAGTCAGACATCTTGATATCTGCTCATAGATATCATACTTCCTATGGCTGAAGTGTAGCTGGGACTGGACAGCCACCTTTCCCCAAATGCTGATGAAGTTTAAAGCACTTTGGCATTGCTCCAAGTGGGGGATTGTGTGTTGTGTGGCGCAGCTACAGTCACCTGGAAAAATGCATTGAGAGCGCTCTATGCATTGCCAAACAAAAAGGGAGGGGGCTTTCAAAATTCCAAAGGAATGTAAAAAGCATGTAAAAAGGGTTGGTTACCTGAGGGGAGGGCAGTAGAGTTCAAACTGATGACCAGAGAGGCATTGTGGGACAGGTACACAGTGGTACATCCCAGAGGTGTAGCTACTGCACAGCAAGCTCTAAGCCTCTCGTCAAGGTGGTTTACATAGAGCACAGCAACTGTGAAGTTAGTTGCACTAACAGCCTTGTCGATGTGGATACCCTGGGAGGCATAGTGCTGGGACCTGATTTACTGCGCTGCAACTTGCCAGTGTAGACAAGGTCTATGTCTTGTGTGTCCTCCTGACATTTGCCTTATGCCATTCTTGAACATCATCTCCAGATATAGCTCTTCCTAACAGATTTTATTTCTGGGAATATCATTACTGACTCCAGGAGGTCAGAGTTTCGTATGCAATGACATAATTTCAGGCTTTAATGTCTTCCTGTCGTACTGCAATAGCCAGTGCTGGAGCAAAAATGTAATGATGCTGTGACAGTCCTGGTCCAGACACCCCAAGAGGAGAATAGGAGGTCTGAACCCCCAAAAAGCAAATACATGAACTGGCTGTACACAATGCTATTGTATATAAATATATGTAAAGAAAGGTCTTTTTATGAAAACTTGTCATGTTCTGAAATTGATGGTCCTTAGGCAATATGCAACCAGGTTATGGGTCTGTATGTACTCAAGTACATATGTATAGAACCTTGTTACTGGTGAGTAGGGTGCAACTCCAGTGTCATTTCACAGCTGGGTGGGGAAACAATCAGGCAGGGAGAGGCACCACCCAGGCTAGAGATTGACATGAAACTAATCCAAGCACCTAGCATTGTACAACCCCCAGGAAAGACAACATCAATCCTTTAAAGTGAATGTAAAGACACTAGAAATGAAAAGAAAACCCCAGTCTTGGAAAATTAAGGAAGGAGGGAGTTTCCCACATAGTGTAGCTATGGCTGCACTATAGAACATACAGCGGTGCAGCTGCACCCTTGCTAGCTAGTACAGATGCTCTCCTATCAATTTAATTACAGTACTCCAGTCTCTTCAAATAGCAGTAGCTATGTCAGTTGGAGAGCTTCATTGCTGTCTTCACTGTAGTTTATGTCCGTGTAACTTACATCGCTCAGGGAGTTGGCTTATTAGCACATAAGCTGTACATAGCCTGAGCAAGCATGAATTACCAAAGCCTGAGAGAAAAGAAAAAACCCTGCAATCCCTATTAACAAGGGAGGGAGTTTGAAGGAAAGGTTACCAAGAATGCCAGCATTTAAGCTGAATGCCCTCTAGAACACAGGGCATGCTGGGAAATTGTTTATAGGCAATGGATGACTTCCATTAGAAAAGGGAATTTAGCTAATATAGAAGTATAAACCCTGAAGTTGCATCATCATGTTGTTTCATGTACAACTTGTATGTGTTTGCTTTTCTTCATCTGTTTCATCTTTGAATCTACAGTTTTTTTATTAAATCACTTTTCTTTATTTTATCCCAAGCAGTTCTCTGTTGTGCAAACTGAAGGGAGTGTATGGGCCAAAGTGAACTAATAATTGAGGACAGGTTTCACTCCTTCACAGTTCACAAGCCAGAGGGGAAAATCCCAAGTGTCTGGTAGTTAAGAACTCGAGGAAATGGATTTGTAGAGACTTGGGACTGGAAGGTGTTGTTGAGGTCACCCTGCCAGGAGTAAATAGGCTGGGGGAATTCAGCATCTATATTGTAGGTTACTGGCATCAGAGCTCTGAGCCATAAGCTCAGAACATAGTATTAGACACCCAGAGTTATAAGGCAGGTGTGACAGAACCCCTTACTGGTCTGGGTAATCCCAAAATGTCAGAGATGCCCATTGGCCAAGTGAGGGTATTTTATTTACAGCTTAATCTAAGGACTTGCTTCCACTGTAAGTACCAAAGAAAGCTGCAAAACTCCTGCCTGTGCCAAATGAAAAGTGCTCTGTAATCCCTTTGTTCTGGCTGTTGGTATCTCTGATCAACATCTCATTGTTCGTCTGGTTGAGGGATCCTCCTGTTCCTTCTCATTCAATTTTGCTTTTGGGTTCTATAATTGCAGTTGCTCACAAGGCTACAAATTTACCTGATGATGGGGGTTGGACATCGACATTTTAATGATTTGCTAACGCCATGTAGAAAACACTCTATTTGGACATAAATCTTATTATCTTGTATATTATATTTTCCATATAGCTCCTTCTCTCATTATTTCTTGCTGCGGAAATTTCCATGAAAACACAATCATTGCTGCTTTAACGTTTATCTGCTTTTGCTGATTATTTCCCTTTTGAAATCATAAGCCTCTCTTTGTGACAACACAATTAATTGCTGTAGAAATGATTATGATGTCACAAGAAGAAGATTAGAACTTCAACAGGGGAACGAGAAGCAAGGACAGATGAACTTTTCAGAAACAAACATCTTCCTTCTCTGCAAATGTCCCTCGAGATAATAGACAAGCGAGAGAGAAATGCAGACAATATGTGATATATGTATAAACAAAAATTGCTTCTAAGGAGAATATTTTATTACATTTCCCATCAAATAGCAGCACCTCTTTAAAAAAGTAGAAAAGGGCTCTATTTCTCTAAGGCCCTATTTAATTTGGGATTAGAAGCTGGTTACCGGCAGCCATATTCAAATACAGTTGACTTTATTCAACACTGCTAAACATAGCACTGGTGGAAACTATCCTTGAGGGAAACATAGAATCCCTTTGCTAGGGGTGGGAACCTTAGAACTACAGTGAAGGCTCCAAAGCAGACCCCTTGTTTGAGTCTCTCTGGGATACGTGCTGAACCAGCATACATCCTGGATGCCTTTGTAAAATCTAGGTTCTCTGGGAGAGCAGAAACACCTTGCTGTTTTCTGCCACTGGGGTCCTGCAGCCCAAGTTTCCATCAGAAGATGTGAATCAAGCCCAATGATTACTAACAGAATAATGACATCACAAAAACCAATTTTGGAGGTGTGACCAAATGCACCCCTGTATTCACAACCTACACACCACTGTAATCATCTTTGCACAGAAATATGCCTTGTGAGGTATCATTTGCAAACCAATAATTTGCTGGCCAATAATATGGTAAAATACATGTAGCAACATTATATGTAAAATTATGAACATAAACTGAAATTATGACTATTTACCAGACAATCTAGGGAGATGCAAACCTGGTTCTTAAAGACAAAGGATGAGGTATCACCTCTAACTGGGTGTCCTCAAAGCTGATTGGCAATCGCTGGTCAAGTGGCCTTTCTTTGCAATGAAGGGAGCTCAGGAACAAATTGATCTGCATTTCAACAAACAACATGGAACCTCTTTCAACAGGAGACCCTATGGGTGTGTCTAGACTACAGGGTTTTTTCGAAAAAAGTGGCCTTTTTTTCGAAAAACTTCACCTGCATCTAGACTGCTGCCACGTTCTTTCGAAATTAAATTGAAAGAAAGCGGCAGTTTTTTTCGACCATGGAAAACCTCATTTTATGAGGAATAATGCCTTTTTTCAAAAGTGCTCTTTTGAAAAAAGGCGTTACTGAACACAAACAGTGGTTTTTTTTTTGAAAGAGAGCATCCAGACTGCCTAGGTGCTCTCTTTCGAAAAGCAGCTCTCTTTTTTGAAAATACTAGTTGCTGTTTAGATTATCTCTTTCCAAAGAAGCTTTTTCGAAAGATTCTTTCAAAAAAGCCTCTTTCAAAAGAGGCTTGTAGTCCAGACGTAGCCTTTGTTTCTGTCCTCACAACAAGAAGGAACTTTACCTAGAGTAACCCTTAGGAGAATGCAATTCAAAGAGTGACTGAACTACGAAAGAGAGAGACAAAAACAACCCAGGGATTCTTTCTCTCTCACACACCTAGAAGACAAAGAAACCAGCCCTTTGGACTTTGTGATGGGGAGGCTTCTGACCTGAGAATTTGCTTAGCTGGGATCATGTGGAGGATTTTACCTTGAACCAAATTTAGTTTAAGTTTTAGTTACTAGAAAGTATTTTCTTTATTTCTTCTTTGGCCATTTCTAATTTTAATACCCTTATCCCTGTACTCACTTAAAAGTTCTCTTTTTGTAGTTAAATAAACTTTAATCCAAACTAATCCACTGCTGTGTTTAAAAGGAACTGTTTGGTTAACTCCAGTTACAGGAGCAAGCATTTGTATAATGACCCCATACAGGGGCAATGGACCTCTCATATCTGAACTGCCCAAGAGAGGGCCGGGCAACGCAGAACACATTTTGAGGAAAATTCAGGACTTGGAGTGTTTTTGGGTCATCCTTCAGTAGTAACCAAGGCTAGTAGAAACTAGATTGTGACTGGAGTGTTTCTGGCAGTCTGCAGCTGTACAGGGACACTCAGGATATGACCTGAATGTGGTATGGCTGGTTATGAGTTGTCCAGAGTAGAAGCATTGGAAAGCACCCAATGTTGGAAGGCAGGTGGTGACATAACCCCATGCTAGTCTTTATTGCATCCTAGAATGCGACAGGATTCACTTGTAAACATAGGTTCTTGGTGGGAAAACTAGATTTTTGGATCACAAGTGCCTTCTTGACTTCTTTCTGTGTCCTCCTTTCTCTTCCCTAAAGTGACATTTCTTTTCCTGCCTGCCTCCTTTTTCAGTTTGGCCTATCTCCTGACCTTGCTAAATAGAACCAGCTGTGGTGGTAGCTCTAGTGCTGTGTTCCACTAGGAACTGTTCTGAGATCACCAACTCGGTTCACAGAGGTCACCCAATGCTAGCAGCTTTTGATCACTGCCAATCTGATCTGGATCTGAATTGATAATTTAGAGGTAAAAATTTCTAGATTACGTAACCATTCTGTTAAACTCTCCAGATCTGTCATCTTCTAGCCCTGCAGGGTGTGGTACAGATCATCCAAATCAGAACTATTTCATGCTATTGAGAATGGGTAGAAACTTTCAAGCCACGTCATTCTTTGTTAAAGCAGATTGCACTTGTGGATTAAAGGGTAAAGCAACAGAATGACCAGCTGCTTCTCTGAAAGGAAGACCACAGGCATGTCATTTAAAAAATACTATATTTTACATTCATTTATTTATTATGGCTATTTGTGGATTGCTGATTCACTGCCACTTTTTAATCTTTACTCAGGCTCCCCTCCCCTGCCTTCCTTCCAAATAGTTTATAGAAAAGCTGTAAATTACAGGATGTCTAATTAGGAGGCTTTGAGGAAAAGATGACAAAGAATCAGTCGTCATGGAGACAGAAGTTGCTAGCTGGTTTACAGCCAGCGAGACAAAGCAGGAAATTCTGATAAGCTATTCTTGGGGACAGTGGGAGTGGGAGAAACAGGGAAGCTGGCATGAAGCATGTCACAGAGGGGCAGAGCTCTCTGCTATTAGAAGGGCTTGAGTTGAAGTACTCTGGCGCTGAGGGGTGTGCGCACTGGCTTTTCATCTTAGCAGATCAGATTTTTACCCTGATTTCAGATGTGATCCAAAAATTTTTGAAGTCAATGGAAAAACTCTCATTGACTTCAGTGGGTTTTGTTCATGCCTTAGGTCACAAGTGAAATTAATGTGTTGGTCTCATCCTAGGCCCTACATGTAGAGGGGGACCCAAGTGATAACATCTAATTCCAGATTTCAAAAGTTTAAGGAAGCTGGGCTCTGTAGTTTTGGATTAGCCATTCTAGAGATTGGCTTAACTATAAAAATTCAGCTGCAGGTTCTGATTCTTCTCCAAGAATTGTTCAGATCTAGGATTTCTGGTTCAGAGCTATTTTTACATGTGAGACATTTGTCCCCTAGCTAACAATTTGGTGTGACTGGCAACCTCTGCTTAAGAGAGGCTGAGGACTGGAAGTATATTGAGAGAGGTCTAATACTACACATGAGAAAATTGCATGGTACTTGAGTGGGTTAAAGTGCATAATAGGCTTTGACTTCAGACTTGGAAATGCATCCTGAAGATTTCAGGCCTCTTGTTTGGAAGGAGAAGGTTCTCAGTTCTTGCCCATTTCTTCAGTTTTAAAGACAAATGATTGCTCCCAGTTTAGACATGATTTAACCACTTGGGACATGGTGTGATACCATCATCACAAAATGGTGACATCACACCCAATCCTGTTTCTTAGCAATACTGTGCATAATGGTGTCAACTCAATGAAAATATAATGGAAAAAAAAGAGTAGTGGGAAGCTGGGATAGTATTGGTGACATTATAGCACAGATGGTCTCTAATAGTCACTGGAGAATGATATCATGAGCCATTTCCAGTTAGAAAACCTGGAGCAGTACCTGATGGTGAGTAAGGGAAGAGATGAGTAGGCAAAAGTGCAAATGCATGGGGGGGAGTAGTTAAAAGTGCAGTTGTCAAAGATATGAGGTCAAAGGTATCTGAACCCCAAATCTTAATGGGAATGAATGGAATCGGTGGAGAGATTGTTTTGGTGTGATTATGTTTTCCCATGATCAGAGGTATGGGAACAGAAGAAAGAGGGAAGTGGGTGGCAGTGAGATCTCCTGTCCCCCTCAAGATCTCTCTGAGATGAACACTCTTCCATCAAATTAATCAGTGCAGTTATAGTCTGAATTCCCTTCCTAGTTCTCTTACCCTCTGGCCCTCTCTGCCCAGGAGTTTGCAGTGTAGACATCCAACCTAGCCTAGCTATGTGAGCAGGTGCACGCCAATTCCCCCTGGAGTGACACACAAACTTACCTCAGGAAAGGAAGGACAGTATCAGATGAGGATATACATGGATAAAATTGCTCCTACACCCCATTTCCCACCAGCACAAAAATCCCCAGCATATTGTGCAGAGTCCCAGCTATGTGTACTGTACATTCTGTAGAAGGAGAACACTTGAGCCAGGTAATTAAACATGTCAGCTCTTTATCCAGGCGAGTATTATATTAAATTATGTACAGTAAATATTTTTGGAAGGTGGAACTCTAATGAGAACATATTGATTTATGGCAAACTGCCAAGCTGCTGATGGAGGGGGTGGAAGGTGTGCTCAGAATCCAGGGTAAGCCTGGGTATGATATGTGTGTTTGGGGTTGATTTTTTTTCATGATAAGGGCATTCTGGAGTACCGTAATTTTGAAGCACCTCCTTTTCAAGTAAAAGTGCTGCAGAGGAAACATTTTTAGATTCCTCTGGCTTTCCATATGCCTGTTGAATCAATAACGGGCGTTGTGGAAACGCTTGGTCAGCACCACTGTCTCAGCTATTCTTGTAAATGGCGATATTAGCAGGGCTATTCAGGCAGAGCAGGCCTACATGGCGGTGAGGGGAGGATGGAGAAGACTGTCAATAATATGGATGGCACTGCCAGTGCTGTCAAGAACCTGTAAATAGGCAGCTAGAGACAACATTTCAGTTCCACAGGGAGGGGTGGAAAGTTCACAACATTATTTCATCTAGGGAAAACCTGCAAATATATGAAAAGAAGATGCTGATGTACTTGTGTCATGCAAATGCCAGAATGTTATGCATATGGGTAGCTCAAGAAAAGGGCCTGGGTCCCATGTGAACATTATATATTTCTGAGACACTGTATGTGGGTATGCTAGGTGTATGTGTAGATGTATTTATGAGCCCATCCCCAGGGTCATTTAAAACAGTACTAGACATAACACTGGAAACCATTCTGTAAAGAACAATCCCATATTGGCAGAAGGATCATTTAAATAACCTGAAAGAGATTTCCCATCTTAAAATAGCTTCTGCTATCCAGGTGTGTTTTGCTAAGATGTGTGTGTTGTGTCAATGGTCGCATATGTTGCATCTGTGTATGGAATGTGTTGTGGAGTGTATGCTAAGCATGTTTATAGGTGTACATGGAGTCATGCTGAATGTCGGAAGGACATGTGATGATTACTATGTGCATAGTTATGTATGTCCATTATACAGTGAATTACAGATGTGTGTGCAATGTTATGCATATGTGTGTAAGATTGTTGATATATGCGAGTTGGGAAGGCAAATGATCTTTTATGCAGTGTGTTGTTCAGATACCTTAGAATATTGTGCATGTATGTATATATGATGTATGTTTCAGAGATGAGTGGTTATGTTATATATTCATGCATATAGATCAGTGGTTTTTAACCTAGGGGCCACAGATTGTCTAAGATTTCCAAAGGCTTTCACCTCCATTCAAAATTTTTAGGGGTATGCAAATGAAAAAAAGCTCAAAACCCACTGATACAGATGTTCCCAAGATGTGTTTGTATGTGTGCCTGTGTGCGCATGCTATTTGTTGAAGTATAAATGTGCTCTGTAGTTGTGTCTGTTACATGTTGCAGAGTTAGCTGAAGCATGTGTGTATGTAAATTATAATTTTCAGAGATGTGATTATGATGTATATAATGTCTGTGTTGCATTCATATGAAAACATGTCATACATATAAGTGTATTGTGCTGTGAGGTGAGGTGTACAGGTGTATATTTTCCTAGGGCATTTTCCTTTTCTTTTCAGCTGTAGAAGTTACTAACTTTCATGATAGATTCCCAAGGGGAAAGAAAGATCTGTTGTAGTTCAGTGTATGGCATTGCGTTCTCTGCAGGAGGTCATCACTTGTTATTTAAAGATGATTCTTCATTTTCCAGAGTAAGGTCATTTCATGTTTAAATGATGAAACACCACTTCACTCATAAAGAAATTAATTTAAAGGGCCCATTGTCACTCTTCAGCTAGGAGAGAGCCACTATCTGTTCCTAATTTGATTTATCACAGCTAAAAAGAAGCCAAAAGTAAGCAGGTTTTCTGTCATAATACCCACATTTGTGGATGGCACACAAACCCAGCTAGTCTATCTAAACTGATTTACATCTAGTGATGGGTGATCCAGGAAAGGTTCGGAGATTTGGGACAGAGAAGCACTCAAAAATTGTGGGTGCTTTTCTGAACCTTTTCAAAACTTTTTCTGCAAATTTGGGCTACAAATCTCATGTGGACAAGCTTTCTTCTGAGATTTCCCAGTATTATCCAATTCCAGTTGAGTTAGAAAATAACCTACACCGGAAAAGTGTTCAAACCAGATTTTCAACTAGTTCATGCACATTTTGTGCATGTCATCACTTACATAAAGTGATGGGTTAATTGCACATTTAACCTCCAAGTTCGCATGCATAAATCTAGTTAGGCATAGCCAAAGGTGTTAAAAGATAGCATGACATTTTGACCTTATAAAGTTTTAGGATTTAATTTGTTTTAAAATGTTCCTCTCTCCACGCATCAGCATGACAATGGTATGATGTATTCCATATAACATTTGTTTCCAAAAAATAGTTTTTGGAATGTTCCATCAGTCAAGGAATCTGAGTGGCTGAACATTCTTGGGCACTGTAAAAATAGTACACTTTTTTACATAACTGGGACAGTTGCAGAATCCCAGACTAAATTTGCAGTTCTACTATCCTCCTTCCACAATATTCTAGGCTAGTGAGGCTCATATCTAGGAACCAGATTAATCTGCAGGCTTCACTTGTGTTGAGTTTAGATGGGCAGTGAAGTTAGTCCTAGATCACTGATAAGACTCCAACCACAGGAACTCTAGCCTTGCAGGAGGCTTTGTGAGGTTTTGCAGGTACTTTTCTAAAGCGGAACGCAAGAGAGAGATTTTGGTTATGATGCAGTTAAACCCTATTTAATTTAAAAGTGATTATAATTAATGGAGAAAATCTTGTAAATTAGGCAATTATATACTCCAGTTCCTTTTCAACCTCCCTCTTTCTTCACTCCCCACCTGTTTTCCACTTTGGAAATCAGAAGAGCAAAAAAAGACATTAATCTTGGGCGCTGATTCTACACTTAGCTCCTGGGTTGATTTCCTTCTAACCAGCTTACTTCTCCTGGAGGCAACAGGGAAATTTAAAACCCAGAATGTGTTTGTGCTATTGTGATTGTTTAAAAGTAAGGGTGCAAACATGTACATTTCTGTTCCTTCCCATCTCACTTTCCATATACCCTCTCAAGTGTCTCTCGTAATAAGAAACAAACTGACATCTTGCAGTTTCTATTGCAATGTAAGGATGTCTGTAAATGAAAGTATAACTGACCAAAGTACAAGGCTCTTCCGAAGGGTGTTAAGTGTATTACAGACGTCAGTCAATGTCTATTCGTATATAGTGCTGTAACTCTGTGTAGCATGCACAAAGACAGTTGTGCAGAAAAGGAGTGATGTGCTAGCAACTAGAAAGCTCAATGTACTGACCTTACACCCTTTGGAGGTCTCTACAGTGTGGCTGGCCTATGGAGCCACCTGGTAATCCAAATCAATCCTCTTGCATGCCAGTGAAGAGAAATAGGAAACCAAAACAGTGTATTTATGGGGTGATTTGAGTCTGTCGTAGATATATCCTAGGGTAAAAACAGTAAGCAGAAACCGAATGAGGAGAATCTACAGTCATGCAGTACTAAGGCTACTGACTTTTCCCCACATCACAAGTGGGCAGACACATGGAACTAGAGCAGGAGTGGGCGGGGCAGATGGCAACGGAGAAGGAAATTAGAGGGACAGGTGGAAATTGAGGAAGAATGTGTGGGACTTGTGGAAATGGAGTACGAACAGGTTTGACATGTGAAAACAAATCAGGAGTGGGTGGAACAAGTGGAAGCAGAACAAGAGTCAGTAAGACACACAGTCTTTTACAGAGCAAATTTATGCTTCTGAGCTCAGTAGTTCATTAGGTTTCCTACTGTTTGCTTGGGTCTAGTGTCCTCTCTGGAGCACCCAGTGGGAGGTTCTAATCTACAGGTGATGATAGCATGAGGGGAGATTGTCAATAGCATCCTCTAGCTGAAGCCTGGCCGAGGGAAGGAGACTGTTAAACATTTAAATATCCTGTATTCAAACACAGAATCAGGAATGAAGATGTCATCCAATATCATATTGCTTGGCAACAATGTACGTTGCAGCATCCTCTGTAGTGACAGTGTCAAAAATGATTGCTTCACAGTTTTTACTCTCCTTTTGCCTGGGGGTGACTGGGAGGGGTTTTTACTTCAGAACCTGCCAGCATAGCTCCCTAATCATCTGGAGGAGTGACAGTTAATTGACAGAAGTTTCTCCCTCCCCCCCCCCCCCCCCCACAGGCTGAGGGAGTTGTATGTGCAACATTACCAGCACCTACTGGTGGTCTGCAGAGAGAAATTGAAAAATGAGGAGTCACACATAAATGTCATGATGGACAAATAGGCTACATCTACACTGCACAGTTATTTCAGAAAAAGCTATTCCAGAATAGTTATTCCGAAATAGCTCATTTCAAAATAGAGTGTCTACACTGCAGGGAAGTCTCAAAAGTAGTCCGAGGCAAGCTTCCCTAATGTAGACATGCTATCTCGATTTAGTGCCCCAGAAGCAATAACTTAGAATGGCCCTGGTGCAGAGCTATTTCAAAATAGCAGCAGTGGAATATCTATACATGCCTTATTTCGAAATAGCTATTTCAGAGTAAGCGTTATTCTTCGTAGAATTAGGTTTACAGAAGCTGCCTGTTATTTTAAAATTATTTCAAAATAACGAATTGCTGTGTAAACGCTTGCATTGTTATTTTGGAATAACGGCCATTATTCCAAAATAACTTTGCTGTGTAGGTACACCCATATAGTCCTCTCAAAGCTGGGAGTTGTGTGTTGGCAATACCATCAGAAACCTGCATTTTATCTACCCTCTCTCTCAGCAAATATTTCATATAGCCTTATACATTGAACCGTGCAGGGTGATGTGTTTGGTTTTGTTTCCACACATGAAAACTCTATGGTGACAGAGGCGTACAGCGTGAGGAGATGTGACTAGAAAACTTTTAATTCCGATTATATTTGTGTATCTAAAATTTTCCGTGATGTTTTTAATTAACCTAAAGAAATCCGACTTGAGCTGGTAGAATTATTAATTGCAAATAAAGAATCCAGTGAATGTAGTCATCTTTTATGTTTGCAAACTCATCCTGATTATGGCTAATGTATTTATTTGTACCTACTTGCTGAATAGCTTATAAAAACAAATTTCAGCCCTGGGATTATTCACTCAAAGTAGCTGTGCACTATTATCATTTTGATTTTGTCTGGGTGACCAAAACTTTTTAAACAGTAAGTAGATGGTTTGCTCCATGAATTGGCAAGCCTGGGAGCCAACTCTGATTACAGGATGAGCATCACCTAAAAGAGATCAAATGCCTCTGAAAGAGCAGCAGGAAGATGGGAAGGATGCTCAACAAGGGATTATTGGAGTCTCCTCTCTCTTAGTAGAGACCTTGGATCTAGGGTTGACTCCAGCCAGAAAGGGCTGGGAGTAGCCTGCTATGGCAAGAAAGTCTCTGAACAAGCAGGGGAAAGACTGAAAAAACATTCCAGGCAAGGAGCTCTGGGAGTAGGAAGAGAAAAGTTTGTTGGACTTAAATATGGGACTGTAGATTATTTCTGTTAATGAATGGAGACCCCAAGAAGGGGTATTTTCTACAGAGAAAAAGTCAGCAAAATCTGTGTAAGGGCCCTGAAGCGGGGGAAACAGAGGCAGAGGTATCACAGTTTGATCTCTGGCCACAATGGGGTGCTTAGACAGCAAGTGACCTCCTTACTATAAGAAGACTAGAAAACCCTCAACAGGAAATCCTAGTACACTTCTGGTAAGACATTTTGGACATTTGTGAAACTTTGGAGATTTGCAAGCATTTTTATATGCACACTAGTAAGTTATCCAAATAATGAGACAAATAATAAACGCTATGCCCTTATTAATAACAGAGAGATATGCTCACCACTTTTATTTACAAAATTATGTATAAATTCCTTTTTGTACTATTCAGTCAACTCTACCATAGGCAACCTGTGTACGGCTAGATAGGTTGGAGCTGAATTATCTAAGGATTTTGATACTTTTGTGGTGCTTCTGTTACAAACACCCTGATTCATGTACAATATGGCTGATCAAGTGTCCAGATAGCTACCTGAAAATGAAACTACTTGTTTTGTGCCAGTGATTGGGAAAAACAAACATGATAGCTTTTTTTAAAAAAAAAAAATCCTGTCAACAAAATAGGAGGAAGGGAGGATGACGTCTGTTTACTTGCTCCCCTGAAACAAGCAGCCGCATTTGACCCTTTGTGGAATCGTCTATTTTCAAGCCAGAGAGAGAGGGAGAAAGAGAGACGGCTGCTTATAGCCTGCTGTTGCTATGGAAACCAGAGGAGAGGCAAAGGATTGAGGAAGAGGACAACTTCTGAATAAAAAAAAATAAGGTTTTCCCTCCCACACTGTCCCCCAATTGCTGCTTGTCTCTCTCTGAGCTCTAGAGATGTGTGGGGTATGATGGCTTTGATATAGAGTGGCCAGGCATCCAGGTTTTAACCAGAACACCAGTTGAAAAGGGATCCTGCTGGGATGCCATTAAAACTCGCCTTAGCAGCGCAGTGGGGCTAAGGCACATTCTTTACCTGCCCTGCTTTTGTGCGGCTTCTGGAAAGTAGCCAGCAGACCCTTGTGGCTCCTGGGAGAATGGGGAGCAGTGAGATTCTGTGTGATCTCCCTGCCCTGAGCAGTGGCTTGGCAGTTCCCATTGGCTAGACCTGCAAGCAATGGGCGTTGTGGGTCAATACCTGCGGGCACAGGCAGTGCACAGTGCGTCTTTGGCCCCCTGCCTAGGAGCCTTGGGGACCTGCCAGATATTTCCTGGGAGCCACCTTAGGTAAGTGCCACCTGAACCCCACTCTCCCTCCCGTGCCCCACACCCAAGCCCCTTCCCACACCTCAGAATCCTCAGCCCCAGCCTAGAACTCCTTCTGCACCCCAAATTCCTCAGCACTGGCTCCATATCAGAGCCTGCACATCCCCCTCTGCACATCAACCCTGCCCTAGCCCAAGTCCCCGCTTGCACCCAAACTCCCTCCCAGAGCCTGTACCCTCCCCTGAACTCCAAACCCTCAGTCCCAGCCCAGAGCCCCCTCCTGCACCCGAAATTCCACACTGGAGCCTGCACCCCAGTCAGAGTCTTCACCGGCTCCTGTACCCCACCCCCCTGCACCAGCCTGATGAAAGTGAGTGGGAAGGGGAGAATGGTGTGTGGGGGGGAGCAGGGTCTAGGTCAGTGTTTCTCCAAGAGGGCCCTGATCTCATTTTGAGAGTGCTGCTAATGGGCTGCTCCAGTTTTGTTTATAAAGGCTCTATAACTGTGGAGTCTCATGGCTCCCATTGGCTCCGGTTCACCATTTACAGCCAAGGGGAACCACAGGAAGCAGTGTGACCCAGACTGCCGGTTCCCGCGGCTCCCATTGGCTGTAAATGGTGAACCGGAGCCAATGGGAGGTGCGAGGCTCCATGGCAGGCCTGCACAACTCGGAAAGTGGCGAGGGCCATATTACTCCAAAGAAAACAGCTGCGGGCCACAAGGGTAGGTTTTGTGGGAGGCATGCTGGGGGTAGAGCCCACCCCCCTCTCCGCACTCCGGGCCCCTCTCCGCACTGAGGAGCAGAGGTGGGGGGGGGGGGGGCGCAGCTTCTGCTCCCCCCCCGCGGGAGCATTTTCTTTTTAACTGGTCCAGCCTTCAAATGCCCCACCCCTTCACAGAGTGTGACAGGCCCCTCCCCCCATCTGGCCTCACCTGCCAGCGCCAGAATCTGGGCCTCATGCAGCAGCAGGTGCCTGGAAGCGGTGCCTCTGCACTTGGCTGAGCACGCCTTGGTCTCGGGGTCCGGGCAGACTGGAGCAATCCTACTTCCAGCAGAGGCAAGCCGGGCTGGGCAGGCGCATGTCATGGCACGGCGCGAGCCCAGCTCCAGTGCGCTCCCAGCCTCTATGCCCCCTGCGGCAGGCAGGGGAGACCCGGGGTTGGGGAGTCCCATTCACGTGGCAGCGCAGCAGGCACATGCCATGTGGCGGAGTGACTCTGGGTGCTGGGGTGTTTTAGCACCCCCCATAGGTTGGCGCCCCAGGCAGCTGCCCGGCTAGCCCGCCCGTTAATCCGGCCCTGGTCACGGGCCGCACAGTGAGCCTCTGCGGGCCACATGCAGCCCACGGGCCGTATGTTGTGCAGGCCTGCTCCGTGGCCATGGAGCCTTTAGACAGACAAACCAGAGCCACCCATTAGCAGCAATACTGGTGTAGGGGCATGACCTCAGGGAAGGGGCAGAGCAGGAGGCTGGCCAAAGGTGTTTGGCTTTGTGCCATGAGAAAGACGGCTGTCCTACTTTGGTAGGGAAGATAAAGGCGACACTTTATCCAGTAGAACCTCTCATTCTTTACATACCACCTACTTTGCAACCAATATAGGGTTTGGTTTCAGACCTGGTCCCAGAAAAATAGATGGCAACATGAAATCCCTCTTCTCACCTTCTGAAGGCTAGTAGGAAAAGTAATTATTTTAATTTGAACTACTGCTCGAGCCTGTATGGGTGGGTGGCAAGGAATAGGAGGCAAGAATTTTGAACTTACTGCCATTCCATCCAGAATGAATCTGTGGATTCAGAGCTAACTCTGAAAGACTTTCTATCAGTCCTCCTCCTCCTGTTTTTCTTCTTGGTTCCTGCCTCAGCCTCTCTCTTGGATTTTCACCTATTTCACAGACATTTGGAAATTCACTTTTTAAAAATATATACTCTTGTCCTGCCCCCCCTCCTCCCCCCAGGCTTAGGAGGAGTTGTATTGGAAAAAACAACAAGCAAAGAGCTATGGATTTGAAAGTATTCTTGTAAAATTGCGGGAACAGGGGGAGGGGTTCCTCTTACAGCTCTAACCCATGAAGCACAAGCAGTCCACATATATACCCCTCTTTTGTTACAAGCTCTACCCCTGATTAGTTTTTAATGCTTAATACCAGGTTGAGGGAAGAGTGTGTCGCTGAGTTGTGATACAGCACATCTCAAATACCACAGTTAGTCATTATTTCATTACATGCAACATTATATAGAAAATAATTTGTAATCAAGGCTCCCAGCTTCCAGAAGCTGCATTTCTGTATAGATCAAGGACCAGACCTGGCAAATTTTAAGCAATTTCTTCCCACCCACCCAACTCTGCAAAATGTATTTCTGCAAAACACCTGTTTTTTTCCAAATCCAATCTTCCCACCCACCACTCAGCTCTGCCATCCCTGATCTATAGCACTTCATCTAAGGATCTCAATGCCCTGTAATACAAACATCAGTCAGTTTAGCCACTTGAAAGCCTTGTCTGTCAGGGAGGTATTAACCCCTTGTCTGCAGACGAGGAAACTGAAGCCAACAGAGGGAAATGGAAAGGGTCACACAGAGGAAGCCTGTGGCAAGAGCAGCAATAGGATTCTAGAAGCCCTCCAATTCCTCTGCCTTAGCTGCAAGATTATGCACAGTTGCCACCCTTTCCACCTTTCACAGTGAAGTCCTACTTTTGATGGGGCACCTTGTGTTGAAACAATTATATCCTGTTTTGGCTTGGGCATGGGAAAGGATTCCTTAAATACCTTACTATGTGGGCCATTTGCAGGAAGATAGGACCTTTCTTTCTGAGTTCTTCATTCCTCATCTTACTCACCACCCATGGAATCAAGATCCTCTGTGTCATCTCCACAACAACCAATAATAAAGTGATAAATAGGGTGGGAGGGGAGGGGGCACAGTGGCCCCAATTCTGCAAAGAGCTGAGATTGCTCCTGTGGGGTTCTGAGCAAGGTGCCTTTTAATGGCAGTTGAGAGCATTCAACACCTCACAAGACCAGATCCCATGTAGTAAAGATAAAGTCCCTCCTGTTTTCATACACATCTACATTAGCAATAAAAAATGGGGAGAGAGAGAAGGGTGGAGAGAGATTTCACACAGAAGAAGAGTTTTCTCTAAATAGAATCTTCTTAGAAGCCTTCCATGAGATGCTGCTCAGTTTTTAATGAGAGAACATTTACACCCATGTAAAAATCAAAAGAGCAATTAATCCTTGCATATGCACACACACATGCGCACACACACACACGTCTCCTAACACCCCTTGTGTTTAGCTTAGTCAATTAAACTCTCGGAGGAAATAAACAATTTTCATATCTGGTGAATCACGGCTGTAATTCTCCCATCTGGGCTCACCCGCTTCTTTGAAATAAAAGTCTTCCCCTGGCTTTGCGGAGTCCTTCAATAACTGTTTCTCTGTTTGAAGTGAAATAAATAGTGGCCAAGGAATGAGATTGATGACTGATGTGATAATTCAGTTGCTGGCTTTTGACCATCTATTAAATCACCCTGCGATGTTTTCTGATCTACCTCTAAGTGGAAAAAAGCCTTTGCAGCAATGGAATGGCTCATTGTCTCTCTTAGTCTGTGAATAACCCATATGTTTGGAGGTCAGTTTGCATGTGATGTTCTCCTACTCTGCAGGCAGACTGAGCCATTTCAGCCTGCTTTGACCTTTGGCTTTCAGACACTGAAGAAGGAAGGCTATCACTGGGTAAAAATTTTAAAAACTTTTGATGTTCTTCCCTTTAAGTGGGGGGAGAGGCAATGAAAGGCTCATTAACGATTCCCTGTGTGGTGACCCCTCTTGGCCTTGATTAATGTATCTCACCTCTACTACTGCTTTGATTCCTTTTTGTCCTGCGGCCACGCTGCTCTGGCTCTCTTGTGGAACTGGGTGCATTTTACGTTGGGAGCTGTCAGCAGCACAGAGGCCAATGGCATGCACTCTGTCACTGTGACATAAATGTTCCCTTGGGTAACATCCTTAGAGCAGATACCTTCGTCAGCACTGATCAGCTTGACAGCAACAAGCAAACTGTGCTTTTTTCTTTTTTTTTTAATCTTTCCAAGAGTGAAATTCCACCTTCACCTCTTCCCACAGTGCCATTTCTGTTTCTCCCCTCCAGCTTTGGGAGCAGGCCAAATTCAGATGGGTGAAATGCCAGATGTAGTTAGGACCTGACACTGATTGAATAGTACAGGAATGCTCCTGTTTGCCCAAGGTCTTGGAGAACATACCGACACTGACGTCCACAGGTTCTGAATCTTCACTGTGTCCATGCTGCACTCTGATACAATGAAGAGTAATGGCCCCTAGGAGCTGGTTGCAGCTCTCTTGTCCTTTGCCCACTGGCAGAAAAGTTGATCAAATAGGTGGCTACTCTGCCTCCACTAGATTTAGGAGATTCCTCTTAGGAATCAGAATACAGCACAGCCAGTTTGCTGGGGACCTAACAAGTGGAGCTGGCCTGTACTAAGCTGCCTGATTGGTTGGAAGAGTCAAAGGACTGGCTTTTAAGCTCAACAGCAATAGCTGTCCTGTGTTTGCTCCAAGCATTTCCACAGTTGCGACAGCTCCTGCACCTACCTACTAGTTCCTAACCCTGCTCTTGCCTTATTTCAGTCCTGCTCCTGCCTTGCTTCACTCTAGGTCAGGGTTCTCTCAACAATGTTTTGGTGGGCTAAGAGTATGGCCACCAATTGTTGCTGTGACCACTCTGACAGTTTTTCCTAAAATACTTAATTAATTTTAGAAAAAACAAATAAATATGCACATATACATGTCTCGGTCATTGAAGACTCAATAATAAAAATAATGTAGTTATCTTTATTTACTGGACCTAAACAGGATAGAAACACAAATGAGATGCTTTGCAAATTCCTGTCATTTTTCTTATGTCTTCTGCTTTTGTGGTTCCTTTTATGTAAGACTTGCCAGTTACTAAGTGTGCTGTGATAAGTGATGTTAATAAACATACAAATATCACTTATCACAGCAGACATTCTCAGCCCTGGCAGATCTGGGGAAAAATTAAACGCTGGATGGGAAGGTGGACATGGAGGCAGTAGGGACCAAGAGTACTGCAGGAAGCTGAGAGGGTTAGAGGTTATGAAGTACATGGTGACCTTGGAGCCAGAGTCCACCACCATAGAGCCAAGGAACTGAGCCTGAAGCACCATGGCTTGAGCTTGCCACCAGTCACCCAAGTGCTGAAGTCTGATCCCAGCAGCATTGGGAAGATGGGGAACTCACTGGCTGTCTGCTTTTTCAACTTTTGCATCTTCAGAGGCAGGCAAGGTGCAGTCACTGCTGACTGGCCTGGATGAGCGGGCTGCTGCTTTCTCTTACCTTCCCCCACTCGCCCAATCACCACCCAGGAGGCTGTGGCTGCAGTAAAGTCTCTGGTGGACACATTTGCGAAATGCTGATTCACTCTGGTTCCTGATTTCTTATTCCAGCTCTGACCTATGGCTCTGGCAGCTAGCCTCTGACTCCAGTTTTGACCCTGGACTCCGACTCCTGGCTCTTGATTCCAGGAGCGACCCTAGGCTCTAGCATCTGGCCTCTAATTGTGATTGTGACCCTGGGTTCTGACTTCATACTATTGACTCATGTGCCAATCACTAGGCATGACCATCCACATTCTGATCACTAACAGTTCTCCTAAACAGGGGAAGTCTCCAGTCGGTTTAATGTCACATGGTGCCACATGAGCGGTCAAAGTGACCTTGTTGGATCAGGTGTAGGGCATCTGCTAATCTATTCCTGAGTCGTGAGCAGGGTTAATGTTAGGGTTTGATGTGACATTTGGAGGTGGAGGAATATTCATTAGGGTCCAGAATTATAGAAATGTAGGGCTGGAAAGGACCTCATGAGGTCATCTAGTTCAGGCTTTTGCACTAAGACAGGGCCAATAAACTTAGATCATCTCTGGCAGTTGTCTACCTAACCAGTTCTTAAAACCTTTCAGTGATGGGAATTCAGCCCATGGAAGCCACTTTCGGTGCTTAATTATCCTTTATAAAGTTTTTTATTGTTTGAAAAGTTTTTCTTAATATCTAATGTAAATCTCCCTTGCTGTAGTTTAAGCCCACTGCTTCTTGACCTATCTTCAGTGGGGAAGGAGAACAATTCATAAATGTCCTCTTTATAACCGCCCTTGTCATATTTGAAGACTATTAGTTGGTCATTTCCTCAGTATTTTTTTCTCTCAAGACTAAAAATGCCCAGTTATTTTAACCTTTCCATGTAGATCAGGTTTTCTACATCTTTTATCATTTTCATTGCTCTTTTCTGGACTTCCTAGAATTTGCCCACATTTTTCATAAATGGGGCACCCAAAACTGGAATGCAAGTCCCAAAATTACTTCACTCATTTAAGATATGAATTTAGGTTTCTAAGGTCCAGGAACACACAAAGCCACCTCTCTTCCATAAAATACATGCTGTTAAATTCTTCACTAAAACTGCCTCTCTTAAAAAAAGCACTTCTTGACATATATTGAAACATTTAACTTGTCAAGTAAATAGGTTGTGTTGAATGGAAAATTGCTTCATGTTGATGTTTAGTGATTATACCATGCCATGCAAAATAATTTATTTTCTAGGTGTGATTTTTTCATACAGTGCTAGAAAAATTGTGGCAAAACCTTTGAGCTGCAACCCAAAGAGCCGAAAATTGTCCCATTGTGAAGAAAAAAATGTGAGGTTTGGAGAGTTTCTTGTCAGGTTTGAAAAGCACTTTGCCCAAACAATGGAAGGCCTTTTTACACTCTCTCGACAAATTTCTGCTAAAAATTCAGTGGCTAAAAAGGAGGTAGTTATGGATTTCAGTGGGGCTGACAGCCACTGCAGGCCTCAGGGCAAGGTGTGTGTGTGTGGGGGGGGGGGGATCTGCGGAGGGCGAGCACCATGCATTGCCGAGGGTGGAAGGGGCGTGGCCAAGGCCAGTCAGCCTTTAGCACTGCCCACACAGCAGTGTGCTCCACCTCTCCAGTCCTCAGAGCCATGTGGAGCAGTGCTTTGGCACTCCGACAACAATTGAAAGGGGTCTGAAGCTCTGCTGCCAGTGTTTCCTTTTGTAACACCCTCTTCTGCTCCAGTTCAGTCTCTAACCTTCCTGTCAGATTAACTTCTCACTAAATCATCTGCATTGTTGTCGTTCTTCAGTTTTTATGAATAGTCTTGTTTCAATAAGAAGAAATGAGAATCCTTTTTCAGACTATTGGAGAGACCACAAGCAAAAAAAAAACCAAAAAATGGGAAATAACCTGCTCAAATTGGCCCAGCACTGAGTTCCCAAGGCAGGAGTGACTGGTTTCTCAGTGGCAGATTGGAAACGCTTAATAAATAACTTCTGGATGTAAACTTTCAAATTATCTTATAACCCTTGCCTCAGATATGTACTCTCCCATGTTTAGTTATTCTGTTGACTTTTTCACCATCTGCGTACAACATCCCAGTATATCCTCACTAATGCTTCATGTCAGAGTTTATATATAGGCCTATCAGGTGAGCCATCATGTCCTAACTTCTGAATTTCATACCAAGGGAGTACTAATTGTACCATATATTCTAGATTGTATGGGTAGCTCTGAGGTCCTGGGTAGCAACACATTCCTAGACTTTAGCAAGCAGTTTCTTTGACAAGTGTCTCTGGTGTGCCTGAGAGATACTGAGAACATGTCTTGGGGGGAGGGAAAGTAACCAGAGGCCTGTGCCAGTTAGAACTGCCTAAAGCTATTGTGCTAAGCCAGAATTTCTGGAAGTGCAGCGTGCTCCAGTGACCTCCTTCCCATCCCCTATCTATTGTGTAGGAGGGAGAGGCGGGAACATGGGGTACAGAACTGACTTTACATCACCCAGGGATTCACTGACCCAAAAGGAATTGTGAGCTGGCTGTTTAAGCCAGTTTTGTGTCCCCATTCTACCAGTGCATCTGGGCCTCAGTTTTGTTCTATTACTGCAGCAGGATGGAGACACTCTGACACATCAGTTTGTTGCAAAGCAAGATTGCAATGCAAATAGCTACTGGTCTCCATACAATACATGTTCTGTTGGCCAGTTTGGTCATTACTATAGTACTATGTATTATACGTTTTTGGACTCGACAAGATTCATAATATTGGCCAACATTATATAATGTGCTACAGGCTTTCTCCATCTTTTTCATAGTGTGAACTGAATTTTAATAGAGATTGCCTTCATGACACCTACCTCCAATTCGCCATCCTGATGGCACCCCTCCTGTCCATTCACAAATGCCAAACTTTCCTCAATTGTCTTCTCTGGAAAAATAATACTAAGGAAGTCTTTAATGTATTTTAGCTGCCTTGAATGGGAAACAGAAGCTGGAACCAAGAAGCAGAGCGGCCTACTCTCCAATGACAACCAGCAAGTGATCTATAGACTGCATTTGGAGAACCTTTCTGCGAGAACTGCCCACCTACAGAAGTAGTGCTCCAGTTAGAATTAAGGGACTTGGAATCCTTAGCACATGCACCCCTTAGAAGATAGGTATAATAGCCCTACTCCTAGCCAAGCAAGTGGTAGGACTGCAACTTGAATTTTATAATGCAGAAAAACCCGTGTTAGGCTTAGAAGTTAGGTGACGTATCTATGTTGGTCAGGGGTGTGTGAAAATACACACTCCTCACTGATACAGCTATGTCATCCTAGTCCCAGTGAAGGTGTGGTTCTGTTGACAAAGAATGCTTTCCTCAATGTAACTAACTTGATTTGGGGAGGTGTCTTGTGGTGTAGACTGAATCTATGGTATGGGGTAATGCTGCCACAGACATATCCATATAACCATGCCTCTATAGTCCCATATAGGGTCTGTCTATACTGAAATGCTACAGTGACACAGCTGTAGCTGTGCCACGGTGGTGCTGTAATGTAGACACTACAGCAATGGGAGGAGTTCCTCCACCGATATAGAGAATCCGCCTCTTGAGAATTCTTTGGTTAACATAGTGATGTCTGCATTGGGCGTTAGAATTGACTTAACTACATCTCTTAAGGGCATGAATTTTTTACAGCTCTGAGCAAAATAGAGAGGTTGACCTGTAGTTTTGGGGGTAAACCAGGTCACAGTGTTAGAGTTAAGACCCCCACATCAAATTTGAGCGGGGAACTCATACATTTGGAGGGCTCGACTCTCTATGGAGAATCAGACCCAAAGCGTAGTAAATCTGCTATACTGGTTGCACCACTGAAGGGATACACCTTAGCCATGTTTAGGTGCTTCCTGATTAACACAGTAGTCATCTGGTGCTGGAATTAGAACTCATATCCCAGGTATATAAGTGTAGTAGAATTCCCTCAGGACTGTGCCCCATTTTAGAAGAGGAATTGACAATCTTACCCCTTAAAAGGCTTGGGACACCCATGTACCATTCCTGAGACAGGAATCCAGACCCCCTGCAGAAGGTGATATCAATAATACAGCATGTTAATGATAGACTGGAGCTATCTACTTTTAGCACAGCAACAAGATGTACTCAAATATCTCCGGAAGAACCACCAAAGTGGCTATAAAAAGAAATGTTGATTTCTCTTCAGTTCCCACATAAGCATCAAAGCCGGCAAAACATAAAATTAAAAAAAAGCTGTAATTAACCAGATTATTAATGATAAATATGTAGGGAAATGGGAACCCTACTTAATTTTAAATGAAAGGAACAGCCCAAGCATGTTGGACCTTTCAGTTTTGTATAAGGAAAGACACAAATGTGGTCTGTGGTGTTTAGTTCATTTTAAGAGGACACAGTAGGATAACTTCAATGAGCCTTTTGAGAACAGGTTATCAATGACAAGGTCCCCTTTCTGAAGTCCTACACTGTAAAGTTGGAAAGCAGTTGTTTGTAATGAATTGTGCCATTATGCTAATTTGTGTCACCCTCCTAGAAACAATGTTTCTTTTTCGTAATAATGTTTTAGTCCAATGACTTTGTAATGCCATTCTGAATTACATTCGAAGAGACAGAGGTTTGGGAACAACCAAAATAAATTAACTTTTCCAGTTCATCCCCAAGTGGAGTATGCCAGGTTTCCTTCTGATCTGGAGAAAAGGGGTAAACAGTGTGGTTGCAAAATGGCAGATGATATTAAACTGCTTAAGATAGTTAAGTCCAAAACAGACTGTGAAGAGCTTTAGAAAAGATCTTGCCAAACTAAGTGATTGGGCAACAAAATGGCAAATTACATTTAATGTTGATAAATGTAAAGTAATGCACACTGGAAAAATAATCCCAACTATACATTCAATATGATGGAGACTAATTTAGCTACAGGTACTCAAGAGAGAGATCTTGGAGTCATTGTGGATAGTTCTCTGAAAACATCCACTCAGCATGCAGCGGCAGTTAAACAAGCAAACAGAAGGTTAGGAATCATTTAAAAAGGAATAGAGAATAAAACAGAGAATATCTTATTGCCTCTGTATAAAATGATGGTATACCCACATCTTGAATACTGTGTACAGATGTGGTCGCCTCATCTCAAAAAAGATATATTGGTATTGGAAAAGGTTCAGAGAAGGGCAACAAAAATGATTAAGGGTTTGGAACAGGTCCCAGATGATGAGAGATTAAAAAAACTTCCATTTTTCACCTTAGAAAAGAGGAGACTAAGGGGGAAATATGATAAAGGTCTATAAAATCATGACTAGTGTGGAAAAAGTGAATTAGGAAAAGTTATTTACTTGTTTCCATAATATAAGAACCAGGGGTCGCCAAAGTAAATTAATAGGTAGCAGGTTTAAAGCAAACAAAAGGATTTTTTTTTCACGTGGCGCACAATCAACCTGTAGAACTCCTTGCCAGTGGATGTTGTGAAGACTAGGACTTTAACGGGGTTCAAAAAAGAGCTAGATAAATTCATGTAGTTTAGGTCCATCAATGGCTATTAGCCAGGATGGGTAGGAATGGTGTCCTTAGCCTCTGTCTAGAAATGGATGACATGAGAGGGATCATGTGAGGACTGCCTGTTGTGTTCCCTCCTTCTGGGGCATCTGGTATTGGCCACTGTCATTAGACAGGATGCTGGGCTACCTGGACCTTTGGTCTGACCCAGTATGGCCAGTTTTATGTTATGTTCTCTGCTGCACCATAGTTAATTTAGCAGTAATATTGACAGTTACTGCAAAAACAGTGACTCTTGGAACAGAAGAAACTGCTGTCCCAAATGGAAAAGTTGGATCATATCTACCTATACTTTCAAGAGTACTTTTGAGTGAGTGATTTATTCACTTTCCTAATGTACTTTGTGTACTGTGTAATCCTCCTCATCAGTCTCAAAACTTTTTCTTTATTTTCACCAACATCAGCCCCCTCATCCCACAATAGTTAACATTAGTCCTTTCCATTTTCTTTCTCTCTTCCACTTCTTTCTGTTCACTATATCTGAAAAATGGAAAGCACTCCAGGCACAAACCAAAAGAATTCAGGTTCCCACCTGTGCCAGAGATTTCTGAGCATGTCCCGCACTCAACTATATAGCTCTATGAAAACTCAGCAAGATTCTTGGTCCTGGTCCAACTCCTTCCTCCCACTCTCTGTATAACTAGGCATGTGAGGATTTCTTTGATGTGAGTGGAGTCGAGATGGTTTAGTTGGATCCAGCAACCTAGCACCTCTTGCACTAGCCATTGGGTATGTGGCCAGGAAGAAGAAGCATGGCTGAAATGCACTTCAGTGATCCCTGGCTGATGTGCTTATCCCTTGGAAGACTCCCTAGATGTGTCCAAGCAGGGACTAACTGATAATGGGCTATAAACGCTTTCACTTTGGTTTTGCTAGTTTGTCGGACTCCGCTTAACAGTCACCAAAATCTTTGCTACATGACATTATCCTCAGTGGTGGCACAAGTGTAAGTAGTGTGTTGATCTCCGTTCATTTTCTAATGGGAACATGCCCATGTAGCTACTTCTTAGCAGTCTCAGGGTACATCTACGCTGCAGAGAAGATCAAAGCTGCCACTGTTGATCTTTCAGGGTGCGAATTAGCCGCTGTAGTGAAGACAGCTAATTCAGATCGAGAGGCACTTTGGTTTATGCTGGTAACCGTGCTTTCACAAGAGTAAGGGAAGTCAAAGGAAGAGTGTTCTCCCTTAGACTTCCTGCAGTGTGGACAGTGTCAGAAGTCGAGTTAAGGTACTTCAACTTCAGCTATGCAATAAACATTGCTGAAGTTGCGAATCTTAATTCGACCTTATCCCATAGTGTTGACACACCTCCATTGGATAGCTCAAGGACTAAATGGGCAAGGAGATTGTAACTCCTGAGCTCAAGAAGTGGTCCCTCTCGTTTCAGTTTAAGGCATATTGGCAAGGTAATGTGAAGAAGTATGTACTGTTAATGTGTGCTGTTTGCAATCTATGGAGAGAGGATTTCTGTCTCCAGGATTATCAATGCAACACTTTTCACCAGCATTAATTCACTAAAAAATGAAATATTGGTAATAAGCAGGATTCTGACTCATGGTATCTGTACATTGCTGCTGAGGAAGTAAGGCTCATTACTGTCACCTAATGGATATGCTTTTAACTCAAGTAGCATCAGCCCCTTTTTGCAATGCATTTCTTGCTGCCTTAAGCATCAAAATTAGAGACAAGTATGGTATCCAATGAATAAGCTATACTCTTGTGGGCTCCTGGGAGAGGATGATTTATATGATAGCCAGGACTAGAGTCTGTGAAAAATGAAATGACATGCACGACAGAGGCACACATTTTTATTGCATCACAGAGAGCAATGGGGTAAGGTTGGTTGCTAGAAGATGAGAATACTGGAGAGGGAAGTAGGGATTAAAGAATGGGAATTAAACTAGAAATACATGACCATTTGCTTTATAGAGCTAGACTTCAGTAGCTGTGCAAAGGCATAAAGGATAAATAATTATAGTAACACATTATAAAATAGTGAGTGAATGTTAGACCAGACTAACATCTTGACTTATTGCACTGGGGTAAATTGTTCGAGCTTTCCCTCTGTCTCCTTGGCAAATGCTTTGCCTTGATTGAGATAGTAGGCTTCAGGAGCCCATAGTTAAATATCTGGTACTTTCTGTTGCAAATAGAAAAGTGTTGATGAAAGGCTTTCAAATTTCTCTTTACACAGTCAAAGCATTTGCTGAAATGTTTCAGAGCATGACCTATCCTTGGCTGTCTTTCTGCTAGCCCTGTGATCTGGATCTGAAGTATCCTTGTTCCACAAGTGAAATTACCCAGAGAAAGATGGTGTGCCGAAAGGCATCTGTAGTTTAGAAGGAACAGAGCAGTGTGCGGAGGGGGGAAGGGGAGTGGTAGGAGAGAGATTCTTAAGTCTTAGGCACTTCAGCAAAATGTTTCTTTGGAAAGGCTTATGGTTAATGTGTGTGTAGGAGGCATATCAATGGACAGCCAGAGAACTAGTTTCACCAAGAGAAATAGAGGCTAAATCATCCCTGATGCAGCCCCCACCCTTTGGGAGTCAAGACATTTAAATGTGTGAGGAATGGTTCACAGAGAGAAAGAGACAGTGGTAGAGAGAAACAGAAGAGAAGAAAGGGGTCTTTGTTTCCCATTGTGGAAGGAAAGAAGAACTATTTTATTTTCAGAAAGCCGTGGTGCCTGGGATTGGTAGGATTGCTGCATTACAGGTAGGCTCAAGCCCCAGTACAGATGGCTACACTGCTATTTTTCGCACTGTAGAGCAAGCCTGAGGGCATAGACCCAGGCTCTGAGACTTGTTGCGGCCAGCTGCTGCTTCCTGTATAGATGTCTTTTCTTTTTCCTCTCTATAATGTATTGAAAGGAAGTGCCAGTAGGTACCACTGACTACTGGGCAGAACTGCTTGACTGTGTTTCATAGAGCCCATAGTGCTTGCGAGTAATTTGGCTCAATGGTAAGAGACCCTTGGTTTTTGGCGCAAAAGGCTCTGACTGCTGGTTTCTGAGTGGCCATGTAGTTTTGAGTGGCCAGCACATGCAACAGTAATGACCACTCTGAAGTCCGAGGTGGAGGACAGATATTTTTACATATAAAAGCCCCATGCCAGTTCCTACTGATATATCCTCAAACAGCAGGTTCCAGATTAGCTCCCAGCTATGTAGAACTGATGAAGATTCCAGTTGAAGCTATGCAGCTCCAGCGAGTGGACTGGTCACACATGCAGCAGATCTGGTCCTGGCTGCTGAGGAAGCTTACTGATGCTGCTGTTCCCAATCTCCTCGCATCCCTGAACATATGGGATCAAATGGAAATGGAAGAAAAGCAGAGACTCAGATGCAATCTGGTTAATTTTAATTCCCTTCTTATAAATGTGGAAAATCCAAGAGGGTTTTGTCATTTTTAATTAAGTTGGTCAGTAACAGGATATGTTGAAAGAGTAGGTGCTCTTGTGCCTTGCCTCTATGTGCTCATCTCACACTCATCCCTTATGCTAACCCCTGCACTCTGAGGAAGTATGATCATTTAAGCCTAACTGAGGGGAGAGAGGAAAACCGCTTTATTTTTGTTTGGTGTTTCTCTCCCTGCCTCTCTTCCTAAGGAAAATTAAACCTAAAGAATGCTAGGAACTAATTTGTGTTGGGGTATTTTGCCTTTAAAATCCCTGCCCTTTCCTGTCTTGATTACATATTAGCCAGCGATATTTTTCTGTACTTAATAGATACTCTTTTAGGAGTGCACCAAGATGACCCACAATAACCTGAAATAAAACCCAAATTCTTTATTTGTTTTAAGTCTTTTTTCCCTCTCCTTTGCCTCCTCTCTTCTCTCCAGGTTTATAAATTCACTGCATAATTGATGTCTCCTTGTCTTGCTTTTCACAGGTACATAAGAGATCCCCAGCTGCCCACCATTTTATTTTCATTTTGAAGGCCCCTATAAAATTGCCCTCAACGATATACGGCATTGCTTTTGTGTAACAGTTTATAATCTGTTTTATGGACCTTAAAACCATTCAGTACCCTGACTCCCTAAAGATAGTTCTTGAAGTTAAAGGTATGCAAAGGCTAGTTGTGTAAAGGAGCTGGCCTTTCTTTTACAGGGAGAGCTTATTTACGTTTCTGTGTTTGTTTATTTAGTGTCAAGGTCCCTCCCCAAAGGTGAGGACAAGGTTTATCACCAAAGGTGCTTAAGAGAAGTGAGCAGTCATAGGGTAAATGGGAAAGTCCTCTTCTGGATCAGTAATGGGTTAAAAGATAGGAAACAATGGATAGGGATAAACGGTCAGTTTTCATAGCAGAGAGACACACATAGTGGGGTTGCTAATAATCTGTACTCTAATCTATTCAGTTTAACATATTTATAAATTATCTGGAAAGGGGGGGGTAACTGTATGGTAGCACAGTTTGCAGACAGTACAAAATTACTCAAGATAGTTGAGCCCCAAGTTTACTGCAAAGAGTTGCAAAGGGACCTCACAAAATAAGGGGACTAGGCTACGGTTGCCAGGTGTCTGGTATTGAGCCGGACAGCCCGAGATTTTCACCGCCTGTCCAGTAAAAAAAAAAATCCAGAAAATACCGGACACCTAAAATGTCCAGTATTTTCTGAATTTTTTCCTGGCCAGGAGGTGAAAATCCTGGTATGTCCAGCTCAATACGAAGGCAGCCTGGCAACCCTAGTGCTTACTGGGTTCCGCAGGGGAGCTGCCTAGCCTCTTGCAGGGAGGCAAGATGGCGGGCAGCTGCCAGCAGCCTGTTAGGGCCAAAAAGCCTCACCACATGTTTTTTAAAGGGGCTGTGCTGTTCTTTTTTTTTTTTTTTTTGCTTAACAACTCTTTGTTTGGCATTTTTTCTGAAACTATCTGGCAATCCTAGACTAGGCCACAAAATGGCAGATGAAATTTCATGTTGATTAGTGCAAAGAAATGCACATTGGAAAACATAGCCCCAACTATACAGGCAAAATTAGAAATCTTGGTGTCATCATGGATAGTTTATTGGAAACATCTACTCAATATGCAACAGCATCCAAAAAAGCTAATAGAATGTCAGGAGCCCTTAGAAAAGGGATAGATGAGACAGAAAATATCATAATTCCTATATAAATCCATGGTATGCTCACACTTTGAATATCGCACACCGTTCTAGTCACCCCAACTCAAAAAAGATTGATTGGAATTGGAAAAACAGAAAAGTGCAACAAAGAGGACTGAAGATGGAACAGTTTCCTTATGAAAAGAGAGAAAAAAGTCTGGGACTCTTCTACCTCAAAAAGATATAAGGATATGATAGAGGCTTCTAAAATCATGAATAATGTGGAGACAGTAAATAAAGAAGTGTTATTTGTCTTTTCACATAACACATAAATCAGAGATTGCCCAATGAAATTAATAAGCAGCAAGTTTAAAGCCAACTTTTTCACTAAACTCACAGTCAATCTGTGGAACTCGTTGCCAGGGGATATGAAGGGCAAAAAATAACTAGAATCAGAAAAGAACAGATAAGTTCATGGAAGATAGGTCTATCAATGTCTATTAGCCAAGATGGTCAGGGATGCAACCCTATGTCTGGGTGTCCCTAACCTTTAACTGCCAGAAGCTGGGACTGTATGACAGGGATGTATTCCTCAATAAATCATCCTGTTTTGTCCATTCTCTCTGAAGCATCTGGCACTCACCATTGTCAGAAGAGAGGATACTAGGTTAGCTGGACCTTTGTCCTGACCAATATAGTTCTTCTTATACTACAACAGGCATATAAACCAACCTTCCTGCCTTCTCCAAACGTTCTGGGTTCCAGTCCCATCTAGGTGGCAGCTGGGCTGTGGCAGACAGCAGGACAAGGTGGTGCACCTGAGGCACTCATTACTGCTGCCTGTGCACTTCAGAATCTCCCCACAACAAACCGGTAGCCAGACTCACTTTGGGCAGGTTGTGCTTCCCCATGCATGAAACTGCTTGTATAATCCTGTTCACTGGGCATAAAACAACATGTAGGATCCACCTTTTCCCCCATACAGCAAGCTAAATAAAAGGCCTCCGGTCCCAGTTATGCCAGGCCTGTGTCCGTAATGATCTTTTAAAATGTGAAATTAATGGGGGTGGGACTCATTTAACACCTTGCTGTCTGTCAGTAACACAGCATTAATGTTGTCTTCTACTATGTTTTGAACTTGCCAAGTAGGTGTTATTGGCTATTGTTTGTTTATTGTGGTACTCCTATGCAAGGTACCTTGTTCCAAATCACCTACAATATAAATAAGGGTTAATATTTTTAATGGACTCTGTTAAGGTGATTTTAAAATATCTCTCTTTCTCCCACGCCACACCCTGTTGTTTCTAATCCTTTATTAGTAGTTCCGCCATCGCTCTGTTTGCCTTACTAGATTTATCTTTACTTATGTAGTCCCTTATGTGGTTGTAGTTTTGCTTTTTAAAATGGCTGACTTTTTCTTCTTTGTTTGGGGGGCATGTCTTCATTGGGAGACAAGAAAGACTGGATTTTACTGCTGGGTTTGCTGCATGTTCCCTTTATGACCTTGAGCAAGTCATTTCCTATTTTTATTGGTCAAATTCAAGACTGCTGTAGGAAAGAACAATTCCACTGATTTCAAAGCTTGCTTACACAAGGACTCAATTTTGTGTAGTCCTTTAGTTTTCCCTTTAGTGGGGATAATACTACTTACCCATCTCAAAGAAGTGTTACAGTAAGTATTACAGTATTGCCAAACACAGGCACAACTCAAAAGTTATGAGTAAAGCCCCCAAAATAGTGAGATTGGCTTAAATGGGGATCCTCTTATTTACCTTCTGGGTTTTGAACCATTAGGGATCACTTTTAACAAAACAACAATAAATAGCTCAAATTATTGTATATCCATATGACTCTAGGAGCTTGAGGCTAAAAGTCTACATTGTAATTAAATGCCCGTGTTCACTGATTAAGGCTAGCAGAGCTCCTGCTAAAGGGTTTAATTATAGCTTGGGTGTATGGACTCAGGCTCCAGGCCCATCCTATCCTGATCCTTCCCTTAGCCTGAGCCTCAATCGGCTGACCTGGGCCAGCTGTGGGTTTTTAATTGCAGCGTAGCCATACCCTACGACAAACACCTAATATTGTAAAACTCGCAATAAAATCATGAGAGTTGGCAACACTGTAATGGGGAGGAGGATTAATTTGTTAATGTGCAGAAAGTGTTCTGAGGTAGCAGGAATTATAGAAATGCACAGAATTATTGTACCAGGTGCATCCCCAAATGAAGAGCCTCCTACTTTTAAAAACATGTCTGAAGAGAGAGAATGCAAGGCAGTGAAGTGTTTCCATCTCCAGTCGCTAATGATCCCTGAGCAGGTGCTCATATGCTGCATTGTGTGCACAGTTTTATTTATCATTAGATTAACTATACATTTTGGCATTGTGTTTTGAACTAAATAACTTTGTGATGGGATGAGTGAGTTTAAAGAAGAAACGCAGCCGAAGCAAATAATCTAAATCAACTTATCAAATGTGCCTGTGTTTGAACCTGGAAAAATGGCAGTGCCCATCAATGCTATGGCATCTTAAGAGCCTTCTACTAAAAGAGGTATATTTTCTGGGCTGGACTATAACTACCCAACCCCCTAGTATCATCAGTGAGATTCACGGAGTTAAAATTTGCAGCACGGGACTAGTTACATCTAAGACCTAAGTAATGTTCTCTCTAATTTTTCTAAACATGTGCAGAATACATTTTGTTGTGTGTACCAAAGCATGCGTGGATGTGCACCACTAGTAGAAACACGTGGTGCTGGCTGTGGGCACTGTGAGTGCTCTGCTAATCAGCTGGGTGGCATTTGAATCTCTCCTGGGTGGCTGCCCAAGTGCTCAGCTTACAGAGAACACTGGACTGTCTTGTTCGCATGCGTGTACTGCTAACAATTTCACTGATGACCACCGGGGTAGATCTGAGCTGTTCAAACTCAGACAGAACCATGTGCCTAGCTTTCCCGAGATACCTCTTCCATTCCCTGGACTGGAGTCTGAGGTTTATGAGCCCACATGCCAAAGTATGAATACTTTTTTCTGTGGGATGGAAGTATTTTTCAAAGATTTCTGCTACATTCAGGCCCTTACTCACTGACATCAGTGGTCTCTGAATCAGGCTCTTAGAATCCAGAGAAAGGAAATAGTTACAGCTCCTGGGACAGGTAGCTTCAGCAGAATTTCTTGCTGAACTTAGAGTAAAAGCCCAACTAAGATGAGGGGAGAAGGAATATGTTGTTTTCTCCATCCTTTCAGATGCAGATTGTGTCCTTCTCACCTTCCTTCCAGTCCTCTCCTCTGCTGTTCATTTCCATGGCAGGTCACGTTCCAAATCGCCCATCTGCTCTACTGAGACATACCAGTGCAGGGTGTTCTCTAGGGACTTGAGGCTGATTAATGGCCTTAATATCACTCCCTAGGTTGTGTGAGGAACAAGGCAGTGGAGAGGGAGCCTGTGCAGATCAGAGACTTAACTAGTGAAGTCTAAGGGTTCTTCTCAAGAGGCCGGTGCTGCTTCCTATTGATCAGAGCAACAGTGGTGTTTGCCCTACATGAGGTTTCCTCTCATTGAATTATTAACTTGCAGTTTTCATACAGTTTTGTTTAAAGAACAAACAACAGAATTGTCCTTTCCTGATTTTTCAAAGCACTTGAATGCAGTTTGATTGGAGCTAGAGGTCAGAACTGAGATGACTTTGGTGCAGTCATAGAACTAATGCAATCAAAACTTCATGGGGAGTTAAAGATGGATAGCAGGGTGGGGTAAGGGAGAGTGAATGCCTCATTAATGGAAGCAAAGTTCAAGTCTAGCATAAGCAGTGGCATGCCTAGAAATCCAAGAAAAGGATCTGATATACCAGTGTGTATCACCAAAGCCCATTTCAGAGGGAACCTCAAGAATTCTCTTCCACATTCCCATTTTCCTCTTCATTGATGTTCAGCATGAGTCAGAAAAACTCTGACATGACCTCAACCCATCTGAGATTAACCTGTAGCACTTAACCTTTCTGTTGTCTCTGAGGTTTGTAGATAAGTCATGACCTTGAGTTTGGTATCCACTTCTAATGGATTCTGGGTACCATTCAGGTCAGCTGATTTATTGTGCCATTTAATCTTTGCTAATTTTGAACCCAGCTGCACATGGTCCTAGTTGTGGTTGCAACATTAGGAAAATGTACTATCAACTTTGGGAAATTTTCCCTTGAGCATAAAAATCAAATATTCATAAGTCTGTCTGTACCACTGGATCCCATTCCATTTCTGCATATCCTTTCTCTATCTGCCACTCACCTCTGTTGTTGCCTTGTGTTCTTCCAACTCTGGATCTGTTTTACATGAGTAATATCCACAACTGCTCTGGTTTCCCTGTGTCATACAGTCACAGACTCAAATAAACAAGAGCTAAAAAAGACCATCCCCTACCTGTGGTATATGATGGGATTGTTCCCTAAAGCATAGTTCCAGGTTTTTTTCTAGTGTAGTTTAACTGTCCAAAGCAAGGGGGCTTCCAGCAATTCCTTTGGGAGACTATTATGTGTTCTGTCAGACATCAGTGCTACAACATTTTCCCAATAATCAGCCTACATTTTCTTTTGCTCCGTTTCATCCCACTATTCCTGGATATGCTCCCACCACCTCAGTGCATGTGGACATGTACACCACATGTGACAGTCGAAGCACATTCTTTCCCTCCCTAGTGTCTGCACACTTTGTTTACTTGTACTTTCAGGGGGTTGCCATGTGCAAGGATGATCTTTTCATGCACCTAGCACAGTAGTGTTTGTGATCCATGTCAGGGGCTAGTAGATGCTACCATTGTACATACTGATACTTAATTACATAATAATGAATAACATTCTTTCTTGTTTATCATGTAGTCAAGCTACAAATTTAGCTTTTAGTTTTCCCTATGAAGTTAATAAGCCAAGTAATAGCTCAATTCACCACTTAACCATTCTGTTGTGTTCTCTTAACAGCCCCAAAGTTGACATCTGTCTGAGAAATAGTGTGCACGATTCTGTGTGCAGCCTCACCAAGTCCTCCCAATCCCTGCTTTGTTTTCCTGTCTGTTTTCCCCCATTGTGTCTTGTCTTTTCTTGTTCTGTTTTGCTCTTTCCCTCACACTCCTGCTCTGTTTCCTTGAATCGGCCCAGTAATATTTCATTCCTATGCTTCCTACCCACTGTCGTTCCATTTCCCTGATTCCCATCAAAATCTCCTCCATTCCCATCCCTTTTGCCCTCTCCTCTATCATTTTTCATCCTGTTGCTATTCCTGCTCCATTCCCTTTTATCTCTCACCACTTACCTTCCCTATGTCCTACCCACTTCTACTTTCTTTAACCATTTTCCTAGAGGCTTATTTATGTACCTTCATTTCTGGGTTCTTTGCTCTTCAGCTTTTTTCTATTTACTGAAAGAAAAACCCTTTCCCATTCTCCATTTTCCATTTACTCAGAGAAGAACATAATCAGGTATAATATGGGGAGAGCCCAGTGCCAGGATGAAGAAGGAGTAAAACATCCACTACACAAAAGCTCATGACCTAATAAATGTTAGTCTCTAAGGTGCCACAGGACTGCTCGTTGTTTTTACAGTTACAGACTAACATGGCTACCCCTTTGAGACTTTTTGCAATACATATATTTATAGCAGAACATGTGTATGTGAGAGAAAGGGAGTGTGGGTCAGCTTAAATCCTTCTCCACTGCTAAGAAATGCTCTCTGAAGTGCTCTGGGTAATAAAAACCCATCATTTGGAATGATGTATCAGTTTTACCCTTATACTGGAGGGTGACTAGAATGAATGGAGGAGAAGACTTGGCAAGCTCCTCTATATTGAGTCACATTGTCATAAATGTTGGGAAGGAGGCATAATTTAATTAGCTGATCAGTGCAGAGTATCACTGTTGTTTATTCAATGAATGTACCCTGTGGTATGACAGGTAGCTAGAGCAGTGATTCTCAACCAGGGATCTATGGCCCACTGGGGAACCGGTTTCAGGGGATTTGCCAAGCAGGGCTGGCATTTGACTCGGTGAGGTCCAGGGTAGAAAACTGGAGCCAGAGCTACACTAGGGCTGAATCACAGTGTTGAAGCCATAGTGGGGCTGAAGCCCAGACCAGTACAACTTGACTTCAGGAGCCCCTATGGCTTGCTACACTCTGTCAGCGTTGGATTTTATATCTAGAAAAAGCCAAGTTGTTGTGGCATAGCTGAGTGTTGAGTTTGTATAGCATGGTGTGGGGGTAAGGAGGCTCAGAAAGAAAATGGTTGAGAACTCCTGAGCTAGAGAATGACATACAGTGATAGTGAAGGCAGTGAAGCTTTTGCTGGTCAGTTAGGTGCTTTCAATTGCTAGCTTCCCTCATGGCTGTCACCATGGTTATTAGAATAGTAGGCATTACCCCACTTTTTTCTTCACATAGGGAGACAACCCACAGCAGGAAAGAATTTGCCATGTGAACGAGGGAGCCATGAAGGCCTGTGCATTATTCAGACACGTGCACCTGTTTGGCTGCTCTCATTCCATCGGCTGGTCCAATACAAACTCTCTTTCCTTCTCCCTCCTTCCCTCTCTCTCTGAGGCACACGGCCAAATTTCCCAAGAAGGAGCATTTATAGGGAAGTCACAGATTTTGTTGGCACGCACCATTTCCTTTGGAATAAAAATTCAACTAAAAAAGTGCATGCGTGGTAGTAGAGAATGCAAATGTTTATACTTTTCCCCTTATCCTCTCCCCTCAAGATATCTTCCAGGCATTGCATTTCATTCCCGTCTCAGCTGTGCTTAGCCAAAAAATTAACATTTCCTGTACAAAAATGTGCTACACTAGATTAAAGAGAATAAATATCACATTCATGCTCTAATGAATTACATGGTAACTTCCTAGGTAAGAATGCTGTGCAACTCCAAAGCAATTATAGGTACCCATAGATTACTGTGTAATTCCTCTTACTATATTAGATCCACCAATAGCTCCACTTTAATCTGCATTGTGCGTTAGAAGGCAGGTAAAGATGAAAGGATGACACTGTCATGGACAATAATTAGTATGTAATTACAAGGCTAGCAGAGGAATTACTTCTTTGTAATAAAGGCACCTATGGTTTATACAATCATTTAGCATAATTATAGAATCAGCAGAAATAACACAACAAACATGCACCAACCAATGTCAGCAGATGGAAACACCCTCCTCACCCTGCCCCCGGAATCAGTCTCCTCAGAAACAACCTATAACTAAACATTTAACAAAGTCAGGTTTTTTTAGAACCAAGAGGAAAGTGAATTCCAGTCATGAAGGTTCTCTACGGGGAATGCTCTGCGCCCAATCTAGAGATAAACTGCCCAATCAGTTCAAGAGTTCTAGGTGTTCTCACTTGCCAGGGAACAGTACAAAGGGAGGGGTATCTATAGGCCAATGCACAAGCCCCACACCATAAAAACTAGTTCAGTACTCCAGGGTAAAGGGTTCATTGGCTATCTAGCCCTCAGGTTATTTTAAAAGTGTGCTATCACATGAATGGAGTTTTAAAAATCTCTCACCTCACTTATGTTCTTTGTAGCAGACCCCTTCCTTTCCCTTCCTTCTACATATGACAGATTGCCCATGTCATCTCACTTTTCTTTCTCCACACACGGCTTGATCCTTCCTACCCCTAGATATTGTCAGAACACCTATACCCTAGAGCAGGAGAGCCTTGGTCACTGCATGGATTCATCAGCAAAGATGTTTAGCTAAAGAGGTCCTGCAAGACCCAATACGTGACCAAACACAGCTGTTTTGCCCTTTGAAGTAACAACTCCATGGTAGAAATGCTGTATCTGAGACAGAGTCAACAGCTTTAACTTAATAATATCCCCGGAAGCCTGGCCTCTTGGACATTCCCGTTCTGAAAACAATGTGAAAACTCTTCTGATATAGTAGCTCCCATTCATGGCTGGTTATATTCACCTTCCATATGGTTTGGGCATTTATTTCTGCATTTATTCACGGGGCTACTGGTAATGTGCTATCAATATATAATTACCCCCTTCTTTCTTGATGTGGTCGAGGTGTCTGCAACTCACCTTGTCTCCCATTTGGTTACCTTGTACCCTGCCTACTGTGGAAACCCTGCACATGAACCTGAAAAAGTCCAGTCCATGGAGTTAACATCACTTCTCATAGCCCTGCTTCCTATTTGATTAGTTAAAGCCTATATTGTCATTGCTACAGCTATGAATATGGAGATACCAAATCAAGCTAGCTGCAGAAACCAGCACTGGTCCCCAAAGTAAACAGCAATGAGAGCTTCCCAGTTTCTTTAGGAGAAAATATCTTGTATATCTCTATACACAGCTATGATCTAAATCACTGTCACCTAAATATAGATACGCCCTAGCCGGCCCATGCACACGTGAGCACCCTTCCAGGTTTTGACAGCCCATGCTGTCAAGAGATTAAATTGTACTGAGGAGAACAGTGTGAGGAAAATAGCCTGAGACAGAATTCTTGGATATTGACTGCTTTCCTGTGAGAGATGTTTGTGTTAATTCTCTGCTTCCCTCACTCCATTTTTTCACTGTAGAGGTTAGCTACAAAATCTAACGAAGACAGCATTGCGGGAGTGAGATACCCAAAGCATTAGCCAATGAAAATCAAGCCACTTGAATTTGCCCTCATCTCAGGAGAAACTCCATGGACCTGATTTTCAGAAGCGTGGAGCAGTCATACTCCTAGTCAGTGTCGGGGGATCTGTGGGTAAAAATCAGGCCCTAAGTCATCTCCTCTTTACTCGTCTGTCTCAAAGCAGGGAGAGTTGTAAGCGTCCTGGTGCGCTCATGCACCAACTTTGCATTTCTGGATGGATGTGTGGAGCTGAATCCTGGTGCCTGCTATAGTTCCTTTGCATCTCCATAGCATGGAACTCCTGTGCTGCAGAACAGTGTGCTATACTCGTGGCTTCACTTAGCTAGCTGGTCTGATTTCTAAACAGTGCTGAACTGGCCATTATGGCTTGGTAGAGAGCTATATAAATACATAGTTATGTACTGGCAGAATAGAGGCTAAATTCTGGTGTACTGTACTGGGGAGGGATTGTAGGAGCAGGTGGGCTGGGATAAGAGAATATGCAAAGATGCTGAGGTGGAGGAATGAGAAGAAAGTGGAAAGGCATTCAAGTCTATAGACAAGGAAGGGGAAAAGACAGAGTAAAGGGAACAGGAAAGAGGGGGAAAGAGAACAAGTAAGAGAGGGGAAGAAGAAAGAGAAAGATAGGAGAAAGGCAAGAAGGGGACGGAGGGGGAGGGGGAGTGGATAGGAGAAGGGAGATAGAAGTGTTAGAAGGGAGGAGAAGATGAGGGGAAATGCAGACCAGAGAGAGAGGACAGGAGAAAATTAACTTGTTGAGTTAATTTCCTTCCCAGTGGAATAACCCTGTTAGGGGAAAAACAGTCATTTAATAGACAGCATGTCAGCTTGAAATAACACACAAATTAATATTACATTGCATATGATTTGCTAAATTCTATCCCCTGGGGGACATCTTTTGGTGGAAACACATTTTGGATTTGTCAGAATGAGGCTGTCTCTTTGAAGGTAAAATTGCTCTGTCTTTGTCGCATACCTGGCAGTTATTCATAAGCTGACTGGGGGTGCAAGCTCAGGTGAGGTTGACAGGTTTTTTCCATTATCCTGCTTGTGTAACAGAGGAGTTGTGTGGATTCATTCTTTCTGAAGTGCCATATCTGCCAGGGACAGAGGGAGAAAAGAAGAGAAAGGGGGAGGAGGCAAAGATGAGAGAGTGGAAGAGAAGTGATGGGAATAGAAGAAAAAGTAGAAGGTAGCCTGCCTTCCTCCTTATCTCTTCACTATTTCATCTTTTCCCATATCTGCTTTTTTCCTCCCCTAACTTTCCTGGCATTTCTTCCCATTTCATTTGCTTCTGTCCTCATATCTGCCTTCCCTTTCATCTGTCATCGTTTTCTTGCTTTCACTATGCCATAATCTCTATCCTTACAAGTCCTCATCTCCAATTCATAACCACCCAGCACTCCTCCAGCCAGAGAGTGAAACGAGGCTTACAGGATCTGACGACAAAGGGTTCTAGGGTTGTCTGATCCCCATCTAGACTACCGCACTGTGCCAACAGTCAGCTGATCGGCACAGCGTGGTGGCCATTTTGATGTAAATGAAGCGGCAATTATTTAAATTGCCGCTTCATTTTGCTATGTCTAGTAAACTCATCTACATGGCTCTGTCGACGGAGCCACGGAGCCATGTAGTCTAGACACACCCGAAGAGGTGGAAAATCCACAATTTGCCTAGGTACTTTCTTTTTTTTTTTTGGCCACCTGTATTGTTAAACAGTTGTGGCTAATTCCTAATTTAAAATGGTCTGGCTTCATGTTCCAACCACTAGATTTTGTTATGACTTTCTCCTGTTGGTTAGGCCTTGTCTACACTAACACTCTTCCCGTCCCATCAATCTAATCTATGTGACTTCAGCCACACTATATTGACTGCTGCGTCTTCTGTACGCTAAGGTTGGCAGGGCTGCTCTCCTGTTGACTCTGGCTACTCTTCTCATCCTGGTAGAGTACCTGAGTTGGCCGAAGAGTGCTGTAGGAGCGATTTATTGCATCTGAGCAGATGTGATAAATCGATGGCCGGTAGATCGATTGCTTCGACTTCGTTCCACTTCATAATGGAGACAAGCCCTGCAAGAGTTCTTTCTTTCTCATCATGAAGGTGCCTATACTCTGTAAGCAAGGTGCCTCTCAGTCTTCTTATTAATAAGTTAAACATACTGAGCTCTTTAAGTGTCTCTCAGTGAGTCAGTTGCTTCAAGCCTTGCATCATTTTTGTGGCTCCAATATTCAACAATGTTTTTAAAATGCTGTCATCAGAACTGGGTGCAGTATTTCAAATTTTCTCAGCAGTGATGTATATTTACTTCCAGATGATTGAAGAAAATGCATCAGACCTAGTAGAATCCTAGTCCTTGTAGAATCCTACTAAAAACATTGGTGATGATTCCCCATTGAAAAAAATAATCTTTTGAGGTTTGTCAGTCAGTTAGCCAGTCCTTAAACCATTTAGTGCAGTGTTTCTTAAACTGTGTTCTGCAGCACACTGGTGTGCCATGAGGCAGTTGGAGGTGTGCTGTGGAGAAGAACAGAGTTCAAAATGGCCACCCTTAAAGGGGCAGGCAACCTTTTTTTTGTTCAATAACTTCCCCCCAACCCTCCGCCCCCCCCCTTTTTTTGCTCAACAAAAAATCCTTGGTGTTCCTCATAAAAAAAAAGATTGTTTGGTGTTCCTCAGTCTTAAACAGTTTAAGAAACTCTGATTTAGTGCATGTTTTATTGATATTGGATAGTGCTAATTTTTTAATCAAAATGCTGTGCAGTACTAAGAAAAATAACTTACAAATGCCTAAGTATGTCATATCTATGCAGCTATTGATATGTCAAATTTCTAATCTTCCTAAAGAACGAAATTGAGTTTATTATACCAGATCATTTTCCATAATACAAAGTTGATTTGCATTAAATAAATTTCTATTCTTTAATTCTTTATCAGCTGAATCCTCTACCAGCTTTTCCATTAGTTTTGCCAAGCAGTGATGTCAAACTAACTGGCCTGAAATTGTGTAGGTCATCCTACTTGCCATTTTTGAATATTGGTACAACATTAGCTCTCCTATAGAATTAAAAAACTTGTTCATAATTAACATAAAAAACCCAACAAACTGCTTAGCCAACTCTTTTAGGCCTTTTGGAAGTATATTTTCCAGGCCTGATGATTACAAATGTTTATCCTCAGATGATAAGGGTACATCAACCTGCTTCTTCCCATAGACAGAACAAAAATATTTACTGAATCCTTGAGCATTTTCTGCATCATTATTAACAGTTTTACCATCTCCATCTAGTAATGGGCTTATACCATTACATGGATTACTTTTGTTCATAATATATCTTAAAAACGTCTTTCTTATTGTCCTTACCCCTGCCGATCAGGTGGGAAATTCTCCCCCCCGCCCCCATCCTTAGGTTTCTATCTTTTTTGCACTTCATAACTTTTTATTACATATATTAAGTATATATTAAATATATAAGTAAATAAATTAAATCTCTCTCTCTCCATGTATTTGTGTGTGTGTGTGTGTACATTTTTTATATATGCACACACTCCCAATTTTCATTCATATTTTTTCTGTCCAAATTTCTCTTCCCACCCAATTTTCTTTAGCTTTGGAAAGCACCAAGTATATCTGTTGTTGGTGGGGATTGGCCTCTTTGCCCATATTGAATGTAATCGGGTCATGATCATCGGTCCCTAGGCATCCATTAACTTCCAGTTCAGTGATCAATTCATCATTTTCTTTTCTAAAGAGAGAGAATAAACAGGAACACATTATTTACCATCTCTAAACCATCCATTGTTTGTATACCACTATTATGTCTCCACTAATTTTTTTCCTCCTAAACTAAATAGTCCCAATCTTTTTTCATATGGAAGTTTTTTCCATCCATCATTTTTGTATCTGAGCTCTCTCATCTTTTGCTATATGCTTTTAAATGTAGGATTAGAACACATTATTCCAAGAGAGAAGTATTATAATATTTTCAGTTTTATTCTCCATCCCATTCCTTATACATCCTGATCTTTTGTTTGCTCTTTTGACTACTGTTGTTGCACTTTGTGCTGTCCACAGTGGTTACATAAATTTAGACACCAATAATATGTATGACTAGTTCAAATTATTCTTTTCTGTCTGAAAGACATTACATTTGTCAACCCTGCATTTCATTTGCCACTGTTGTGCCCATTCATCTAGTTTTGTCAGATTCATCTAACATTCCTCATTCTGCACTCACTAAACAAATTGTATCACCTGCATGTTCTGCTACCCCACTTTTCACCCTTTTTTCTTGATCATCAATAAATATATTAACACTACTACTAATTTGAAACCAAAACAGAATCACAGAACTCCCAACCTTTCAATATTGAAAAGTTCCTAGAATTTCAGAAGCAGGGGAAAAAATAATTTTTGAGGTTCAATAAAAGGCTCATGGGGATGAAACTGGTCCACATTATACCCAGGTGAGTTCTATTCTGAAAGTCAGTAGGATTTAGGGCAGTAGTGGGCAACCTGCGGCCCCACTGGGGCTCCATCTGCAGCCCGCAAACCCCCGTCTGCCTCCATGCACCTCTCGTGCCCTGGGGCACTGATGGATCCCCAGTGGGACGCAGGCTACAGGTTGCCCACCACTGACAATCATGTGACCCACTGAAATGAAGGAGAGCCATTTATGCAGCCCATTCACTAATCTTGGTTGCCCGTCACTGATTTAGAGATTGTCTATAATTGATATTACTACACTGGCAAGCCAGGGTATGAATTTGCCACGCATGAGCTTGCTGTGCTATAACATTCTATGTGGACGCTGATATAGCTTAGTAAAATGCAGCTTGGCTACTCCTGTTAGTTAAGGGTAGCATCCTATAGATTCTCACCCAGGCTTGCCATGGAATAGGCTCCCATGTAGACAAGCCCTTTGGCTCATAAACCACTTAGGCACTTTCAAAAATGTTATCTAAAGATCTTGGATTAGAAGGATTTTTGATTTTTGTTTTACCAGGTCTGTTGCTTTCAAACTGCTGCCAACTAAACAACAATGTTCTAAGCACATCAGCTCCTTCTCACTCCACGCTCCCATTGGAGAGCTCCCCTCCCTTCCCTAACTGTTAACTCAAAAGGAAGCTCAATAAAAATGAGGTAAACACAGTGTGAGATCAACTGAGTGCACTTTCCTGCTCATAAAGCCAAATAGACATCCTCACAGCATGCCACCAAATATTGATCTGTGCATTATCAAGAAAATGGGCCAAAATCTGCTCTCAGTTACTTGACTAAAGTAAGCTCTATTAATGCAACTGAGAGCAGAATTTAGATAAAGCATCAACATTTTCAAACCTTAGTGCCCTTAACTAGGTGCCTACTTATGGATTAAGAAGTCTAAAAGAAAAGGGCCTGATTTTCAGAAGTGACGAGTACCCATAGCTTCCTTCTATGAAAGGCTGGCTGGCTTTCAGCAAGCTGGGGATGCAGTGATTTGCTGAGTGGCAGAGGCATGATAAATATCATCCTTTGCTGAGAGTGTAAACCGGCATTCATACAGGAAGGCATTTGCGTTTTAGTCTTTGTTCTTTCTTTGCTTGGATTTATATGGGCAATTGTCATCAGGATACTTATTTGGATGTGAAATGGGGTCTGCCGAGGGTTTTCTCCATTGAAAGCTGTGACCTATGTTCAATCATGGTTATAAACAAAGGAAATCTATGTAGACTGGCCTTAAAGCTGATGTAAAAGGGAGCGCTCAGATGTTTAGCGCTGATTCTGAGGCATTTTTTTTTGTGGGACTCAAGACTACATACAAGCAATTTAAATAGTTTGTGGTGTATTACAGCAACTGCTCCCCCACTTTTCCTCCCGCCCCGTGGACTTGTGAAAAGAAATGTGAGAAATATACCCCCTGTAGTAGCTTCCTCTGCTTTCATTTGCAATCAGCAAATAAAGCCACACTTGCATCAGTCTTGATGAGCTGATAAACAAATCTATCAAATTTGCCAGTCTGTTGGAATCCCAGGCTGTCTAATGGCAGAGGGAGGTAGGGGTTACAGCAGGGTGGAATTTGCTGTAGCTGAGAGCTGAAGTACAATCATAATACAGTAATAAATACTTTGCTGCTCCAGCAGGGAGAGCAGAGCTGCCAGGGCTGTGAGGAATTTGGAGTCAGGAGGAGGCAGCAGTGGGAGGCCAGTAGAAATATGGAAGAAGGGGAGGAGGGAGCAGCAGGAGTCCTGGAGGGTGATGAGCAGAAGACAGCAGTAAATGTCTAGGACCTTGGGGAATGAGGAGAACAGAGGAAACAGGAGTTTGTGAAGAATATGGGTCCAAAAGTCTTATCACTCATTACCTGAAATTAAATAAAACAGACACGTTTTGGGAAAGTTATAATTGCCTCTTGGGGCTTTAGTAACTAGACAAAGCACTCAGCCTGTCTGTGGAACGGCAGGCCCTTTAATGCACAGTTGATTTTGTGTGTATAGGCACACACTGACACAAATACACACACACTCACTGCAATGCCTGCCTATTCAGTCTGGCTTTTAATGAGGGGGACTGTGTAAGAGGGTATTGATTTTGTGAATTAGAGAGTTTGGGGGAAGGGGTTGTTCTGAATGTGCATGTACCTGATAAGCATATGGACTTCTTTGAGTGATGGTCCCTACAGCATTCCACTTTGCCTAATGCATGTGCACCGTGCGTCCGGAGGCAGAGAATTAGATAGTAGTGTCCTTTGGTCCACATAATAGTGTCCATTGGTCCATGCATGCACCCTCAGTCACCTCAGGCCTCCTAGAAAGGGGCTAAAAGGCAGGGAGGACTGACTGCCTTTCTAGTTCCTTCTCTCTCCTGCATGGTCCAGGCCAGAACCTCTCCATGTCCACAGCTTCAGCTTCATCCCTTAAGACAAGATTTAGGTTTGTAAATAGATTTAGCATTTTGTACAATGGATAGTTTATTGGGCTCCATTAGCACTGGAACAAGATCCATTGGTACCGTCATCCTTGACACCTCCTAAATCTTGGGATCTGCCAGCACTTGCGAAGACCATTCATTCAATGTCCTATCAATAGCACCACTTCTGACAGCACCCTCTCTGGCTCTGATGGTCGGGGCAGAGAGAGCCCCTCACATTCCAGGGAGGACTGGATCCCTTGCCCCTCCACAAGACGTCTTTGCACTCCCAGGTCTGGGATCCTCTCTATAAGGTCTGTTCCTTTCTTGAGATGTCATAACATCATGCAGGGAGTTGTCCTTTCAGAGGCGTTTACCACTCATGCCTTCCTCGAGATACAACTTCCCTCCAGCAGCATTGGCAGTACCACCTCTGGAACAGGAATCCACTTCCTCCACACTGGGAGACGCTGATCCACAGGAACCTCCATTTCTTTACCCTACATACCCTCCACTGCTCAAGGGACTTACACCACCTTAGGACCAGCCTTTGCATTTAGCTCAAAGCCACTGGTACCCATGCCATGGGGACCTCCACATCCCCTTTTAGATCCTTCCTAGCTGGTCACCTTGGGAGTCTGGGATCCAGTACTGCCCTGCAGAACTGATCAGATTCACTCCTCACCTCCCTTTGAAAGAGGCATTCAGATCCCCTCTGGATCCTTCTGAAGAGGAAGAACAGAATGCACTGGATCTAGAGGTTTTGCAAGAACAAGCAAGTCTGACATCTTCATCTCTGGGCAAAGCAATAATCTCTCCCTTCCCAGCGAAGTCAGTCCATTCGAGGATCTTTGTAGAGTTGCTAGTGAACTTCAGATTCCTCTTGAAGAGGTCCATGAATCACAGCACAAACCCCTGGACATCCTCCGCCCATCTGGATTCAACGCAATCATGATCTCTGTTAATGAAACTATAATAGAGCCGCTAGGGTTGTTCAGCACACTTCTACTACCTGTGCCACCTCCAAGAGGGAAGAAGAACATTATTAAGGGGCTGAAGTTTTGTTTTCTCACTTTTCTCAATTTTTTGATGGTCCAACCAGCTCCCAAAAGGGGTAGACAGAAATACACCTAAGTCTACCTTTGCAGACAAAGTGGGTAAGCATCTAGGCTTATTGGGTAGAAAGGTAAGTCATCTCATCCAGGTCAGGACAGCCACTTATTAGGCACTACTGGCCAACTATGACTTATTGAGCTACTCCAAATTGGCAGCGTTCTCTGATAGTCTTCCCCAATGGGACAGAATTCGTTTCCAGGTATTGGCTCCTAAAGGCAAGCTTGCAGCACAGACCAATCTCCTATCTTCAGTCAATGCCACTGACATCTCCTCTAGTCTGGGCTGCCGAGGGGTGGGGCCTCAGGTGGAATGGGCTGGACTGTGAGTAGCCTCCCGCAGTCAGCACCCAGAGTGCACTTCCTGGGGTTCCAGCAGCAATTTAAAGGGTGTGGGGGCTCCTGGTTGTTGTTTTCTTCCTTAAACTACAGGCCTCCTCAGAGGAACAGAGACTCCAGGCCCCTGGTGTCCAGTGAGCCTTGTCCTTTTACTGGCACAGAACAATTCCAATCAAGAAGACCCTGAGGCTGTGTCACTAGAGCAGAAAGGATCAGGGGACATGTCCTCTCCAAGGGGATCTCTGTCGGCGTTCTACTCTGCTATCAACTCCCCTCCTCATCGGGTTAATGCTCATCTCGGAAGAGCACAAGCAGTGACTGTGGCACAGCTTCAAGAGGTGTCGCTCCTTGGAAGCCATGAAGCAGCCATGTGGGAGGCTCTCCAGCCCTTTACAAGACACCATGCCCTAGTCACCATGGATGCCTCCTTTGGAAAAAGCTGTCCATCACTCATCCCTACTATTGACCTCCTCGCTGCCTCATCCTACTTAGGAATTGCCCGCAGTGGACTCCAGTAGGAACTATCACTTAAAGAAAAAAAAAAGGAGGTTACTTACCTGTACCTAGGTGTTCTTTGAGAGGTGTGGGCCCTATCTGTGTTCCACTACCCATCCTACTTCCCGTCTGCTGTGGATCTTCTCTGATTAGTGGTGGGAAAGGAACTAGGGAGGTAGTGGGTCCATCCTTCACTTTATCCCCAGTGCACATGCTGTACCAACAGCCACTATTTTCAAATTCTCCATCTCTGGACACATGGTGCACATGTGTAACCCACAATGGAATATAGATAGAGACCACATGATTTGAAGAACTTCCAATTACAGAGAAGTAACTCCTTCTTAGAGAGAGAGAGAGAGCTATATACATTTATATAGTATAGACACCTAAATAGGACACAGCTACAATATTCAGAATCTGATGTGAAGTTCTCCACAGTTCAGGGGAATTTTTCTCCAGGCTTATGGGTTGAACTTATCTTTCAAATATATGTAACATTAAACATACACACACGTGCTTAAGGAGCAAGATGACATGACTGTTCAGCACTCTACTTCTGTCAGCAAGAATCACCCACCGATTCTGTGCGCAAAGGACTACTGATCAGAGCAAACTTATGCTGATGATTCGGGTGAGGAGACAGAAAGACAGACCCACCCACAGTGACATTTCAGTTACATGGGTATTTTTTAAAAAATTAAGAAAGTAGAAAGAATGGGGCAGAAGAAACAAAACAAAAGTCCCTCTGATGCGCTGTGGCGTTAATCTAAACTTCGGCATGACTGAAAACTCCACAGGCAGGTGAGCAGAATTATTGATGTTTGAAGTAATTACTTCAGCAGGCGCTGCTATCAAAATTCATAGTGATTGATTTCCCACTAGTCAACTTATCTCTCCCAGGACAAGTACACTGGAAAGCAGCTTATAACCCCTTCCTAATAAGCCGTGGAACGTCACTGGAGAAAATGGCATCAGGCTCTTTTTGTTTTGTGTTCATTGCTGTTACAAGTTGAATCTTTTAGAATGTTTAAGCACACTGAACTCTGTTTTCTCCTTGAGATGATCCAGCACCTCCCTCCTAACACCCCAACTCCATCCTCCCTAGTACACTGTTAACCAAATGAGGCTTGGAGGCAGTTTCTTTCAGTAACACCAGGGGAAAAGCCAGATTTAAACATACGTAGCCAAATATTTAATGTTACATCAAAGCTGACTGGGAACTTCCTAAATCAAGGCACTGAGGCTTAATAGCAAGGTGTGTAGCTAAGGGCTTTATTGATAGTCTGTGCTGCATGAGCCTTCATGGGGCACTGACTCAAACCCCCAGACTCCTGCCCCAGCAAACAGCCGGCCCAGCATAAAATCGGCAATGGTTGTTCAGGTATCTAGAAGAGATGACCCAGGCCATAGCATTTAACTAGAGCAGTGAAGGATGAGATGAGAATACAGTTTAACACATTGTGATGAGAATACAGTTTAACACTTTTCATGCTCCAGGTACCCCAAAGCAATGAATTAGTCATGTGGTGCCACAGCAACTGATCAGGCAAACACAGCATCCCTCCACTGGGTGCTGAACAGTTCTCATGCAGCTTTTGGACATCAGAACCTGATTTACCAAAGAGGATATCGACCCTGGGCACTAAGATTAATCTTTTAACTCCATCTCTCTTTGTAAAAAAAAGCCATGGGCAGGAGTTGGAACCTCGAGCAAACTTGACTTTCCTATAGCACTTCCATGAATCCCCCTTTCTCTCCTCTCTGCCTCCCATCTGTAACTGTTCCCTGCTCCTGCACCACCACTATCCCTTGTAGGCTTTCCCCTGCCCTGCTTTGATTTGTTAAAGCTTTCTTGGCTCCATCCTAAAGTCTGTGAGCTGCCCAGCACTTCCCCAGATTGTGCTGGCCTATTGCACAGAGCACAGATGGCCTGTTCCGTAAAGCTTTGTGTGACATTTGTTGACAGACAGAAAAAGTCACTGATTCTTCTCTTACCCAAGGTCCAAAACAGCTGCTCTGCTGGCTGCTCTGCTCTGCCTCCCACTCTGTGGGGGCTGCAGGCTGCCTGCCAGTGCCCCTGAAACTAGGAGAAGCAGAGAGATTTGCAGAGAGGCCACTTAGTTACCTTGGCACGCAGCGCCACAGCATCTTGGAGGAGGAACCACTGTAGTCTGCCCACAATCCTGCTGAATGCATAAAATTATAGCTGGGACTCAGGCACATGCAGCTGCACTGCCAAATGTATGAGTGTTGCACCTCATGAGTGATGTTTGGCCACTTTCACAGACTCAGCCTTCAAAGTTCAGCTGTGGGTGTGGGTTTCTGACACTCCAGACTTTGGACGTCTTCGGATCTGAAGTTAATGTTCAGCCCACTGTAAAGATGGGGTCATGTATAGAACCCAGATGTCCTCAATGTCTAGAAATACTCAGCTCTTGGGTTTTAACTTGGGTTTGGGCCCATGTCTGTTGTTGTCACTCATACAGAAATTCATGAGAGATCAGCAAGTTTCCTGTGACTCTGAAGCACGTGGGATAGTGAATGGAGGACAAAATGGGAACAGACCGAGCTCCAGTCCTCCTGGCTTTTCATCCGTGTGTCAGAAGATGCATCATCTGAAAGTGTTTCCCCTTTCATTTCAGCTTATTTCTCTTGTGTGGAAAGCTGGAGTGCTCTCCTGTACAGTCACTCCACTCTGCCATCTGGCACAAGTGCATGGGAGGCGAATTAGACTGTTCAGCAGGAACCGAAAAGATAATTTGCCAGAATGGTTTTATGAAAAGAGAGAGAGAGAAAACAGGGGAATGGGGGAGGGGAGCCATTTTCTATAAATGGCAGGAAACCTACTGAATAAGAGCACTGATTATGGGAAAGGTGAGCTTATATTTGAGAATCTCAGGTGTGGCAGGCTGCATGTGAGCAGTGCCCGGGGAGATGGAGGTAGAAGGAAAAGTGGGATTGCTGTGCGGGATGAGCCAACCAGTTTATACAACCAAGGACTGATTTGAGCCTTCCCAAAGAACTAAAATTAGATCTTTTTGAGGATTGAAAATATTTGGTCACATTTTCTCCCTCCTTATTTCACACACCTCAGTGAGTCCTGCCCCTCTGGGTGTGAGACACGTGCCCTTTTATTTGGGATTCTGTATCTATGTGGATTTCCTTGTAGGGATCTCTGACTCTGATTCTTGGCTCTGCTCCATGCCCTTTTCACTGCTCAGGTGGTGCTAGTGAGTGGAAACTGCCTCTTGCTAGCAGTACTCCTCAGCAGGTACATAGCTTGCACAGCCAGCTTTGACACCTCTATCCCATAGCCCCAAGTGTGGGGGCATGTTGGGAGCAAAGGGGCAGATGGAAGGAGTGTCTAGAAAGCAGTGTGCTCTGGCAGTTCCACGTGCTCTGGCATATGATCCGTGAGGGGGCATAGTCAACAGGCATAAGTCAGACCTGTTAATACTTAGAGCCCCAAAGCTGTTAATACTCCGGCAAGAGTCAAGAAGCAGAAAGAGATTTAGTGGGTCGTCAGCAGTCCCCTGACAGGCACCCACCACTCTTGCACCCACCAGAAGCTGGACTCAGCAGAGAAATCGAGCCCTGTATGTGTTCCATCCATGCTTATGGATTTCTTTGCTTGTATCTCTTTGTGCCGGGGTGACCTCGGGTGTAGGTGACATGTGCAGCCACACAGAACACTGCTCTGCTCTGGGCCTCACACCACAGTCTGCCGGCCAGTGTGCCAACCCCAGTCTCACATCCATCTCCTGTCAGACTCCAGTGCAGCGGGCCATGGCAGAGAACGAATTCCCTAGCTGCCCTCCCAGAGTGGCAAGCTGGGCTTTCCGTTCCAGTGCCTGGTTCCCTAGTGCAGGCAGAGCAATTATCAGAGCCCACAGAGACTCACAAAGATGAGGGAGCAGATGGTCACAACAATGCAAGTGGGTTATATTAAGGGAGAGACTGACTGGGGGTTATTTGTCTCAGGTGCATGCAGATGGAGGAACCTGGTCTTAAAAAATCTAAATTGAGTCCCCAAATGTGTTACTTTGCATGATCTTCTGAAGAACCTCATCATTGTGTGTGTCTGTCGGGGAGTCTGTATGTCTGAGCTCTTGCTGATTTTTGTTTGGCTGGAAAACCACTCTCAGAATGCAGACCGGATGGTTTCCTTTCGGGTTTTGTAGCCTCACTTTGTGTGTAATTGTTTCTGACGTTTCACCTGTCACATTGCAAGCTTTATCCAGGGGGCGATAAAATATTTGGGTTCCAGAATATGGAGCAGGCACTCTGTGTTCCCTGTCGACAAGAGATCAAATATGTCAGGACTCAGAGGGAAAGTCAAAAATAAAAGAGGGGAAAAAATAAGAAGAGGGTGGGAGCAGGGAGGAGAGAAAGAAGTTGAAATAGGAACAATTGCCTGGAGATGGGTGGACAGATGTCTGGCAAACCAGATAGACAGACGGCTGTGGCAGAAAGACAGCATGCCTCTTGTTGTTCTCAGGCTGTAATTATCTACTATTTAGGCCGTAAGCCCAAGCAAACCCGTTATTATCAATACTTAATGACTCCGAGGTGAAGCCCAAAGCAATTAATGCCCTTTGAGAACTCAGGGCTAACTACAGTGAGCATTGGTTTTCGGAGATTGTGTGTGTATTAATTTTTTTTATTATTGTTAAATAAAAAACAGGAGGGAGCCTGTGCTGAGCAGAACAGCTGTGGACTACACCCGAGCGAGATTCTGGGAGCAACTGTGGCTAATGTTGTGTTTGTTTGCATGCTCTTTCCCTTGTGGGGAGAGGTAGCTGGTTGAGTTGATAATGTACCCCTTTTGAGAAATCAAAAATGCTCACCTCTAAGCTCCCAGAAGGTAATGGAAGGTGCACCTCACTTGTGTCTATTGAGATACTTGTGTGGCATGACAGTAGCATCTGAGCACCTTACAAACAGTCATGAATTTATCCTCATCCCAGCTCCATGAAGTAGGGGAGCTTGATGATTCATATTGTCCAGAGAGAGAACTGATGTACAGTGAGACTAAGTGCATTGTCTGAGGTCACACAGGCACTGAATTCACTGCCTTAACCTCCAGACCCTCCTCTCTCTGGGTGGGCATTTAGAAGGGCTTTGAAAAGGGCTGAGGGAGCTGCTCACAAGCTAAGAGAAATTGTGGAAATAGTGGGAAGTAAAAAAAGGGTATCCTTGTCCTAATGGAATCCTGTGAAAGAAAGAAAAAGGAAAACCTGCCATTTTATCCCACTGCATAGGCTGTCCTCACAGGCACATCCCTGCCCACAGTCTCTGTACAAACATATCTGCATTCACACATGTGCAGTCATAGTATGCACATTTAAAAAAAAACAATGAGGAGTTCTGTGGCATCTTAGGCTACGTCTAGACTATATCCCTCTGTCAGCAGAGGGATGTAAATGAAACACTTCAAAAGTGCAAATAAAGCCAGACTTTAAATATCTCACGCTTCATTTGCATAATCACGACATGGTGCGCTTTCAAAAAAGCGCTATTTTGAAATTGAAACCACAGTATAGACACGATTCTTTAAAAAATGGGGCACTTTTTCAAAAGATCCTGTAAACCTCAACAGTGCTTTTGAAGTGCTTCGTTTACATCCCTCTGCCGACAGAGGGATGTAGTCTAGACATAGCCTTACAGAGTAACTGTGCCACTGGACTTCTGACTGTTTTTGCTGAAACAGACTAACACAGTTACCCCTCTGAATGAAACCTGCATGCACATACATATCTATCTGTGTCTCAGGAGCCAAATTCCCTGATGCTATGAACTGCAATAGCTCCATTGAAATCAATGGAGCCCTGCTGATTTATACCAGTTGAGGGTCTGGCCAGTGGTTTCTGGAATCTGCGTGTGGCTGCAAACAGCATCAAAAGCCACATTTAGTAACCAAATTACATACATCATCCTGTGTACATCACAGTGCTTTATTAGCTAGTGTTAGGCACACCTATGCTAGAAAACTGAAGACAAGTTCCAGTCCCATCCCGCCCGTCTAGTAGGAGATGTCACAGAAGCAAAGCCAAGCTCAGCTTCTTTGGGAAAGATTGCCTAATGTTGCTCAACAAAAATGCACCATCTAGGCCTCCTTTGCTGGGAGAACAGTGGCTGTGACATGGATCGTGCAGATAAGGACCGGAGGGTAGGAGTTCTTGTCCAAATGGGGACACTGCTCCCTAGACTGGGCAGAGCTAACAATAATGTATACAAGTCTATATAGAAAGTTATTGGCAAAGCTTTGATATTTCTAACTGGCCCTTGCAGGCATGCTGTTGGAATTATTAATATTAATACAGGAGACTACCTGACAGTAATTTACCCATAAATTCTTTTATTAAGTCCAAAGGGCAAACAGTATTTTATACAATTTCTCTAAGTATACCTGAGCCTAAAAATTAGCAGTCACCATCCTCAATACAGTAAATAAAGTATTGATTTGCATGTGATCAGTAATGTACACTTACAAATAGACCAGACCTAGGAAAACCATCTCAGCATGACATGCTCCAGCATGGGCTCCTTTAGATTCATGGTTCTCTTTCTACCCTTCAGCTAACTTGCTACTTTAGCAAAACCCCACTTTGAAGCAGTTTATTCTTTCTACTTTCCTTCCTTCGAGGCCTTCCTTTCTTATCCCCTCCTCTGTCCTTGCATACCAGTAGAATGGTGGGATTGTTTCTTTTAAAATAGTTTTTCTTTGTCTTGTTATTGCTGCTTTTCACTTTTGTCAGTTACTTTTGGAACCATATATTTTTTCACTAGTACAAGTAATAGGTAATACACTATTCTCACAGCCTTCATTTACTTGCTGTTTGGAGCCTTTTCTTTACTCACCACAAACCATTAAACAAATATATTATTTTTATAACCAAAGTTAATCTAACTTTAATTCTTTTAAAAAGCCTCAGCTGGGTAGCCATGCTAGTCTATAACATTAAAAACTAGTAGTCCTGTGGCACCTGATGCATGGGCTCTTACCCTCATGATACTATATCTATATATTTTTGTTAGTCTCTAAGGTGCCATAGGACTGCTCCTTGTTTTTCATTCTTTGAATTTATAACGACACACATCATAGAGCCTACCAGGGCCAAGTCAGGAAGTAGGGCTTGTAAGTTGCCTCTCAACTAAGAACTACTCCGATAGCGAAAGGAAAGGTATTTTGAAAAAGCTGTCGATATGAAATGGCTGCTTCCCAGAGCCAAGTCCTGTCAGAGACTCAAATAATTTTATATTGTTCTCAACCATTGAACATCTTCCCTTTTTTGGTGTAGTTTCATATACTTTGTACCTCAAAGACTTTACAAAGTTAAGTAATTGAGTCAGCATTCAGTAATAGCAGCCAGGGGACAGAGAAACGAGGCAAGGGAGCAACGCTATGTTTTCAGCTGAGACTTGAAAAAAGGAGCATTGATAAGGGAGAGGAATAAAAAAAGGCTGCTACAGTGGACAGGAGCTGCAGAGAAGGCCTTCACATCTGCTATAGTGATAAGGTTGCAAAGAGAGGTGGGTGGAAAAGGGAACTGAGGGAGACCAGCAGGGCTGCTGGAACATTTTATATAGTGGGGGAGCTAACAGCCATTGAACTAAACTGTCAACCCTGTGTATAATGGAAACCTCTTCAAGTCAGGGAGTGCCACTGCACATCTCCCACCCACCTCTAGTTCCAGCACCTATGGAGACTACGGACCAGGCCCAGCGTTAGGGCAAGGTGAACAAGGTGGTTGCCTAGGGCCCCTTGCCTTCAGGGCCCCATGCTGCCCAGTGCCTATCCCACCGCTCTGCACAGCCAAATGCCTTGGGCCCTGCAGACTCTTTGGCTGAGCCTGCTAGGGATCCAATTGTTAACTCTTTGAAGTCCAGAGTTGTGCTTCTTTGAATGATGGCAGAATTAGAACTCTGAGATAAGCTAGGTTAAACAAACCGATACACAAAGGAGCCAACTTCTGTTCTGAATTACATGGAGACAACCCATTTACTTCACCGGAAGTTGCACCTGTGCCATTGGGGACAGAATTTGGGCCAAAGAGGTTGATTATGAACTAGACACACCCTTCCTAGAAGACCCCAGCACTGTAAATAAAATGTATGACTTCCACATTTCCAGCAGATGTTTTGCTAAACAGGGTGAGTAGCACTTGGTGGGACAGGAGAGGGAGGTACCCACTGTGCAGAAATTAGGGTGAGTAAAATTAAATATTTGGGCTCTGTGACCCACTTTGTGTTATTTCCCTCACCCTGCAGCTTCCACGTGGTCTAAAAGAAACATTTAGTGAAGCTTTAAAACTGACTAAATCGATGCCATTTAGATTTTTTTGATTGTGCACATTAGTATAAAACAACCCAACTGTGGTATATTAAACATAGTGCCTTGTGCCATGGGCTAGAACCAGAGCTGTGTTCTCTATTTCATGCACTGTCTTTCAGACTTCCTTTGGCCTTGTGCTCCACAAACCATTACAAATGCTTGAAAACCAATTGTTTTTCCTCATGGTTTAGTCCTTTTTTTACACGCAGGTGTATTGCTTTCCTCTATGTATTCTGAATGAATAGCTTGACATTCATAGGACTCTGATTGTTTATTTCCTGTTTTTTGCACTAGTCCCAGTGATGATGTCAGTACATTTGACTGTGATTTATTAGGTCCAGGCTGTTGCTGAACAGAGGTTTTATATTAGTCCAACCTTAAATGTGGTCTTGCATTGCACAGTTGGTCCATGTCTGTGTGTTACAGCTCCATCAGAAGCCACCAGCTGATGAGCTGGACCACTGGCCTTTTCTGTTACCACAGTTCTTATGTTCATTAAGTTGTGTTTTCAGCTCCACAATGAAAGCGATTCTTCTAAAAAATATCTGCTTAGAATGTAAGAGGTACTGCCACCCACAGTCTGGACTAGGTGTCAGAGATAATACTACTCCTTGACAGGAGACTTGAATGAAACGTTTGTGACTGGAATGTCCTGGAGATAGCCTCCAGATTACTCACTGGAACTTTGAAACTACCAAAGCGGAGACTGTCCTTGAAGAATCCATCCCATGTCTATGCTGAGCTTGCTGCCTGACGGGACAAGACTTTGTAAGTTTAGTGAGTATTGTGGAGATGCTCCTGGGGTGCAGGTAATGATGAATGAAGTTCCTAGATGTGTGCCTCACTATCTAGTTTCAATGTCTTGATATAAAGAGCCTTTAGCACCCTGGGACATAACACATAGTCCCACTGAACTCCTCTGATTTGAGGTTTCATTATGAGTGCCACATTCATCCTAGTTATGCTGAAAGGTTTGCTAACTTGTCAAGCAAACATGGACCCAGTTTGGAGTAATGAATGATTAATCCTTTTGCACTGAAGTGATATGAAATTTGTTGTATGTGTCGCCTCCTTTCACGAGGGAGACGAAGAGGGAGGGAACTAGTTTTGAGTAAACGGAATTGTTTAGGTTTATTTGATATCCCAATTCATAATGAAAATCATACAGAATTAGGCTAGCAAAAAAATGGAATAACTGAGAAATAAAACGCTCTTTCCTGCAACTCTGCTTGGCAGCTTACTTTAATAGGTTTATTTTTTTAAAGAAGAAATTTGAGAAAATATACCAATTTGATGAGGTGGTGATTTTAAATGATGACTGAACTAACTGGCTGGTCTCTGTGAATTCTCCCTCTGGTCTATCCCCCTGCAATTTTATTCAGAGGAGGAGAATGAAAGCTCTCAACAGAATCACTTCAAGACATACTCTCCATCCTTCCCTCCGCCCCTTATCCTCTTGCTCTTTGTGCTGCATGTTCCCTTTTTGCAAAGTAATTTCATGGCTCGTGCACTTAAGATTCCATCAGAAAGCTGAGTCTTTGATCAGGCAGGCAGACGCCCTGCTGGGATTTCATTGGCAAATCACAATTCCCTTAATTAACACAATGTGGCTTTATATCACTAAACTGATTCAAACCAGGTCCCTGCTCTTTTTACCTCCAGATTTACCTAGCATGGGGATTCTTGGCTCCCTCCAATTCCAGAGAAACAGAAAACATTGAAAGGCAATCACTCTGGTACCACCCCATCTAAGCCTGCTGCTGCAGCTCCTCTAACTCAGCAGTAGGGAATTGTGTCTCTCCCATAGGCTTACTTGCACATTAGTACAAATCAGTAGGAACTGCAGTGGCAGGGATTTGCTCTGTTTCTTCCCAGTCCTTGGTAGAGGGGAATGGGTGGGAAAAGGGGAGTAAGAATTGTAATGATAATCACTTTGCAGTGTTTTTTGGAAGCTCTGCTCAAAGTGAAAGGCAAGTAAGTATTGAAATCCAGGGTAGGTTCTTCTCCTCTTTGTGCCATTTAATAACTCGCCCCTCAGATATTCTTCTCTCTAGCATTGAAGGCAAACAAGGTTTACAGTGCTCTCCTAGGACAGTCACAGGTCAGCTCTCGGTTGGAATTTGGTTATGTTCCTGATGTGCTGAACTAGTCTATTCTCTTACCCACGGCAGAGTGAACAGTTCTGAAGAAACAAAAGAGATCAGTGAATATCTGTTGTGGGGCTTGGTTCCTATTAGTGCTAAGATGAGGACATTAAGCTTTGGTTTCAAGGGGGTTTGGGAGATTGGGAGTTGGAGATGGTGCATTTTCTGCATTTTCACCTTTCCTGTCTTTACTTCCCTGCTACCCCTTGAACCTGCACCAAAGGCCATTTCTTGCAACATGCAAATAACACTGAGACTGGCCAGTAGAGTTGCCAGGTGTCCGATTTTGAACCGGACAGTCCAGTATTTGAGCTTTCTGTTTGGGAAACAAATTGAGAAAATATAAATGTCCAGTAGTTTCTAAATAAGCTGTAATGTAGATTGTGACCAGTATTTTTTTGAAACCAGGTGGCAACCATACTGGCCAGAGAGGTCACTAGAAGGCAACACAAGCCACCTAACCCCCTACCAAGCTGGCTATTCCAGTGTGCAGCCTATCCACAGAAGAAAGACTATGCTCCAGAGAGAACATATCTAAGAATCAACCCCGCTGGCACTGATTAATTTACTATAAACTGCTTCAATCTGTTTGCAGAGTTCCGATTTATTTTTTGCATATTTTTGCTGTTTCTAGGTATTTTGAAAGACAACCCTGCTGTAGATGGGGGGAGGGCTTAAAAGCTTGTTGATTGCTTAACAGAGCTAAGTATTTGCTACTAGATAATCTCACTGTCTGCAGTATTCAAGGTATTTTCTCTTTTCAGTAAAGTGAGGTACAAGGACACACTGCACATACTGATGGCACCAAATCTATTATCTCTGATGAAATTGGTAAGGGCAATCAATCTCTGAGGGCAGGTTCTTTCCGGAGAAATATCAGCCCTTCGCCACCACCCTCCCTTTGAGTGCTTCTCAAAATGACCCCTTTGTGTATCATCCCCAAACTTACCACAATTACTTTTTGACTACAGAATTAATTTTCTGTAGTCTAAATAAATCTGATAATTAAGTTGAGTTAAAAATTAATTTAAAAGAGATCCTTCGAGAAATGTAGCATCTGTGTCAGTCTTTTGCTTGTCTCAAATTATCTTAACCATGGCATAATGCAGACACTTCAAAATTCCCATATAGTTTAAATTAATTGAAATCTTGCACATAAGACTATATATGAAGACATTAAGTTGTAATTTAGGAAAGTTATTAATGATCATTGTATCTAATTGCTGTGGTTATATAGGTTTCTGACAGACTCAGGTCTATGGCTCAGATAATTGTTGGGTGGTGCCATTGTGACATCATAAGTAACTCAGTCAATTACCACCCTTCTTCTACAGCTAATCTGCATGCAATAGTGTTACATGTTGCAATGATTAAGTGGCAGTAGGGATACTGGACACCATGTGTCAAGAGTTTTCTTTGACAGATTACTTATCCCAGTTGTCTGTGCTCTTTGAGATGGTAATGGTGTCTTAGTTCACTGTGCATTGTGGCACCACTGTGGAACTGAGGCAAGATGCAGGGACAGCCCTTTGAATTTAGGGTTTTGACTTATCCCATGCACACCTGCACATGGTGCTGGTCTTGCTAATATAGCCATCTTAACCCAATTGCAACTTAAAGAGAAAATTCATTGGTATGCTTTCACTGCCCTTCACTGCTTCAGTGATGCAAAACAGCTGTTAACCCAACTTACCTGCCTCCTCCCCCCCCTTGCACTTTTGGGTTCTGCTGAACTTTTAGAACTACATACTTGACCATTAGAAGTGTCACATGGTAACATTTTCTTTTACTTTCTTGTAAGTATTCATGTGAGATATTTTAATAATTTGAAAAAACTAAGACAATTCTCCAACAAAGAAATCTAGGCGTGAAAGTTGAGATTATGTATCAGTAATTGAAAGGTGAAAAACCTTTGAAGGATGTTGACATTATCCTATAGCAAGGCAGTGTAAATTGACAAGAACATAAGAAAAGCCAACATGCAAAGCCATGTAGCCCAGTATCCTCTCTTCTCAGGGTGACCAATGACAGGTACATTTGAGAGAATGAACAGAACAGGTAATCATCAAGTGATACAATTCCTGTTGTTTATACCTTTTGATAACCGGAGGCTAGGGACTCCATCCCCACCAATCCTGACTAATAGCCCTTGATGGGCCCATCCTCCATGAATGTGTCTATTTCTTTTTTGAGCTCTGTTATAGTTTTGGCCTTCACAACATCCTCTGGCAAGGAGTTCCACGGGATGACAGTGTAAAAAATTCCTTTATTTTGTTTGTTTTAAATCTGCTGCCTATTATTTTCATTTGATGACTCCTATCTTTTGTGTTACGAGGAGTACATAACCCTTTCTTATTTACTTTCTCCATACCAGTCATGATTTTATAGACCTCAATCATATCCCCCCTCTTTCCAAGATGAAAAGTCCCAGTTTATTAATCTTTCCTCATATGGCAGCTGTTCCATACCCATAATCATTTTTGTTGGCCTTTTCTTAATGTTTTCTGATTCCAATACATCTTTTTGAGATGGGGTAACCACATCTGCACACGGTATTCAAGATGTGGCTGTTACATGGATTTATAGAGAGACAATGTGATATTTTCTGTCTTATTATCTACCTCTTAATGATTCTCAACATTCTGTTCACTTTTTTTATCTGCCGCTGCACATTGAGTGGATGTTTCAGAGAACTATCCACAATGACTCCAAGATCTTTCTTGAGTGGTAACAGCTCATTTAGACCCCATCATTTTGTATGGATAGTTGGGATTATGGTTTCCAATGTGCATGACTTTGCATTTATCAACATTACATTTCATCTGACATTTTGTTGCCCAGTTTTGAGAGATTCTTTGGTAGCTCTTCACAGTATGCCTGGGACTCAATTATCTTGAGTAGTTTTGTATCATTTGCAAATTTAGCCACCTCACTGTTTATGCCTTTTTCCAGATCATTTATGAATATGTTGAATAGGACTGGTCCCAGAAAGACATGCACAGTTAAAGGCACCCAAACAACCTTAACTCAGCTGCTTAGTAATGCCACACAAGGGAAGGAAATAATGTGGGTTTTTTTTTAAATTGAATCTCTGGGACCACAAACATTGGTATGGTTATTGCATGGTGTCAACAGTAATCATAAGAAGTGATCATAAGTGGCATTAGGCCTATTTAATTTCTTTTCTTGGCCATTTATAGCCTCTGGTATCTGACTACTGATCCTCAGAGGGATGAGATGTTATAAGTGATCAGGAGGATGTTTATATGTATGTGCTATACCAAGAGAGAGAGAAGGTAAAGGGGAGAGAAATCATAGGGTCGAGGAGGAAGAGTAGAGAGTGGGGGCAAGTACGAAGGAGAGGGGTAGGGTAGTAGAAATAATAAAGAGAGTGGAGATAGACGAGAGAGAAATAGAAAAGGCATAGGGCCACAAAAAGGAGCTATGCGGGAGACAAAGACGCAGAAATGGATGAAAGGGAGAAAGTAAGGAGGACGGAGCTGGAGGGAGAGAGCGAGGACAGGTTGAATATAGCCTGTCCCAGTTGTCTGCATCAGCGTATATAGATGGGTGTCCAGTTCTCTGTGTGGATGGACAGGAGTTAAAAAAGGAGAATGAGACCAATAGGCTCTGCTATAATGACTCCATTCTTGTGCTCACCAAGTGTTTGACGGGAGAGACAATTTTAATGGACACATTACTGCCCATCTGCCTTCTGCTCCCCCTGCTAACGAGCAAGGGAAGAAGAAGATAAATCATTATTGTATCCTAATAGAGTGAAGCAGAGGTGAGTGAATTCCAGCACCTGTATATATTTGCTTTCCCAGTACAGTGCGTGTGCTGGAGATTTTTCTCCTATCACACACACCATCCAGGAGGAAAACAGCTCATCCCCAATCAAAATATGTCTGCCTTCATTTGCCATCCATGCATTCATAGTACCTCTCTCCTGCTCTGCGCGAGATGAGCCAATTGTTTTGCTATGCAGAGGGAACAGATACCACTGCAATCTTTTCATTCCCTCTTGCTGTTTCCTGTTGTCTTGTGCTGTCAAACGGGTTAACAGAATTGGGGGAATCTCCAAACCAAGGAATGTACCAGAGTGTTAGCTGCAAGGGAATGTACCAGAGTGTTAGCAATCCACAAAGGACATTTACTTCCCCCTCTTTTCTCCCCCTTCCAAATGTACCCTTCACAGCTTCAGCCAGCACAGTGGCCTAGGAGAGACCCGGTAAAACATTAGGAATAGAATGAAACACCCAATAAAGCTGAGCTGAAATACTAAGTAAAAAAAGAAAAAAATCTTACTTTAAAGATCTGACATTAATGGAATAACTCAGGGGTTGGACAAAACATAATCATAAGTCATTCTGGAAATAAAATATAGGCTGAACCTCTCTAGTCCAGCACCCTCAGGACCTGATTGGTGCCAAACCAGGAAATTTGCCAAACCACAGGAGGTCAATATTGTCTAGCAGCATTTCCAACACTTCCACTGGTTACTGGGCTCTTACAAGATCTTTAGGGGTAAATTAGAGCTAAATAACAGCACAGAACACGGAGAGCCAGGACTGATGGCTGTATGAGACTGCAGAAAACGCAGCCACCCCCTAGTAAGTATACATCCAGCTAACTAAAATCATGCTGGACTATGGATGTTGATGGACTAGAGAGGTTCAACCTGTATTTCAAAACTTGTTCTTCCTTCACTTACCTGCCAATGCCTTATTAATGGCTGGAAAGAAAACATCACTGCGCTGTTACCCCACAGATACTGCTGGCATGGGTGCAATATAAACGTCTACAAAGAAAATTAGAGGGTTAGGCAGACAGACTGACAGAGCCAGATCAGTAAGTAGCACCACATATGCCTCCAGTGAAGCATTGTGTTCCTCTGCTGTTTTTTGCAGTCACACTGTGGAAAGCCTGAGGGCATGAGACTCTTGTAGTGAGGTCATTTTGTGCCAAAAACCTGCATTGTCTGGCCAAGCCAACGAGGCTCATAACACTGTAAGGGTGATCTTCCTGTGATGTATAGCCAATGCAGGATCTCTTGTTCTTCTTACTCCCCCTGCTGCCTTCATAATTAGGGTGGGAAGGGGAGATACGACTGAAGAATGGGTGCATGGTCAGAACACACCAATGCTGTGCCAGCGCTGGGCTTTAGCTCATTTTGGCCATTGCAGTTTGGTGCAAGTTAGAGCAAACCTGAGGCTGTTCTGACAGCGCATGGAGAAAGACCTATAGGTAGCAGCAGGATCCCGGAGAATGTGAAGGAGAATTTGCAATACCTTTGCACACCACTTCCCATTTATGTTCTGTACCCTCTGGCTACATCTAACAATCTGGATCAGAATCTTGGGCTCAAGTCTTCGAGGGAAGTGAAGAAAGAAAAGTGCTCTGGTGAACTTTGTGACTTCTGAGTTGACTCATTGTGCCATCCCCCTCTGCCACTAACAATCATCTTAGGTGCTGCTGTCAGAAGAACATATGACCTGCTCCACGGCTACCTCTGTATCTGTAAATTGTTAAACTAATTAACACTTTGTTCCAGGGTACAAAAATCAATCACATGCTTTATAGTCATGTAGACCATTTATTGACCATTTAACTATCTGGCCATTACTATACACAGAGTGAGTAATTACGCATTAAATAGCATCTCAGTGGAGTTACTCCAGATTTTCACATGTGTGACGGAGAATGGAATCTGACCCCATGAATAGTAAGATAACTTCTTTCCTCTCAGGAAAACTAGAGGGCATGTAGCATGGTAGATTATGCTAGAATCATTAAGTATGGTTACAAAGTATTGGTGCTGAAAAGGATATTTTAGAGTTGTGCACAAATTCCAAGTGGCATGAGCATTGTACATGCATAAATTAATGTCACATTCAGGTTCAGCAACACTTATAGCAATCTACTCTTTCACCACTTCTTACGTGCTGTAGAACTCCAGCAAGCCCTGAATTCTGATTGATTGAGGAGGTGCTGAGTGTAGCGCATTGATTTTTTTTAGAGAGCATCTTTTGTCCGAAGATCATAGAACACTACAAACTTTAGAGACTGTGCATAGGAACTTCACTTCCTGGTGGCTAATAGACAGCAGCAGCAGTACAGAAAGTGAAAAACACAAGATGTGAATGAAGGTAAATGGGGGATTTTTTTCAGTTAGACAGAATGTTATCTAAAGTGGGAATTTAGGCAGGAAAACATGCTAACACTCTCATAGACTTGTAGAACGTGTTTTTGTTTCCTATCCAAAAGTCAGCACCTGCTTTTAATGCCTCATGCCACCATACTAGGCCATTTGATCAACGCTGATTCCAAAGGGCAGAAGGCTGCCTTTTGAGTTGTCAATAACTCTTCCTGCAGTACCCTGAGGTTTTCTTAAAGGGTTCTGTAACAGTAGCAGGTTCCAGGAGGCTTTGTAAAGATGTAAGTCTTTCATTTGGTATATTCTGTGAACAGGGGTTGCAACCCTGTGCAAAGCTGCTGAAAAAGATTTGCTAATTGCTTACCATTCTTCAGGAGATATCCCACTGTTGTACCAACACTCAGCTGAGTGTCTCCAGCTATGGGAGCACCAAGGTAGACCGGGCTCCCATGTTTTACCACTGTGTCACCTAACTTTGCTGACAAAGTGGGAAAAATGCCTGCTGACACTAGCATTCTGACTCTGGGGGGATGACGCAAAGGCTGTCAGGCTGGTAAATGATGAGGACAGGGCTGTCATAGAGAGAGAAACAGATTGCTCAGTAAGCTGGGCCTGTTTGAACAACAGGTATTTTAATGCAGCCTCACACAAAGTTATACCTATAGGAACAAGGAATGCAGGCCATGCCTATGGAGTGAGGGTCTGTGTCATGGAAAGCAGTGACTCTGAAAAGAATTTAGGGGTCACAGTGCACATGCAACTGAATGTGAGCAACCAGTGCAATGTGGTGGCAAAAATGCCCATGTGACCCTGGGATGTATAAAGAAAGGAAGAAGTAGGAGGAGCGAGGTGATTTTTATCTTGGCATCCAGCAATGATGAGACTTATACTGAAATACTGTGTATAGTTCTGCCATCCATATCTTCAAACGGATACTGAAAAATTGGAGAGGCTGCAGAAAGGAGCCACAAAAATGATTTGTAGGCAGGAGATAATGCCTCACAATGAGAGACTTGAAGCTTGTCCATGCTGGGAGATAGCCCAGTATAGCTGTTGTGATACAACTTAATCCATTTTAGAAGTGGTGTGAGGTAAAGTGGGAAAAGGCATGTTTAGTGCAGAACAAGAGTGTCCACACAAGGTGCTAGAGCAGAGAAACTGTTGCACTGTAAATGTATACCCTAACTTATTTCCAATTACTTCCCCATATAGACAAGTCCTTGTTTAGTGTATCAGAAAAAATACTGAGGTGACTTGATTCCAGTCTATAAGTACTGTGATGGACCCCTCCCTCCCCTCATGTTTTATGAACTGGACTCATGGACGTGAATATACATATCTCAAAAGTGTTTGGGGCAAATCATTTTGTGTAACCCATCAATCTTCATGTCATGATCCACTGGTTCTCTTTATCTTATTCTGTTGTATGTATCATCTGTGTGTAAAATTAGACACAGGGAGTGGGGAATAATCTGTGAGTTTCAAATGTATGAATGAGAGACATGGAGGGTGTTACCCTCAACTATTAAATTATCTCTTTTCTCCTTCAGCTTGAGCAGTGGCTGGTAGGGAGTGGCCTCAATCCTTAACAAAAGGAATAGGAAAGCAGAGGCCTGGGCCTTTTGGCTGGGGCTGCACCTGAAGGAAGGAGCCAGGGACCCCAGGGATGGAAGAGAGCCTTAGAGTGGCAGCTGGAAAAGAGGTTCTAGGGTGAGTTTAAGTTTGTACTGAGGTTTCAGTGGAGAATTAGCCAAGCGGTTTTGTTTCTTTTGATTTGTAACCTACTTTGCTCTGCCTACTTTCACTTATTACTACTTAAATCCTACTGCTTCAATTTAATAAAACCATTTTTATTTTCTATCAAACCCAGTGTAAGCGATTGTTACCTGGGGGGCAACCAGTGTGTACATTCCCCCTTTCATTGCTAAAGGGGGCTTACCTAATTTTGGGGAGTTTGATCTCATCTGGGGAGTGCTCTCTCAGGAGGCTGGGCTCTAAACTGCACTCTCCTTGGACCTGAAGTGGTTCAGTGTCTGTACTGCTTCTTGGTGGGGTCAGGGACCTCAGTTCTGGGCCTTGGCTGGGGGAGACCAGTGGAGCTGGCCCAGCAGGACCAGGCAGTGAGGAGCCTCAGAGAGCAGGAAGGCAAGTGGCAGTGGCTGTGTCGGCACCTCCGAGGGGTCGTCTGTGACCGCACCCCGTCACAAGTACAGGCAGTCGGATCCGCACTTACGAACGGGGCTTTCTCGCCCCGGAGGTCGAGGTAGCGGATTGCTACCTGCGAGCTCCGGGGCGAGAAAGCCCCGTTCATAAGCTGCCCCGGTGCCCCTGGTCTGCTGGAGACCGTCTCCAGCAGACCAGGGGCACCGGGCGGGTTCCCGCGCTTCTGAGGCTTTGCCAGAGCAAAGCCTGAGAAGCGCGGGAACCGCCGCTGCTGCCGCTTGAGACCTGGTGCCTGTGGTCTGCTGGGGACGGTCCCCAGCAGACCACAGGCACCGGGACTGAAGCCGCAGCCGCGGGGGGGTCCCGCGCCTCCGAGACTTTGCCAGAGCAAAGCCTCAGAGGCGCGGCACCCCGCTGCCGCTGCTGCTCTGCTCCCTGTGTCCCTGGTCTTCTGGGGGGAGGGGAGGGCGCGGATAGTGTGCCCCCCCCCCCCAGCAGACCAGGCTTTTGTTTTGGACCCTGGAGCAGAGCAGCTGGGGCGCTGTGGATTGGTCCTGCAGCACCTGCTCTGGGCACTACTGGACCAACCCGGCAGCACCCCAGCTGCTCTGCCCCAGGTCCTGATTCAGCCGCTGCTGGTCAGTTTCAGCAGCGGCTGAATCAGGACGCCTGGGGCAGAGCAGATGGGGTGCTGCTGGGTTGGTCCAGTAGCAACGAGGAGCGGTGCTACTGGAGCAACCCAGCAGCACCCCAGCTGCTCTGCCCCAGGCGTCCCCAAGTCAGCCGCTGCTGAAACTGACCAGCGCTGACTACAGGAAGCCTGAGGCAGAGTTGCTCTGCCCCAGGCTTCCTGGAATCAGCGCTCATCAGTTTCAGCAGCAGCAGACTTGGGGAAGCTTGGGGTTCTTAAGTTGAATCTGTATGTAAGTCAGAACTGGCGGTCAGTTTCAGCAGCGGCTGAATCTGGACGCCAGTTCCGACTTACATACAGATTCAACTTAAGAACAAACCTACAGTCCCTATCTTGTACGTAACCCGGGGACTGCCTGTACCTTCATGGGGGAAAAAATAGCAGGTACTAAAGGGCTCTTTCATCTGGCAGAGAAAGGCAAAACAAGGATCACAGGCTGGAAGGAGAAACCAGACAAATTAAAACTAGAAATGAGCCACAATTTTTTTTTTAACCAGTGAGAATTGTTGAAACAAAATACCAAAGGGAGTGGTGAATTCTCCATCTCTTGATGTTTTTAAATCAAGCCAGTGGATGCCTTTCTGGGAGTTCTGCGTTAGCCAAACACAACATATTAGCTCAGTATGGCGTAACAGGATGAAATGTCATAGCCTGTGATATTCAATATGTCAGACTAGATGATTTTATCATCCTTATTGGCCTTCAGCTATTCCTCTGACATGTCAGGGTACGTCTACGCTGTGATGGGTTTTCCGGGATAACAGAGGTATCCCAGAAAAACTCCGCCGCGTCCAAGGAACGTGTTTGCTCTTCTGCATTTTTTTGGCAGAAGAGCAAATGCGCTCTTTCAGGGAGCCCTGTATACCTTGTTCTACGAGGGATAAGGGCTCTGCCAAAAGAGGAGGCTTTTCCGCCAGTTGGCCCCATCTGGACTGGGCCAAATGGCAGAAAAGCCTCTTCCGGAAAAGCGATTGGAAGAAGCATTCTGCAATTTGCGTAGCCTTTTCTGAAAAAAACCTATCATGTAGATCTAGCCTCTGTGATGTGCCATCCAAAGCTACCTTCCAAGCTCCAGTAGACTAGTATCTACTATATATTTGAGAGAGTTTGTTTGTCTGTCTCTGTCTGTCTGTTTGTTCAAGAACTCTTCCTAAACAGTAAGAACTAGGACTACCAAATTTTGGGTACATCTAGACTACAGATCTTTTCTAGGATACTGGAAGTATCCCAGAAAAGCTCTGTCATATCCAAGGAATGCGTCTGCTTTTCCGAAAAAAAAAAAAATTGGAAAAGCAGATGCGTTTTTTTCGGCATCTCTGTAAACCTCATTCTACGAGGAAGAAGGGATGTTCCGAAAGAGGTGTTTTTTCCCCCAACATTTGGCCCTGTGTAGACTGCCCAAATGTCAGAAAAGCCTCTTTTGGAAGAAAAGCAGAAAAAGATATGCAAATTGCAGTTAGCAATTTGAATATCTTTTTCTGACTTTTCTTTGTAGTGTAGACACAGCCTTTGTATTCAGTTTCCTCTTAGCATAACTTAAAGCAGGATAAGCATTTGGTTGTGCCAGGAAAATGGGAAGTGCCTGGAATAGGATTGCTTTTCATAAAACCATACAGAAAAAAAACCCGAATTACCAGGCAGATCAAAGGGGCTTGCTGGATTCATGACACCTCCCTCTTGGACTGCCCTAGCCCCAAGCCTTCCAAACTGCACCCCTCGTGCCCTTTAGGGAGTCCCTTCCGCCCTCCCTTCCTCCTCCCCTCTCCCCCGCAGTGCAGGGATATTGCTGGCTGTTCCCCTTTGCCAGGGACCAAGGGGAAAGTACACAGTTTGTTCCATTCCTCAATCTGGCTGGGGAACACAGGGGGCAGATGAAACTGGACCTGCCCCAGCTGGGGGACATGCACCTCTCCCCCGGCTGTGCCCTGTGGAGCTAAAGTGGCTATGAAAAGGTGCTTCTCACTTGGCCCCAGGCTGCTGTGGTGAGAGAGAGCTGGGGTTTTTTGCTTCTAAAAACCAGAAATTAATTAAGTTAAGAACCTGAGCAATGCAAGGCAAATCTTCTAGTTGTGTTATAAACTTACTGTTTCTCTGTTGTTGGTCACATTGAAATACTGTCAGAATCCCCTAAAAGAGCAACTCTCTTATCATATGGCATGTTGGCAAGCAGCATCAATCTGGTACCCTGTGAACATTTTATCTTATTTCTTCCCATAAGAAAGTGCCCCAACTTTGCCAGTCCCCTCTGAGAAGAGACAATTGGAAGGCATCTCTGGCTATGCTGGGTTTGCCAGGAGCCTAAGGCTTGCTTTCTGAGCATGTATTTGCTGGGGCGAATACAGCTGTGAGGACGGCAGTATTCTTTTCATTTTCACTCAGTGTAACATCTGTGCAGGGTTTTTTGTTTGGATGGTTAGCTGTTCCTCTCCTCCTTCCCTCTAGCAGCTTTGGCGCCTGACCTAGCTTTCACCATGTTGCAAATTTATATTCCTTCTGCTTTCGGCAGGCCCATATGTAGACCTGTCAAAATGTCACTGGCGTCAATTGCGAAAGGGTAGTGCCACACTGTAGTCAGTGAGTTTATTAACAGGGAAATGATTGGGTTTTGGAGAAGGGGAGGGAAGGGCAAAAGGGAATCCATTTCCCAGGCACCTGCTTCTCAAACTGCACATTGTTTTCTTATCACCTATAAATTCAGAAACGCTTTGCCATCTGCATAGCAAAAATCCTCGGTGGGTGCTGCTAGAAATACAGAGCCTTTTCATAGTGAGAGCCAATGAGGCTGAGCAGGTGAAGTCAGGCACGGATGAAGTAAAGAGCTACAATTCACATGCTGCAATTAGACAAGCCATTTCTGAATAGAAATTAGAAATGGGCTTTACCTGCAAATTCAGATCCTGGTCAGGGCCTAGATTTTCATCACCCCTGAAATTTGAAGGCATTGGATTCAGGGTTTTAGTCTGGCCCATCATAAACAATTACAAAACTCAGGCAAGGATCAGAGTTTGAATACACCCACAGATTGCAGGTGTTTGGACCCTGCTCATCTCTGTGTACAGAGATGACATCTCTCTGGTGTCTTACTTATTTTCCTTTATGTGCCGCTTTAGATTGAATTAGACAGAATAGAACTATGCAAGACGTCAGCAGTGAACATCAGTGGATGCCCCCACATATCTTACTGCAGTTTACAACAAGCTTTACATTTAGTTAAATTATTTCTATAGCCCTTGTTCCAATAGTATCTGAGCACCTCACAGTATTTAATGTATTTATTCTATGCCGAGATAGAAACTATCCCCATGTAAATATTCAGACCGAAGCACAGAGAAACTGGGGCTATGTGTAGACTGCAGGCTTCTTTCAGAAGAAGCTTTTCCGGAAGAGATCTTCCAAAAACACTTCTTCCGAAAGAGAGCGTCCACACTGCCAAAGCACTTTGAAAAAGCAATCTGCTTTTTCAAAAGATAGCGTTCACACTGAATGGACACTATCTCGCATTTAAACTGTGATTACTATGGACGGAGTCACTACCAGGGCACCTGTGCTTTTTCCGCTAATTTCAAAAGAACTCCTTTTTCCCTGTCTACACACGGCTTTTTCTGAAAGAGCTCTTTTGGAAAAAGGCTTCTTCTTCATAGAAAGAGGTTTACCAATGTTCTTTCGATTTTTTTTTTTCAAAAAAACGCGATTGCAGTGTCGACTTAAGTGGAGTTTTTTCAGAAAAATGGCTCTTTTTTTTGAAAACCACACCTCTGCAGTGTAGACATACCTTGAATGAATTGGGAAAGCAGGAAATTGAACCTGGATCTTCAAAACTACAGACTAATAACTCACCCAATAAACCATCCTTCCTCTTCCACCAACCCTACTTTTGTCCTTTGGCATTGTACATTTTTGTTTCTTTCAAAGTAAACTGTCCAGCTGAAAGCTGTAGAAACTAAAGGGCCCAGTTTGTCCACAGACCAGGCAGGAGCAATGTGATTTCCCATATGCAAACTAACACCACACTTCAGTCATTTTTGAGTGGCCATTGAGTTTCTGCACCTAGGTCACTCTGGTAAAGTTGCCAAAGTGTGGTGTGGACGGTTGTCTATTAGCAATTTTAAGGAGGCCCCACAGCTTTTTTCACATTAGTCACTGAACAGCCTGCACATGATGGTTTCCTCAAACCAGTGAGTGACCTAGAGGTGAAAGACACCATTACCAATCCTATGAGGGCATCCGTTCCTAGCTTGTCTCTGTTTATCCCTTTTTTGACATGGCAGTGATGGCCCTCCGGGTTGCTGATAATGTGCTGCTAGGGGACAAAATGTATGTCTACCCTTTTCTGTAGGAATGATTTTGAAAATGAGGTGGAAAAAAGGGAATGAATATTAATAATTGGATTGTCCCGGGGATTCTCTAGTGGAGATGAAGCCCATTGTGTAGAGGAATTAGAGCGAACACCAAACGCAGGTGGCCTTTTGTTGCTCTTTGAATGGTGCTAGTAGGTGAAATTTAATTTCATCACTCGGGATAAAAACCAAACAGGGATTCTGAGGCAGAGAAAGTAGTGAAAAGCCCCTTCTCACAAGAGGCAGAAACTCCCCCTTTCTGCACTTTCCCTTCTTTCTATATGCAAGTCAGAAACCTAAGATGAAGGAGCCTGAGGCTGTATGTCAGCGGTGAAGAACTGGCATGTAGGTCTGATGTTCACTGAGTGAGTCACTTTTGACAGGGAGGAGTCAAAGTGCAAGAGGCAAGGGAAAGGGATGTGTGAAGCAGAAATATTCCTCACTTTCATGCTGTTTGATACAGCAACTCAGAACTAACCTAGGATGTCTCCCAAAGCCACTTTGACTTGTCCATTGCCAGATCCTTTCCTAGTTAATATAACACCTCTCAGCAGAGGAGCTGAATGTGATTTACAAAAGTAGGTAACTATCATCCCCATGTTCAGTGGGGAAACTGAGGCATGGAAAGGTTATGTGAACTTGAAAAGGGTCCAATTCAGCAGCCCAAAGGAAGCAGGCTTATTGAATTCAATGGAACTATTTGTGAGTGCTATTTATTAGGAGTAAGTGTTATAAAGTCAGCCCCAACATTGGGAATACAGCCCATGTCTCTTGAGTTCCAGTCCCATGCTCAAACCACCAGAACATTCTGCTTTCTACAGAATCTAAAATCCTCCTACATGGAACATCAGAGATCAAAACATGGGTCTTTGGCAATTAAGCAGCCATCCATCCCTCTCCTCTTCATCCCAAGTAGGATGTTAATATACTTCCCGTTTCTCTTGTTTGAAAAGAATTAATAGTCGTTTATAGGGTGAGTTCTTTTCGAGAAAATGGAGAAGCATTCAGTGCTGATATATGGTTTCCCCTTTTAAATGGTATCTATTTAAATGCAGATTTTCTGGTTTCCTGTGTGGAGTTTGGAAGCTACGCCTTTCAATTTAAATGTTAATAGATGAGTAAACTTCAAAAATCAAAATTTCTCCATGAGGCTTTTTCGCTGTATTTAATATATTTCTATACTTCCCCCTCCTTTTCCTCCACCTTTCTTCTCTCTCTCTCCCCCCCCCCCACCCATCTCTCTTGTATTAAATAGACTTTTTTTTCCAAAATAAGAATACGCTTTTCAAAAATCTTAAATTAAAATGTTTAATGCTGGGTCCTGTGGAATGAGGATGTTTGAACAGAGCCCTGAGGTGCTGATAAAGCAAAGATATCATCCTTCTGCCTCCAGCCTTTTCCTTTCCAACCATTTATCAAACTTGCTGCTCTGAATGCTTTATGATGGCATTATTCTTGGGCTGGCATTGCATAATATTCCACTGGTCGTTGGGGGAGACACACACAGAAAGAAAATCTTCAGAATAATTTCTTTATAAAGTGGGCAAGAAGATTTTAATGGGGATAAGAGACTGTAGCAGCATAGTAAATTCCACTGGTGTTAAAGTGAGGGTAGGGAGTAGGACAGCAAAGATGTGCTACAATGTCTGTCCTTTTCTGTCTATCTGTCCTAAGACCCAATCTTGGAAGTTGCTGAGTACCTTCAATGTCATTTATCTTCATTGGGAGCTGAGTGCGAATCTGCTTTTTGCAGAAAGTTCTCAGCATCTCTTGGGATTAGGCCCTTGTATACTATCCTATTCTCCTCTGTGTCTCTCTCCCCTCTTTCTTTTCTCATTTTTCTTTTTTCTTTCTCTCCTTTCTCCCTCTTCTCATAGCTTTCTCTCTCTCTCTCTCTCTCTCTCTCACACACACACAAACAGGAAGAAAGAGAAAAATCTCTTTTCCATTTTCTCTTCCCTCTTTACTCAGTATCCTATTAACCTCTGCCACGTTTTGCTGGCAGTGGCTCAGATAGACTCAGGTTTCACGTGATAGCCTGAGATTAAATTTTAATCAACTCCCATGAATTCAGAGAGTGAAGTACTTCCAACAGTCAAGATTCCATCTTAATAGTAGTCACCACAATGATTAGGTAGCACCTCTGTCCTCTTAGTCAAGGAATCCTAGACAGGGGAGACCATCAGCATCACTCTAGAGGGGTCATTGCTGAACAGGATTCTCAGATGCCATAATGATTGGTGCAATACAAGAACTAGAATAGAATAGAATAGAATAGAATTAGAGATCACTTGCTAGAATGTGCTCCTTCTTCAGAGAGACATTTGTAGACTGAGTGATGATTCATGTAAAAGGACAATATGCTACTCCGTTGACTAGTGGGATCAGAGATAGTGCCCTTACCTTGTGGACCATTTCTCCATTTTCTCTGCCATGGCAGATTTGTGGACTTCTCAGGATCTGGCCTTGAATAAGCTTGAACAAGGCAACTGAAAAAAAAAATAGCCAATTCTCATTGTTTTCTCTGATTGATTTAGATATAATTGTTTTGGGGATGTTTTGTTCCCAACTTTAGGGTGGTCTCCCCACAGTGTTCACCTGGTTCCCATTTGAGGGGGGTCTCAGAATTTTTCCTTTGAACTGATATTAGCCTTTAACAATCACTATATGTCCATTGAAATGGACTAAATTACACATTCTTGTCAATGGGTTCTCTAATTGAATTAAAAATAAAGGGCTGGTAATGAGATACAGAGCTTTTTTACATATAGGTCACTTCTTCAAATCTGTTTACACGACCTCGTCATATTGTTATCTGAATGCATCTCAAGCAATAGATAGGGAAGTATTATTCCCTTCTTACATAGAGAGCACTGAGGAGCAGAGAGATGATGGATCTGATTTTCAGAGGTGATGAACACCTAAAACTCCAGCTGATGTCACTGAGAACAGCAAGTGCTCACCATGGAATGGAATTACACACAGATCTCATGAATTCTGTAGGGTAAACTGAGGCAGTCCATGGTATTTCACTAAGAACCCCTATTTAATCCTAAATTTGAGACAGGCCTGTAATTTAACAGCACGGACAGTTAGCCTGAGTAGAGGGACCTTGGGAAGGCACAGTCACCTTGGCAACCACATTCCAAGGGGCAGCACCAACTGATACCAACACAACCTTGCTAATGTTTTGCTTTAATCCTAGATAATGGGCCCATAAACTCACGGATCACATCAATAACCCCTTCATAGACACATCATAATTTAACTAGACAAAAGTTGCCATTTAATTGTCTGTTTGTTGATGTTGGCTTATTTAGCTTGTTAAGGAAACTACTTGTATTAGAGATAAGGAGTTTATTTGGCAATGGGTGGAGATGCTGCGTAACCTTCGCAGTTTATTGGCTTACGTGCTCATTTCGTCTTGCTGATAGAACCTATTGAATTGCTTCCCCTCCATCCAGCAGCCCCCTTTATAATCTATTGTAATGTTTTGCTTAAGCAGTGTGCTCCATCTTAACCCCTGGTTGACACTCCACCAGCACTGTGTGTGTAATAAATCCTCTGACTTGTTTTCACCACATTCAGAATGCCCAGACTTATTCCCAACAAATTCTAATCTAGTACTTTAACAACTACATCTTCCTCCTCCTCCTCAAGTCCAGGCTGGAACTTGACTGGAAATTGCCTTGCCATCTCCTGGCTGGGTTGTTTATTGGTTCACGTGCCCTGAGTTGATAGTCTAGGGAACGGAGTTCCTAGAGAATAAGTGCTCACATTGCAGAGACCATTCTCACCAATTACAGACAGGAGTTTGTTCTGTGAGGTGCTAGCCACCTCCCCGAACACTCAGTGAGCTTTTGAACACCCTCGACTCCTTCCAACTTACCACTCATCCCAAGAGGTGACCTCACTGACTCGGGGTGGAGCCACATTGTTAGAGCAGAGTAATTAAGTTTGTACTGATGCCGCCAAAGTGTTTCTTTTCCTGGTTGGTAGATAAATAAAGGATTGCAATCTTCAGGGCTGTCGATCCCATACCTTTTCCCAGTACTAAATTCGCTTTACAAGAAGGAATGAGTTCTTTGCTCTGAAACCCCAAGCCTATTTCAACTTTCTTCCAGCCCATTAGAGAACATAGAAAAATTGCCATTTAAAAAGCTAGGCATTTCACCCAGCCTCTGCTGGGAGCATGAGAGCTGGAAATGCGGGAACAAAGGCAGCATCACGAGGGCAAAGAAGGGAGTGCACCACATCCTCCCATAGCAATCCATCTGTCCAGAGTGGAGACTGTGATGTGGTTCCTCAAAGGTGAAATAGTTTAAAGTGAAAGGTGATGGGTGTAAAAAGAGGCGAATCCTTAGAATTCTTCAAAGGATTGAAAAGTTTTTGCCAGGAGGGAAATGAAATACAAACCAAACTAAAAGCACTTATTTTAAACAGTGCAGTCCACAGTTGAAGTTGAAGATGAGCCAGAGTGCTTGTGTCTCAGATTCTTCACCAGCCCCATCATCCATAACAACTCCATATGAAAAAGTCTTAGCACTTCTAAGGCTGGGAAATATTTACTTTGGGTAGCCATAGTTGAGAGCTGCAGGAAGGGCTTAAAACTATAAATACGAAGTGAGATGGGCCAAAAATATTAGCGCCTCAAATCATCTTGCATACTTCTTATGAAGAAAAAAATGGTAGGCCAATTATGAACATACTTGGTGGGGAGTGAAGCCCAGGAATTGTCCTGGGTGATCAAATGTCACAGTGATAAATGCCTAGATACAGGTAGTACCTCTCCAGTACAGCACCCTGGGAACCTGATTGGTGCCGAACCAGAGAATTTGCTGGACGCCCAGAAGTTAGTATTATCTAGCAGCATAACCAACACTTCCACTGCTTACTGAGTTGTTAAAAGACAGTTAGGGGCATATTAGAACAAAATAACAGCACAGAAAGCCGAGAGCCAGGACTGGTGTCTGTAAACAAAATTTATGGGATCATGGGAAACTTGGCCACATCCATGGTAAGTGGACATCCAGCTAACTAAAATCATGCCAGACCAAGGATGTTGCTGGAACAGAGTGCTGGACTAAAGAGGTTCAACCTGTAGTACAATTGGAAAGAAAGGAAAATGTCCGCTTTGGAATTTCACTGGATAGACAGAACTGATCATTTTTACATGCTTTCCAAGAAAAAAAACACCCTGCATTTCCTGCCTTTCCAAAACTGGAGTCCCCTTTGGTGCTCTAACTGTGGATCAACCAGGTTCTTAATTTTACTCTCTCGTGAGGGTCAAAGTTACGTGGAAGATGCTCTTGTCTCTTCTAGCGTACTGTAGCTCTGAGCTGAGTAGGAAAGAAATGGATAACACAGTTTTCCCTCCCTGGCCAACTTTTTTTTTTATGAGTGGGAGCAAGACTGGAATTGGAGGAAGCTGACATCAAAGACAAAAACATTCAATTTGATAATGTTCCTATTCCTCTTCCACTAAGACCTAACATAAGGTATCTGCCTTCAATTGTAAAGCTCCCTATGTTAGTTCAGAGCTGCATCTAATCTCTCTTAAACTTCACCTGCACAGGCACAGCCTTTGTGCATCAACCTCTCTAATGTTCATATCAGAAAGTTTCTTAACAAATCCTTCTCTTCAGTCCTGAAGAACCACTCTCTTTCTTTTCTTGTTTCTCCTTCACATGCAGAAACCAGCTACCTTTCCTTTTCCTTTTCCTTTCTTTTCTATAGATAGGGATGCCAGACATCTCACATTTCTCCATGCCCCCTGCTTTTGACAGGTCTGTCCCACATCCTTTTAGAATAGGTTGCAGAACATTAGAAAATCCTAAAAGTAGTCTTGATGGGGAACTTCCCACATTCAGACGCACTATGATGAGAGTACATTGGGACGGAGAGTTGTAACAGTGCATGGCAATCTGGTGGTTTTGTCCTGAAGCAAAAATCTCTATAATTATGCCAATCCTAGACATGCCCTATTGTTCAACATCTGTCTGAAGCTTTTGGGATTTCTGGGGAGAACAACGCAGGCTTACATGTCAGCAGTACACTCGTGACATCCACATCTCTGTCTCTTTTGCATCAGATATAAACAATGTAGTCTGTTAGTACTCTCAGGCTACATCCACACTGTGCATGGTTGCTCAAGAAGATCTGCAAATGAGGCATGGCGATGAATATTGCTGTGCCTCATTTGCATGCCTAATGAGCCGCCATTTTTGTGGAAGGAGCATTTGCGCAAGAAGGAGCTGTCTACACTGCTCCTTCTTGTGCAAAAAACCCCTCTTGCACAGGAGCCGTCCTGCTGCTTATTTTCAGGAAGAATGGCTCCTACGCAAGAGGGGGGGGTTGCGCAAGAAGGAGCAGTATAGACTGCTCCTTCTTGTGCAAAAGCCCCTTCCGCAAAATGGCGGCTCATTAAGTATGCAAATGAGGCACGGCGATATTCATTGCCGTGCCCCATTTGCATAACTTCTTGTGCCACAATGCGCAGTGTAGATGTAGTCTCAGTGCTTGGCCAAAATCAGCACCCAGGGAAAGCTGAGGTGTTTCTGATAAAGAGAGCAGAGAATCTCAAACAACTTGCCTTCACATAATTTAGTTGAGTGGTTCTTGACCAGGCATATGCGTAAGCTTGAGGGAATGCAAAGGTCTTCCATATTTGCCTTTCTTTACATAAGCACTAGTGAAGCCAGTGCCAACTAACATTTCATACAGAGAATGACTTGTTTATAGAACTCTATATACTATACACAGGTTTGACCTCCCTGGTCTGGCACCTTCGGGACCTGACTGGTCCTGAACAAAGGATTTTGCTGGAGCAGGAGAGATTATTTCTGGCTCTCCTGCCACCAGCTCTCCAGCTCATCTCAGCTCCGCTCCTGGCTTGGCTGCTGGCCTCCTGGTCAGCTCCTCCCCAACCATCAGCCCGGCTGGGCTTGTGACCATCAGCCCAGCCGGGCTGCCAGCTCCCCTGCTGGTTCTCTCACTGCTGGCTCCACCTCCTACCACTGGCCCTGCTGGGGTCCTAGCCCTGCTCCTGTGCCCTGCCAGCAGCCTGCTGCAACACCAGGGCTACTGACTCTGCTGGCAGCCCGCTGCTGCACCAGCCTTGCTGGAACCCCCTGGCATGCCAGCCACCATGCCGCCAGCCCAGTTGGACCCCCGTGGCAGAGCTCTTGGCTGCCAGCCCTCCTGTAGCCTGCCTGGCTGGGCTTCCAGCCCCCACAGGGCTCCTGCCTCAACCAGGACTCTCTGATCCAGGAACATCTGTGCTTCTGCTGGACCACAGATGTTGCCAGACCAGAGTGTCCTGGTTTAGAATGGTTCAAACTGTACTTGAAATTCCAGAACAATATTTATATTCCAGTTGATTTATTTTATAATTATATGGTAAAAATGAGAAAGTACGCAATTTCCAGTAACAGTGTGCTGTGACACTTGTGCATCTTTATGTCTGATTTTGTAAACAAGTCATTTTTAAATAAAGATGTAACTTGGGGGGTACACAAGACAAACCAGGCTACTGAAAGGATACATTAATCTGGAAATGTTGAGAGTCACTGGCTCAGTCTCTTTGGACTCTATAGTGCTATAGGATACACAAATAGCCTGCTGAGAAAACAACAACAACAACAGGGGATTATATTTGTACCAACCAGAAAACTGAACCCAGCTCTATGAGACAAAGACCTGCCCACAGTAATGCCTTTGTGACATCCAGGCTTGGTTATTGCAACTCATATCTAGGAATGAAACCACATCACCTGAAAAAGCTCCACCGGTAAAAAATGCAGCTGCTTATCGACACATCACCATGAACATGGCTCTCTGGTGCTCCCGTTTCTCAACCAGTTTCTCACTGAGCACAAAATCCAGCCATTAGCTTTCCTCTGAAGTTCAAATCCTTACTTGGGATTGGCCTTCTGTGCATGAAAGATTGCCCCTTCCATGTCTTCACGTAGTAGCTATATTCCACAGGAAAAATGAAACTGTCAACATAGAATCCTAAAATCATAGAACTCTAACACATAGGTGACCCAGGGGATGGGGCAGAAGCTTTGAGAATGAGGAACAGTTACACTAAGGCTATGTCTACACAGCGGAGCTATTTCGGGACATCTCTGGTATCCCAGAATAGCTGTTCTGCATCTTAAGAGCAAGCTCCTTATATTGAAATATAACAGGCTTTCTATTCCAACGTCCCTGTAAACCTCATTGCACAAGGGATGTTTCAGAATAGCACTTTATTTTGAAACAACAGCTGGGTAGACAGTGCCCCATTTCAAAATAAGGTATTTTGAAATAAGATTGAAATAAGCTACACACTTTGCATAGCACAAAGACCACAGAAGACAGAGCGTGACTACGCAAAGTCAGAGCTTTGACTGCACAAAGAGCACAGAAGACAGAGCTTGACTTTAGACTACAGTCCTCACTATCACAAGAAATAGTGACCAAGGAGCTCAGCAGGTTCAGAACTAAATGCAAAACTCACCTTTTTCCTTTGCTTTTCTTCAGTAAAATCTTTGCAGTCACACAAACACATAACCCCCTCGCCCGCTCAATAAAGAACATTATTAACTAATTAAGTTGTTTTTCTGCAAGATAGAAGAGAAGAGAGGGAGAGACACTATTATTGTTGTTTCTATTTTTAAATAGACGTGGTAGCGCTGAGACATTTTGATGCAGGGTGATGATTACTTGGTCAGCATCTTGGCAGACAGACAGACAGAGAGTTCCCCATGACAAAAATTAAAAACTTGTCAGAATTTCCATTATAAGCCTAACTGTAGCATGTCTGAGAGGACTGAGTCTGACTAGCATGAACCACAAGGAGGAACAAAAGTTTGTGATGTGTCTGCTTTAGTTAACATGGTAATTGCCAAATGCTTAACATTTTCAACATGACCAGAACTCTCGTCTAAACAAGACCTTGGAGTTTTGCAGGTAAAAACTTAAGAAAATATGGTCCTGTCTTCTGTGAGTTTCCCTTACAGATACAATAGTGTTTTTTGTAAAACTAGGGGGATTGCTCTAAATCCTTCTGTGCAACATTTTTCCCATTTCACCAGTGTTATCTGATTGGCTGCTCCCCCCTTCCAGAAGTGGCTGCATTTCAGTGGGTTTGAATGTATGTTTGTGAATCACTTTTTGGCAAAAGGTGCAGTGTATGAATGTAAGCTGTTATTATTTATATTAAAATAGGATTTTCTGGTTGCTGCTGCTTTGTAGGAACCCTTACATCGCAAAGTGAGATTCCAAGAACAGCAATTGTGTAAAAAAGGAACTTATAGGTAAATGCAATTTGGCCATAATTCAGGCAGACTGGAAGCATTTCTTCCATTTTCATTCTGTGAACAGCAAGATAAACTCCAAGCCGCATTTAAGCTGTGAGATGAGCAAGTCACAAAATGCACGGTTAAAACCACCTCCCAGTGGTGCTCAGTTACCCAGTGTGATTGAGTTCTGCTGGTGGTGGTGCTAAATCCGAGGTCGGTATGGAAATTGCTGTTTTACACATCTCCAGCATTCTAACTTGATCACCGTGAGTTTTAGAGTGGAGAAAAGGGGAAGGACTGTCCCCTGGGGCTGAAGTTCCATATATCTTAATTTGACCTTATCCTGTAGTGTAGACATACCCTAAAGTGCCACAAAACTACTCTTTGTTAATTGAGGAAATAGGTATCCAAAACTGACCAGGTAGTTGCTCTTGTATCCAATGATTAGAAATGCTGATGACCCCCTTCTTGTGCTGAATAAAATTTTGCCATAGTATGAAAATGCCATTATATCAAAGGAGTTAAAAAAAACCCATAGTCCTTTCCTCCCTCTTTGATATTGTGTTAGTTCAGTAAAATCTCCATTCTTAGGTAAGGAAGGGCTAACTACTGCAGCCATAGCTGGTATCATTGACAGGGTGGCATTCATAACCGCTGTAAACTTTTATGTTAAATGCCATGGGTTTTATACATGCAGTATAGCCAACCTCAAGTTTTATTTTTTTAATGATGAGTCAGACACCCCAAAATAGCATGAGCTTTTTTAAAAATAATTTTTGGGTGCTTTTTTATTTGCCTTCTAGGTTTTGAGCCTTTAGGGTTCACACTTTAAAGCTTTTCTCCACAATCATGATGACTAGGTACTTACTTTAAAAGAAACGAGAGCTGAAATTCTTATGGAATCAAATAACTCAAGGAGCTGGGACTTTAAGAAAAACAAACATCACACGGAAACAAGCCCAGTGAGACAAAAAGCACTTAAGTGTTTAGAAACAAAACACTTGACTATTGAAGGTTTCTATCCAACTTCACACAAAAAGAAAGAGAAATGCATTTTATTTTCTGGAGCAGCACCGCAAACAGGTGTAGGTTGTCATTTAAATTCTCAGGAACTAGACCCACAGTTCATCAGGAAGCAACAGCCTAAGCAATCTCTGCTATCTCTTCACAGAAGGAACGTATAATCCCCAGAGATGCACACACGGATCCTCCACAGGGACAGAACTAACATGAAACAATCATTGCACTAAACAAAGTGATTTTCATCTTTTTCCATGTCATAGTCCTGTGTTAACAACAGCAAAATCATGACAAGACTTCCCTCTCATCAAGAAGGGGAGAGTGGTTGTGACCTCCCTGAGTCATGATTCCCATGATGAGAACCTGTGCCCAAGTGAACCACTGAGATTAGCAGCCAAACAGTTGATGAATTGGAAACTGAATTATCCATTATAGTACTCACCAAATAAACCCAGTAATAACCAGTTTTATGACAACATATAACCACACTCCTAAAAGATGTAATTAGTTTTAGATATTGTCATATTTAGAATATAATAGCATAACATTGATTATATTGTAAAAGTGGATTCATGAGTGCTAATGAGCTCATGAGCATGCACCTACTGCAGTGTTGGGAAAAGTGGGGCGGCTATCTGTAATGCAGTGCAAGGCATGCCGTATGTGGATGGAGACGCAGTGAATGTGAAAAGAGTATGGCTATCATGAGACATACCAACTTAATTCGCAGTGGTTCAGTCTCACTGGCACAAGTTTGTGATGCATTTCTCTAATGTAAATGTGCTTTTGATCATTCAGGTTTTAGTCTCCTGAGCCATCACAATCTTATTTGTTCTCCATTCATCTAGAGGGTCTTCTATGAAAAAATTGGGTAGCACAAGAGCTGAATTCCAAAGTGTAAAAAAAAAAATTCAAATGAAAAAATCCTTTTAAAAAATCAGAAACATTTTTCAATCCCATAAAGAAGCATCATAGGCACAAACACAGTTTTGTTTACTTTTTCATGATGCCATTACACAAGAAAAATCACCAAAGCTAACAAGATTTGTGACATGTGCTCCTGTGCCCTGTTGTTTCTCGACACAAGAGCCCTCCCACGCTTTCAACAAGGAGAGTTTAATGGAGCTTTAAGGATGCAAAGCAAAGCCTTGATTTTCAACCCTTCTTTCCTTGTCAAATATCATTTAAACAAAACAATAATAGTAATAATACTGCTACTATAGGCCTGTGCCTAAAGGAACAGGCTTCCATTCTCTGGCCTCCTCTTTTCTAAATAGCCAGAGGATGCTGATTCAGTGATGCGTTACATTATATATATTAAGTACTTTCCCACAGAAGAATCACTTTGAATAGACTTGTTCTTAACACTGACATCCTGCCAGTCCTGACAGGTGAGGAGCGCCAGTGAGATATTGTTAGACAGGCGAGAGTTGTTTATAAAACCAGCTGACAAGTCCTTTTTCCCGCCATTGCCATTTTCGAGTGTTGCCCTTGGGAGGTGATTCTGGCAAGACAGAAACCGAACTGGTACATGTAATTCTTCAAGAGAAGCCTAATGGAAGGGCTAGCTGGGAAGAGGGATGGTGAGAGGAGGAAACAGTGGGAATGTTAAACTGAGCCAAGGGAAAGCTCAGGAGAATTGAAGTTTTAAATTGAACGTCAATAAAACTTTTTCTGCTTGGTTTTCAATGTCAGCCCCATGTTAACCTTAGGAAGTAGGGGACACTTCTCTTTTTCCACAGAAGGAATTAGCCCATAGTTGTAATGATGCTAATGGACTGCACGTTGGTGCTGAGAATAGAAACCCCTGTACTGATATGTCTCAGGTAGGGTGGCCAGGTGAAATGAGACACTCCTATAACAGGTTGGATCCAGGAGTCTAGTCCTGTGTCTGCTCCCAGGTACATGAGTCAGTGGCAAAACTTCTGCTGATTTCAATGGAGAGAAACAGGCCCTTTGCTTGGCAGATGAGATGAGTATGGGATCCTGCTGTCCTGCCACACTCCAGCCCTCTGGAGTTTCTCAGGGGATGTCTGCGTAGGAAGAGCTGTGCCTGCATAGGAAAAGCCTAACCCAGGTTAGCTTGATTCCAACTTTTCAAGTCACAGTAACAATGAAGACAGGTCAGCATGGGCTTCAGCAGAGGTTAGCAAGCCGAGTGCATACTGAGCATCTGTGCTGGGCTTGTAGCATCCACTTGAAGCCCATGTGTAGTGATAGCCTGAGAAGTGGCTCTGTCAAGACAGTCAATGGACTGTTTTTGAGGGTTAACCCCCACCTTGAATGTAGAGGGAGTTTAGGGAAGCATTTCTGCTGCTGAGCAGAACAAGTACTGCTGAGGCTATTTAGGCTGAACACTGAGGGTGTCAGGCTGTGTCTTCACAAGGAAAAGAAATATTTGTTCTTAATGTGAGTGAAAGGCCAGGGTCTCTTGTGAACAGACACTAACAGTTGTGCAGTGGTTTTGTGATACAAGTTAAAGACAAGGAACAGAGCAGCAAACCATTTCCTTGTCACCTGTATTAGGATTTGAACCATTCTCCCGATTAAAAACCAGTATATTGACCTTCTCCACCACAAAAACAGGTCCATACGTGAGGGAGTGTGAAGGGTGCAAACGAACATCCTCCCCCCCCACACCCATGATGCGCTGCACAATGGGCCTGTGGTGCCAACCCGCCAGCTACCACCTCACCCTGCCTGTCCCTCCATTGCACCCAAAGTGGCCACTAGGCCAGCTAGTCAATCAGAAAGAACATTCCGTGGCACATGTTGCCCAAACTTGCTTAGTTCCAGGGAGATGCCTGCAGAAATCATTCTCCCAGAGACCATGGAGAGAGCGTCTAGAGCTGGCACGTCCCACACAGCTGTTTTTAGTACAAGCCCAAGTGTGTTGACCTGGGCTCAGAGGCTTGCTGCTGCAGTACTATGACAGGCTGTCTCTCCTCCCCCCTCTCAGGGGTGGGGTAAAGGCTGTCAAGCAGCAGTGCATGGAGGTGCCCTGAGCCATCAGTCAAGAAAGAGTAACCAGTAGGTACATTAATGCAGCAGACTTAATTTTTGCAGACATTGCTTTGAAATAGCTGGTGTGCTGTGACCACTGCTTCTGACAATAATGAGACCTGTTTTGCTGTTCCCTTTCGTCCCCCACCTTGGTTGTTGTATGACCTCTTGTCTCTTATCACATACTTAGACTGTAAATCCTTTGCAATGGGGGCTGTCTTAGTGTGTGTAAATGTGAATATTTTGAACGCCTTTATATTTAAAAAACATGGGCAACCATGGGCAAAGTCTCTCTGTATAAGACAGAAAGTGGGAGACTAAGACTTGTCTTTTGTAACAGGACCTGGCAACCTTGAGTCTCAGTAGCAATCCCCCGTCCTAGGAGTCATGATCACTGTCTCTGTGCAACTGTCCCATTTATACAACCACCACAATAAAAGTGACAAGGAGACATGAGATGGCGACAGCGTCGTGTCATCATTACTTGCACAGCAGAGTTTGAGCTTAACTTGCACAAATGTTGTGGGACAGGCAGCCTGGTGAAAATCTGCCAGATCCCAGGATAGGTGAGAAGCCTAAGCCCATGGCAGTAGTTGTCCTTGTGATCCATAGCGGAAAAAGAGAAATAGAGAATTGGAGCTGGTCCATGGGAGTTAGTCACCACTATGCTGGGCCAGCTTTTCCCTTTCTCCACACAAGGAGAAAAGCTGTCCTAGCCCCCATGGCTGATTCATTGTTTTCAAATCCCCCCTCTTGCATCCATTCCTCCCACATGCATTCTGTTGTTTGAAAGAGGAAGAAGAAAAATCCTCTACATGTAACATTTGCTTTAAGCAGGAGAGAATGTATTTGTGGTGCTGACTTGTGTGGAATTTTTCCTGTGTATGTGGGGAGCATGGCTATACGTGTGTGTGCGCACATAGCTGAAAATAGTCGAATGTGAGTTTGTGACAGTGCCCCCATTCTGAATATCTGATCCGAGGGAATCAAGGAGTTCACTGACTCAGGCACTCCTGGCAGTTTCAGTAGCTGTGTGGACTTCACTGCTCCACATTTCACACTGGAGATAGCTGTGAACAAGTTTGATTTTCTCCTGTGCAGAGGTGGAAGATGGTAGTGCAGCCATCCCACACTTTTTGATGAATCCTACTATAGGACATGGGAAAACTTTAATGTGAATGTTTTTCTTCCACTCTAAAATGCTCATAGCTGTTGTGTCAGTTGCTTAAGGCAAGCCATAGCGTAAGGAGGTATGGTGCAGACATGCAGCACACGCAGCTGTCCTAACATACAATAGGTCCAGATGCTTTATTCCTAGATACCTGTTCTCCCTCAGCTCTGTGATTGCTCTTCAATCCTGACTCTAGCCCCAACACACCTCCCCACCAAAAAGGCATTTGAAACCTTCACCATCCAAACTCAAAGGAGGAAAAAGTGCTTGCTTCATGTCACAATCCTTTGAATGTAAGGTACTTCTGTGGTCCTCCTCATTATGGTAGATAGCTACTGCATAGTCTTTAATATATTTATCCTCGCGGCATCCATGTGAGGTAGGGCGGTGCTAATATCCTTATTTTACAAATGAGGAACTGAGGCCCGGGGAGACTAAGGGTATGTCTACACTGCACACTCCTTACCGTAGCATGTGGAATACATACTCTGCATGCCCCCTGGGTAAAAATAGCGGTGTAGATGGTGAGGCGCTGCTTAGGCAAGGTAAGACATGTCCGAACCATGTGGTTATGCACCTTGTTCAAACAATGCCTTCCTGGTCCACACAACCTCCAGAACTTGAGGTTGTGGGTTGAAGTCAGCCCCCCCGTTCCCATGTGCCTGGGGAGCAGCCAGGCAGCCACCACAAGCTTGCCCAGAGCTGGAGCTGGCACAAGCTGAGGGTAGGGAGAGGTGGGTCACCAGCTTCCCTGGGGCTGGGAACTGGCATCTAGTAGTGTCCTTGGGTGTGTCTAGACTACAGGGTTTTGTCGACAAAAGTAGTCTTTTGTCGACAAAACTATACCTGCATCTACACTAACGTCAACAGAACTTGGCAGTTTTGTCAGCGGCGGTAAACCTCATTCTATGAGGAATAATGCCTTTTGTCAACAGAGTTCTGTTGAAAGAAGGCGTTACTGCGTCTACACTGTCCTTTGTGTCTACACTCTCATGTCGACAAAGCGGCTTGCTTTGTCGACAGAACTGGATGTAGTCTAGACGCTCTTTGTCGACAGAGGCTTTGTCGACAGTATCTTTCGACAAAGCCTCTGTCGACAAAAGCTTGTAGTCTAGATCTACCCCTTCTGCTAGAGCCTTTCCCCATCACAGGAAAAGTAGTAGGCATGTGGAGGAGACTCTGGCTGTGGGAAAGCAGGGTTCCAGCAGCTCCCAGCTGCTGAAGCCTTTCTCTATGTCATTGAAAGACTCCAGGTAGTGAGGAAGCAGTGGGGAAAAAGGCTCCAGCAGTTCCCCACGGCCAGAGCCTTTCCTCACTACCCTCCCCCACCTGAGCCTTTCACTGACATGTGTAACTAGAAACAGCAGTGTGGACTCAGCCTGCTTTTCATTGCAGCATGTAGCTATACAGACCCTACACATCACCACCAGTGCTGTGCATTGTAGACATACCTTATATGATTTGGTCAGGGTCACACAGGAAATCATGAGCAGAGCAGGGAAAGGAACCCTGGTCTCCCAAGTTCCAAGCTAGTTTCCTCACCATTGGACCATCCTCCCTCTAAATCATTATGAGACAAGTCCTCCTATGCCAGCCAACCACGGACGACGCTGTGGAAAAGAAGGAAGATGTTCAGGTTAGAGTTTTTATGAAGCTCTGATCAAATTTCACAAGCACCCTGTTGTTCTCTCTTTCACTTTGCAGATCTGCGTAGGATGACGGCTGGCTTTATGGGCATGGCTGTGGCCATCATCCTCTTTGGCTGGATTATCGGGGTGCTGGGGTGCTGCTGGGATCGAGGCCTTATGCAGTATGTAGCAGGGCTTCTCTTCCTCATGGGAGGTAAGGCTGTTGTTTTGCAAAGAAATGCCTTCTTGCCTTTCTGCATCATGTATGGTTTCCAGGTTGTCTTCAGTACCGTGGTGTCAGATGTGATTCTGATCTTTCCATTAATGTAAATCGGGTGACTCAGCTGATGCCAGTGGTGTTTGTGTAAATGAGATCAGAGTCAAGCCCCACAGGCATAGCTGGGTGAGTGACTCACAGTGAATAGTTTATTTATCAGATTTAGTCCTTTTTTCTGCACATGGCTCTTTGATGAAGAGATCTTGATTTCAACAGATTTGCTTCTAGTTGCTCACTTGTATCATGTGGTGCAGCTAGGAGTAAGGAGCACAGAGAGCCATGTCTGGTGTCAGCAGAGGTAAGTGTTTTAGTAGTGAAAAGCTGGAAATGATACAAATAATCATAACCCTTCTGGGATAGTGAAGCCAACAACATTAACACTCTCTGTGCCTATCAGCGCAAACCTGTATTAAACAAATATTCTGTGCAAACACATTTCAGCCTCTGGCTACTTGTAAATTGTTCACTGTAAGGATTCAGGACTTGCAATTTTATGGAAACTAGGTCTGCTGAATTAAGTGAATATGATTGTTTGTGAGATTATGTTGTGAGTTTAGTTGATAAAGGTAACTGTATTGACGACCTGCTCAGATATCTATGAGAAGTTTGACTTAGTACCCCGTGATAGTCTGATTAAAAATTTACATTATATAAAATCAATGTTGCACAATATAAAATGGATCAAAAACTGGCTACCTGATAGATTTCAAAATCAAGTTGCTAATGGGTAATTATCACTGACTGGGAATGTTTCTATGTGGGTGGTATAAAGATAATTTCTTGGCTCAGTGGTGTTTAATAATTTTATTAGTGATCTGGAAGAAAACAGATTCTTACTGCTGAAGTTTACAGATGAGACCAAGATTGGTACTGTGATCAGTAATGATGGGGACAGATCACTTATCCAGAGCAACCTGGATTTCTTGGGAAACTTAGGACATTCAAACAATAAGCCTTCTGATACAGCTAAATGAAAGGTCCTATCTAGAAAAAAAGAATATAGGCTATATTTACAGGGGAGAGGACTGTGTCCTTGAAAGCAAAGATTCTGAAAGGGACTCAAGGATCCTTGTGGATAACCAGCTGAATAAGAGCTTCCAGTGCAATGCTATGGCTAAAAGGGCTAGGACAGTCCTTCAACGTATAAATGGGAATATTAAGTCAGAGTAGGAAAATAGTGTTACCTCCTCACTCAGCATGAGAGAGACCATTGCATGCTCTTTTTAATGGATTTTGAAAGACTGGAGCATGTTCAGAGAACAGCCACAAGAATGATTTTGGGTCTAGAAAACATGCCTTGTAATGAAAGGCTAAAGCTCAATCTGTTTAGCCTGTGGAAGAGAAGGTTAAGAAGTGGCTTGATTGTCGTCTAGATTCTAGAATTACCTACCCAAGGAGAAGAGACCCTATACTAGAAGGTTCACTAACCTGGAAGACAAAGGAAGAACTACAGCTAGTGGAGGGAAATTGAAACAAGGAAGATGCAGTGATTGTTTTGTTAAATCTGACAAATTCTGTCAACATAGTGAGGTGTTTGGTAAGAGGCTGAACTTGTCCCACAAAAGCTCATGATATCATCTACCTGTTTTGTTAGTCTATAAAGTGCTACCAGACCATTTGTTGTTTTTTCACTTTACCTGTACAGGCTAACTCAGCTACCCCCTGAAGCTTTTTTTTGGTCAGTCACCGTTACATGACACGAGTCAGAGTTACAAAAGGTTATTCCCCTCTGGCAGGGTAAGTAGCCACTGACTCTTGCGGCTACTGTTCCATGCTCCCTGATATTTTTAAACGGCAAATACAAATGAAATATCACCCCAAAATAACCATCACAATCTGAACGGGAGAATTAATAAACCAGACAAATAGAGATAGCTAGGCTGCAGGTCAGGATATTCAATATCTGTCAGTAACTACAATCTCTAAGTCTCTGATCACATGGACTCTTCTTGTTTTCATACCAGTGCTTCCTGCAGAGGTGAGGTTAGCTGTTAAGATGGGTCTACAATTTGGAGCCTATTTATTGTTCTTGGTGTTTTTTTGCCAAGAGTGACTTGATGGGCAGATGTTACTTCTGTTGGCACGTGAGCACTGTCAAGTAGCATTCTGGTTGTCCTCAAAAAGTGGAGTGTCAGAGGTCCCCATAGTTTTATTTGCCAGCCCAAGAACCAGCAGGGCTAAAACCTGGAACCAGGCAGGTTCTAGGCCACTGATGCTGCTGCGTCACCACAGAGGGTAAGGCCACGCTCCGATGAGAGGACCCTGTGAAGCTAGGCTTGACAGGCACTACCATCCAGTAAGGTCTGAGTGGCAGCCCTTCACATCCCACTGATTGGTCAGAACCAATATTTAAAACAGGAAGCCAGCATGAGGAGCTGTCTGAGCAGTGACAGACCCTGCTTGTGACAGATGCTAGACTTTGGTTCTGACCCCAGTTTGTCCTTGATTTCACTGTTCACTTGCTGTTAGTAACCTAGTACCTGACCTTGACTTCCTGATATCTTGATCTGGATTGACACTGACCTTGCCCTCTGCCTGCAACTTCATGCCTGATTCTGACCTGGCTTGCTTCTAACCCTGCTACCTGTCTCCTGATCTCAGCAGATAACCGGGGCACGTAGGCTGCCCACAGCCCAGTCCTGACAGCTATTTTCTGTTACTTCTGTAGAGGTGACCTTCAGGTGGTTATGACATATGACCTTGGTGCAGTTGACAGGAGACCTTTAACAGGTTGGCAGCCAGGGTCTGTTTGAAATCTAACCTCTTCCATTTGCAATGGGAATACCTTTGAGCATTCTTCGTACTATTTCTTCTGTTTCAATCTCTGGGCACATAGCTCTTTTATAACTACTTCAGGGCTCAACGTCTTTGGTTCAAGAGGCTTGTTAGCTGTCCAAGGGTTTTGTCCCCTGCCCAAAATTCTCTAAACTAGTCATTTTCATGAAGCATTATGATGTGGGCTGAGTAGTCTAACAATACTAAGTATACATACCTAAAAATCTTCCAGGACTGCTGTTATTTTTTTAATGAAGGTCTGTTTATTTTTACTTAATTGTCTGCTAGCCCATGTAATGGTGCATAGTAAGGACTTGATGTAGTGTGCTTCATCTAATAAATCGAAAGAATGCTGTGATGAGTCACTTGGGAATTGTGGGCCATTATCTGTTATTAGCTCATCTGGAATCCCATGGCAGGTTACAATGTGTTATTACATTGTTATTCCTTGTGTTTTTCAAAAAGTTGCCACTAATAAGTCTTTCTTGTTTAGTTCAAATGAATTGTGATGGACTCAGACCATAAAATAGTGGAAGGCACACATATCAGCTTCAGGTCCCTGTCTTTCTGGGTAGCCAAACAAAGGCTACTCCAGACCAATCAAGACACCTGACACCAATTAACTTGCCCAAGGATCCATTGAGGCTATTAGGCTAATGGGGGCACCTGGCTTCAATTAACCTGCAAGAAATCAGTTGAGGACGCTAGACTAATGGAAACATCTGGAACCAGTCAAGGTCCTGCTCATATTGTTTAAAAGCTCTCCCACCAATCATTGGGGGGAGTGTCAATGTTGTGTTGTATCTCTCCATTCTTTGGTGACAAACACCAACAAAGTTACAGGGAAGGAAGCAGTGAGGGAAGGGTGACAGAGTTGTTTAATGAGAGGAGGCCTTTGGGAAGTGGCCCAGGGAACTGTAGCAGCTCCAGTGGTAAAGGGAAAACACTGCCAACAGCTACTGCCCTGCGCTGGAACTTGGAGTAGAGGGTGGGCCTGGTTTTCCCCCAGCTGCAGAGTCACTGCAAAGACACTCTCCTGAGAGGGGAGACAGACCCCTGTTGGGACAGGAGGATGAACTGCTACTTCTAAGCCTGAACAGACAACAAAGGCTGTGGGTAATTTTCCCATCAACCCCTTTTCTGGCCTATGATGAAAGTGGCTCAGCAGGCTGTGACCCTTGCTCTAGAGCAGAGGTAGGGTGGGGCCAAAAACTCCCACCATTACTGAGGCTGCCCGGACTGAGAAGGAGAATGTCTTTCTCCACATTTCCCTCATATACCAGAGCCTTGGAGGGCCCAAGCGAGTAGATTTTCTGTGTTCCAGCCTTGTAGGCGAATGATGGGGGGAGGGGCGGAAGGAGGCTGGAGCACCAGTGCAGATTCCCCAATGCTGAGGGGGAGCCCTGAACCTTAGAGGCTGGATCCAAACAAGTTAGGGGCTGCATCTGGCCCTAGGTCTTAGCTTTCCCACCCCTGCTCTAGAGAGAGGGGGGCTTAGTTAAGGGTCAGAGCGAGTCCCTGAGACAAGCATAATCTGCCTGGAAGTGTGAGACTCACCAAGACAAAGTCAGAGCTTTGTCACAGTATCTATTAGGGATGTTCAAAGTCGGTTAAATAGGTAACCGTGTAACCACTGAACATCTCAGTTACACACGGTGGGCTCTGCAGTAAAAAGCTTAAATATGCTTTATATTGCAGAGCCCACAGTGAAGCCTCCCCAGAAGTGGAGCCGGCAGCCCTTGCTGGCCCAGTTCCCAGGGAGGAGGCTTCACTGCCCTGCCTAGCAAAGCTACCTCCCTGGGAGCTGGCTGAGTGTCACTGAGACCATTACGCGATAAGCATCTGCTTATTGCTTAAATTGTTGGTCAGTTACACTCTAACATCTCTAGTGTCTGTACCAACAGAGATCCGGAATCTCTGCTGGCCTTAGGGGTTATTTTGAAGTCTATTTATTGCAGATTTCATACTTGTATACCTTATCTTTGATGGCAACATTTGCTTGGTCATAATAGGATTTTTTAGTCTCTCTCTTCTTACACTTCAGAATACCCAGATGGGCACTGTGGAATATGTTTAGCATTTCTGACCTCATGCTGTTCAGTCAGAGAGTCTTTTCTTTGGCATGCTGCAGAATGTTATGTCAACTCACGTTGTGGCATTGATCATTTTTACTCTAAGCCAGCAGCTCATCAATAGTTACTTCCATTCAGTCTCAAATTGGGGCACCACAGGAAAAATCTTGGCCCCACTGAAATTAATCGCCCAATTTCCATGGACTTCAGTGGGGCCAGGATTTCACCTGATCCTTTCACCTACATAAGGTTGCTAAAACAATCCCAAAGGGATTTTGCTTAAACCTCTATCTACCAAAAGAAATATGGGAGGAAAAGAGTTTTACACTTTGTATATTGACTCAGACCTGCCTTGACTTGCATCAAAACCTGAACATTTAGGGCTTCTTGAGACATGAACTCTTGTACAGTTCTCAGGGGGTAGCACTCATGTTTGGTGACCTCACTCTAAACTTTTGATTCTGTCTGAATTCTTAACTTGTTGGGCTTTGTTACGGTGGATATCACCATCATTCCAGTTGGCTGGTGCCTGCTCACTTAACAGCATTTGCTTTTAACATCAGGTCAAGTTCAGCTTTCATTTTCTGTGCTAATGAGGCAGTATGTTGTTTGGTGGCATACTGAGGTCTCTGTCAACATGAACTCTTACATTGTCATTGCCTCCCACTTTCCTCAAATACCTCATCAAGTTAGTTAAGAATACCATTTTGTGTTCTGGACAGTTAGGGTGACCGAATGTCCCAGTTTTATAGGTACAGTCCTGATGTTAAGGGGGTTGTCCTATGTAGGCACCCATTCCCTCCACCTTGTCCTGATTTTTCACATTTTCTATCTGGTCAGCCTATGGACAGTAGATCAGTTAGTTACTCATTTTATCATCTGCATTCATAGCTTGTTCTCCACCCCAAGCATACATGGGGTTTCTTCTTTCATTATTTCAAATTCTGCTGAGTGGTAGTCCTTATACAGACGTACAAATATAGTTTTGTTGCATAGGTTAATTTGTGCCCACTATATAAAACAAGTATAGTGGGGTTTTTTATTATTTTAATGCCAGTATTCATTCATATATTCTCTCTCTCTATCTCGCTCTCTCTCTCTCTCTCTCCCCGCCCCCGTGCTAAGTTTGATTACATTGCACTGAGCTCTGTTTTGAAATTCACTTTTCTGTTAATTTATTTCCAGTGTCAAAAACAATCTGTTGCAGAACTTTCCTTTGTAAATGTATTAAGAGACCCAACAAAGAACTCTATTATTGTCAACTTCATGATCTTCATTAGAGCTCTGTTCTTCAGCTGTACAATCATGAATGTATTTGCTTTTGTAATTCTTTGTCATTTGTATTGCGAACAATACACTTTTGCAAAAGACAAGATGAACCTCCTGCATGTGACACCCTCAGGACCTGACTAGTCCCAAGTCAGGAAATTTTCTAGACAAGAGGAAATCAGTGCTGGCCCTTCTGCTGCCACTGGCTGCAAGGCTCCACTCCAGCAGTAGCAGAGGGGACAGCATTGATGGAGCAAGGATGGGGGTTCTCGGGGGAAGAGGTGGTGCCCTGAGGCCAGGAGTGAAGCACCAAGCACCTCCCATCATCACTCAACCCCCTCCTATCCTGAGCTTGAACGCCACAAATCAGTTATTTGTGGGGCTCCAAAAGCTCTGAGTGGGTGGGGAGGAGCTGCTAAATGCAGGGCCTCAGTCCTTTTCTTTTTATGTGGCAAAATGGTCTATTTATTCTTTCTGTTGCGTCTCTTATCGTGGTGACAACAGAAGCAGTTGCTATAGAGAAGGCTGAAAACACTTTCCATTGTGAGATTCTGTTTTACTTACCTATAAATTTCTAGAACATTCTTGTCTGGGAATCCAGTGTCTAGGCTTATTCTCTTCTCAAAGGTGAATAATTTTGGGAAGCGTATACAAAATTTCTTCATTCGTGAGTGATGGCAGATATATACACTCACACACATGCATGTGCCGCTGAGACAGTGCATAAGTAATGCCATCACTGTCTGGACGCATAATTAACACTCATTTGTGATCTAGACACTAGAGGGGGACAAAGAGCTATTGTGTATATCTTGTACATGGGCCTTTCAGAACTGGTTAACAGACAGGAGTCTGTCCTGCCCTTTTGTAACTCTGTCATTTTGTGGAGGGGGTTACTCTTCTTTTGCATTTTAAAATTATATAAAGCCTTGAAGTGGCATAAGCAGCTTAAATTGATCTGAAGTCTTGGACTATTTTAAGCTGTTTAAGATTTTCTAAGGCCATAGATTGCTTTAAGCTGCAAACAAAAACGGAACTGGTGAGCTGGCCAAGAGTTCTTATGTTACCTGAAACATTTTTAATCTGTGCCTGGAATAAGGAACATATATGTACATTTGGAAATGCATATTTGTCCTGGGAGACTAGCAGTCAGCAGTCACCCTTTGATACCTGTCAACTATGGAATGAGGGAATGCTTTTCTTTATTTCCTTTTTTTCATCTAGAAAATAAAAATCTTGGAAATTAAATGGTTATACCACAAAAATTAGGAAATACAAAAGTTAAGGGTGATTGTGCAACAGGATGACACAACGAGGAGCCCTGTTGTATTTTAGAGATTAACAAATGTGTTAGATCATGAGCTTTTGTGGGTAAAACCCACTTCGTCAAATGAGTTGGAGTGGAAAGTACAGAATCTGGTGTATGTGTAACAGCAAGTTACCTGTCATTTGTAGGACCAGTGTTAATGAGGCTAATTAAGTCAGAATGTGTCTCATTTTCGGCATTTGCTGAGGAGATGTGAATATCAAAAGAGGGAAAATTGCCTTTGTAGTGCATTAACCAGTTAAGATCTTTATTCAAACCCAAGTTGATAGTGCTGAATTTGTAAATGAATTTCAGTTCTGCTGTCTCCCTCTGTATTCAGGTGATAAAGTTCTTTTATAGAAGGATGGCTACATTTAAATCCATTATTGAATGTTTAGGGAGGTTAAAATGTTCCTCTACAGGTTTATGTTTGTTACCATTTCTGATGTCTGATTTGTGTCCATTTATCCTTTGTCACAGAGACTCTCCCCAGTTTGGCCAATATACATGGCAGAGACGCATTGCTGCCACTTGATGGCATATAGATCACATAGAGGAAGTTGTATGAGTTTGTGTGGCTTATATGGGTAGGTCCTGTGGCAGATATATACACTCACACACATGCATGTGTTGCTTGTATAGATCTGTGGACACAGTTGGCAATGGGGTTTGTTGCAGGACTAGGCTCCTGAGTGTTTCTGTAGTGAGTTATGTGACTGGTATTTGCTTCAGCTTGAGAGGCTGTCTGTAGGCAAGGATTGGCCTGTCTTCCAAGGCCTGTGAGAGAGGGATCATTTTCCAGGACAGGTTGTAGATTGAAAATGATGTGCTGGAGGGGTTTAAGATGGGGGCTGTACATGATGACCAGTGGTGTTCTGTTATTTACATTGTTGGCCCTTACGGTGACTTACAGGTACTTATCTGGCTCTGTCAATCTGTTTCTTCACTTTTCCAGGTGGATATTTAAGTTCTAAGAATCCTTGATACAGACCTTGTAGGTGTTTGTGTCTGCCTGTGGGATTGGAGCAGATACAGTTGTATTTTAGGGCTTGGCTGTAGATCGTGTGATTGTCCTGGTTGGAAGCCAGAGCCATGTAGGTAAGAATAGCAGTCAGTAGCTTTCTGGTATCGGGTGGTATTTATGTGACCATCATTTATTTGTACTGCAGAGTCCAGGAAATAGATCTCTTGTGTAGACTGGTCCAGGCTGAGGTTTCTAGTGAGGTGGAAATTGTTGACATCCTTGTGAAATTCTTCAAGGACTTCCTTCCCATGGGTCCCTATGATGAAGATGTCATCAATGTAGCATAAGTAGAAAACGGGTGCTAGGGAATGGACACAGAGGAAACGTTCTATGTCAGCCATAAAAATGTTGGCATATTGTGGGGCCATAGAGAGCTGCTGTCCCCAAATTGGAAGTGGTTGTAGGTGAGGACAAAATCACATAGTTCAGTCACTGGGTGTGCTGTGGCATCATTGGGGATACTGTTCCTGAGAGCTTGTAATCTATCCTCATGTGGAGTATTGGTGTAAAGTGCTTCTTCATCAGTGGTGTCCAGGATGGTGTTTTCAGGAAGATGACTGATGTTCTGTAGTTTCCTCAGGAAGTCAGTGGTATCTTGAAGACAGCTAGGAATGCAGGACTCATAAGGCCCGAGGAGGGAGTCATCATAGCCAGATAACCCTGCTGAAAGGGTGCCAATGCCTGAGATGACAGCATCTTAATACATATGCCCAAAGAACACAGCACATTAGTCTTAACATTTCTTGACTTCCAAGTGCTTCGCTCTGCAGCCCTACTGTTGCATTTCACACAGGTTTTGCTTTAAATATATATATATATATATATATCACGCAGAGTCAAAAGTAGACCCTTCAAAAAATAAACATGAAGCACTGTTTTCACAGAGACAGCTTCTGCAAATCTCTATATCCTCCACTGTAGTGTCCTTTTGCAGCTTCCTACAATAATACTCCTCAAGGAGGGACCACAACACACATCTCACCACTTTCTGTAGCATCAGTTGACTTTTGGGATTAGATGTCCTCCTTCTGGCAGAAACCCACAATTTTCACTAAATGGTTTGCACAATACTTCTGAAAGGGAGCTTTATCTTTATGCCAACACCAACAGGCTTTAAAGTGAAAAACTATGAACTTGTGTCTACATGTGGAAATTGGGGGTTGATTCTAGACAAACTCCAGATGTGTATCACAGGTAGTATTTATTCAATGTTTTTAACAGAAGGGATGGATCAGTAGCTGCAATTGGAGAATTTAGTGTCAACTCTGTAGCATTTGGTTGCTATGGAAACAGTATCAGCTGACCTCAAAGGCAAACTTCAAATGCTCTCTTTTTGTAGCTCATTTCTGCTGCTCCTAGACATGCATTCATACCCCAGAGAAAAAAGACCAAGTTTAGAAGTGATGACAGTTTTGTATCCTATTGTTCAGGGTGAGGCAGAGAATACAACAGGAATAGCTGTTTTGTCAACTTCTAATCATTCAAAAGCTGAAAGGCTTTAGATTAAGTCTGTTTAAGGTTTGTGCACTGATTTTGAAGAACTAACATGGTACAAAAATGCTAAATGTTATAACCTGGGCAACCATCTAAAGAGCTGTGTCACTTCCAGCTGATACCTTTTTTTTTTTTTTTTTTCTTAAAGAAAGCTTAAACAAACAATTTAATGCACACACGGAACTTAGGCTTCACCTTCATGACATGCAGAGCAGCTGATCACACATTTTAGAATAGTCCTGCCACCAGGGCAGGGGACTGGACTAGATGACTCTCAAGGGCCCTTCTAGTCCTATGATTCTACTCTATGATTGGGATTGTGGAAGAGCCTGGTAGCAGAATGGCCTCATGTGGTGAGTCACTGGAGATTAACTGCACAAACTGGGTGTCATCCCACAAATAATATTTGGGTTCAATGTGAAAATAGTAATTCATTGTCCTCAGCCAGTGCAACACTGAGAGTCAGTTTTCAGAGCAAGACAGCCTAAAATACGTTACCCAATGTAATTTTTCCACTATTACTTCCTCTACTTCAGTGGATTTTACCTCTGAGCAGTTTTCTTTTACATAATAAAAGCTAGTTGCCTCCCAGACTGCAGTCAGCGTGAGAGAGGGCATGTGGTGTAAAGTCCATATCTTGGAGGAAACACCTATAGTGGAGCATGACTTTGCACTGTGGGCCAGGCAGAGAGACGAGAGAAGCACATGGTCAAAAGGTGAGCAGGATGGGGAATGGTGGAATGCTCATCCTCCCAGATGAGCATTCCGCTATCTAGGAGGCAGGTGACCTAAAAGAAGGACAGCGTAGCATCCCTCTTTCATGACTTTGCCACAACTAAAGCAAGGGGGGGAGGGGGAATTATCTGAAGATGTGAGTGTAGTGAGAGTAGAATAATGTTGTTAATTTTATATAATAGGCAATGATGTATATAGATACGTGTTTGATGACTTCATAATTTTTTGCAATATGTAATTCATACTTAGGCCCTTTGCTCCCATTAGTTTTAGGCCCTTCATAATATTAATCTGGCCCTGGATAGCATTTCTGATCGGCATCCTCAGCAGAAGAATGGGGATTCCAGGGGCAAGGAGATAACACTACCTTCTCATCCCTTGAATAACCCTGCAGAATATTTTAGAGGCATTGGCCAGGCAATGAGGGAGACATTTGCACTACCTCTGTTTATGCTGTGCTTCTATAGACAAAGAAAGGACCTCAGCTGCCATGGCTGATAATGTGACAGCTCTAAATCCACTTTAAAAGCCAAAGTCAGACTTCCAGATGGGGATCTTATTTTCAGAGCAGAAGTAGAAATATCCTCCACATCCTGGAAAAGGGGAAAATTAGCCCGGGTGTGGAAAGACCAAAGGAAAAGGGTGCTGAAAGTTCCTTCTGTTGGGAGCAAAGGCATGTTTAAATTGGATAAGATGCCTGCTGGGATAGTCTGTTCTGATCACGTTTAAGTTTCATCTTAGCTATAACTGTGCATGTGTAAGAAATTGCAGTGTAATCATGTTTGTGAGGAAATGAAAAGATAAAGTAGCCACAACGCTAGAAGAAACTGGTTTGAACTAACACAAATCCCTGTACTGACAGGGGAGGAGAGTTAACATGGAAAGGAGAGCCTGAAACGTATTTTCAGAGACCATAACAGAAAGTTACAAATAAGTCTGTTTAACAACGGGAAGCTGGAATCTTGTTGTCCAGTGCTGGAGGCAACTATGATGAGATCATCCTGATGAGCTTCTCATTTGTCATTAATTGATCACTACTTACTGAGTGCTTTTCCTTACAAAAGATTTGTTAGACCCACCTGCTGAGTAAGTGATTCTCAGTCCAACACCTTTACTGCTGTGAATGCAGCACTGTGACAAGTCAAGTCCTTCTATGCAATAATGAAGGTCGGCTCAAATTAATTGAGAGCCCCTAACAGAGGTTCCTGCCAGTGCTGCAATTTGGCATCAGTCTAGCAGTCTGGTTACCTGGCAGCCCTGAAATGCGATGGAATAGAAGGCATATGAATCAGATACTGGACAAACTTGCAGCAGCATAAATGGTTTGGGAGATACAGTGATAGAAGGAGTTATTTCCACACAAAAATTACTTGATTATGACATTAATGACCACTGCCTATATTGCTACCATATCACTAAAGGGCCATGCTAATTAGCATCATCCACTGGCTCAATTTTTTGTTGCCTCTTGTTACGTGGTTGCAGGGCTGCAAAGCATCACATCTACCTCATGGATGTAGTCAGGCATGCTATTACTGCCAGCCTATCTCGAGGTCAGCTGGCCATTGTGGTCACCTTGCCCACAGTGTGCAACGTGCTATTTGCTCGCTAAGTAACTCAAATGCTCTGAGCATCCCTTGTTCTATTCTATTCTAGAATGATATACAACAGGGTGCGCTGCAATTCTATAGTCTTGTGCTCAAATCTTGGGTGTCAAATAATAGACAACCATTTGGAGTTACTGTGTCATTTTGGTGTGCCATAGGAGCAGTAATACACAAAAGGTCAGCTCCTTACTTGGTGTAATTAGGTGTAGCTCAATGAAATGCATAGGTTTGCACGAGCTGAGAATCTGGCTCAGCAGGTTATACTGTTATGGTACAGGATATACATTCCCTAGGCATAATAATACACTATAGCATGGGTAGTTACAATTCAGTACACGTGCACTGGTGCTGAAATAATACACAACAGGATGCATGGTTACCGTGGTTTACTATGTATGCCTCCGGTTGTGCTGTGACACATGAGGCCAAAGGCCAAATGCAAGACGCACCCAACCAGCAGATATATGACACTGTAACAGCAATACTATGCACCCTGCTGTTTTTTGTGGTTCTTAGTTTTTAAAAAGTGTATTAAATTCCAGCCCATGTGGGTTTATGGTCTCATAATGACAGCATGGAAATCCTGTCAGCCAATGAGATTGCCCCTGGTACCCTAGCTTTTTTATAAGGGCAAATTTTAACGTAAATTCTTTGCGTTCTGCAGCTTGTCTGTTAGCTGCTGATGATGATGATGATGCTGCGACGGTATATAATTAAACAATAATTTATATTCTGTGCAAGTGTGCACAGAGCAATAAAGTGCTCTCAAGAGCAGTGTGCCACTGAGCCATTCAGTCCATGGCCGGAAGAGTGTACTGCATAGCTGCTCTCCCAAAATACAGTTTGTCCCCAGTAAGCTAGGAGCAGTGTTGTTTTATTCTTTAATAATTTAATTATTGTGATATAATTTAACTAGTTAAGGGGACATCTACCTCACAATCAGGCCTCATTTTGTGATGTATTTATTTTATGTACCTTAAACAAAAAAGCTTGTAGGGTAGAGAGAGGCTGAAATTAATATAGTTTCTGTTGTGATGTGGTTTTTTTTTGTCCAGCTCTACAATAAAAGATCTGATGATGACTACAAAACTAGCACATTCTCCAGAGAAATGAATCACCACAAATAGCAACAATGTCCAGACACAGATCTGTGGAACCACTTAAAAAAAACCCCAAACTCACATTTCATTTAGAATTGCCTGGGTTAAATAAAGGGATGCTCTTGTCTTCTAAATCAGAATTTTGTGGGGCTTTTCTTACCTACTGGAATTCCAAAGTAACACCTGAGCCTTTTATTAACTGTAAGAGATCAGAGGGGATTAAAAAAAAAATTCCCCTTAATTTGTTTATATGGCAAATTTGAAAGTGCAGTCTGTTAATGAATCATTTCCATGGTTGTTTGGGAGAGTGGGGGAGGAGCAGAGAAGGGGTGTGTTTTTGTCTAGTTAGGCACAGAAGAGATATTTCTTTAAAACCAAGAGGAAAATGTGATTGTAGATCCACATACATTTTGAGGGGCTCTCAAGGACAGGCATAATACCGGAAACTACTTATAACTATTTTTAGGAACCAACTAGTTTTCAAATCCATGGTATCTCTTTAAGGTGAAGGAACAAATTCCATTTATCTTTGTCCTTTCATCCTTCTGCCTAGGGCGTCAGTCACAAATACTAGCCACGGGCATATCTGAGCAGAGTTGTTGTTAGCAGGATTCTGGCACAGTGGCAGCATGCAGAAATTCTTCTAGCTTTCCAGTTTAGGCCTCACACAGGTGTAGAGAGCATGGTGGGGCCACAGAGCCAAAGCAAGCTCTCAGCGCATCTACAAGGGACCAGAGTCCCCTCCATAGGATGGTTCAGGGTGGCCACCTCAGGCCCCACACTTCGAGGTTAGGTCACAGAACCCACGGTGGTGGGAGCGATGGGAAGCAGAGCAATACAATAGCCTGCTCCACCCCTCCATCTCCCAGCCGGGGTTGCAGAGCAGACTGGCACTGGGTTGCTTCATTTCCCACTGCCACAGTGAAGGGGAGCGACCCGGTTAAGAGATGACGGGGTGGAGCAGGCTGCTGCATCGCTCTGCTTCCCACACTGAGTGCAGGGGGGGGGGGCCCAATCCCTGCTGCTGCCCCATGCCAGGCACCCCAGTAGTCCCCCAGGTTGTGTCATTTTAGGAAAGGGTGCAATGGGAGCAGGAGAAGGTGGAGCAAGGATGGGAAGAGGTGGCACAGAGCAGAGAAGGGGTGAGGGTTGGGGCCTGGGATGGAGTGGGGTTGCCCAGGCCCTGCACCCTCTTAGGGATGGCCCTGCCAGGGACTTCACAAAACTAGTTACTTGATAACCAAAATGGAGGAATATATATGAGAAGGGAGAAAGGAATTGTGGGGGGAAACTTGAACTGATTCAGCATGGCTAGGGCAGATAAACTGAGCTGTTTGTGTTTAAGCCAACAGAGTACAACCAGTTCACCTCCAAATGATGCAATCAGTTCTCTAGTGCAGACAAAGCCTAAACGTTTTTGTTGCTGAGCGGGCTGATCTGATTCATCAATGTACCCTGACTTCTCTGGGGAGGGGTTGGGGTTTTTGGTATGAGAGCCATAAATTCATGCCATAGGATTGCCTAGAAACGTTAGTCAAAAGCACAGTTTGGCCAGCATGGCAATCAGATGATAACAACCCTGCAACCCTACTTGATGCAGTCATGCTTAGAAATAGCTATTAACTATCTCCACACACAACTGCTTCTGATATGGAGAGGGCAAAAGCAGACTGACAAACCACATTCACACCTCATGCATGGTTTCTCTCTTCTGCAGCTCTGAACATTTGTCCAAGTGAGGCCCCCAAGTGCTATAATTATTATTTGTATTGCATTAGAACCTTGAGGTTCCAAATGAGATGAAAGATCCCATTGAGTTACACATTGTGTTTAACAAAAGGATGGTCCCTGCCCCAAAAAATTTAGAGTATATCTATAAGATGAGAAATATATGTAATAGTCCTAGTCATCTTGCCCCTGTTGGCTACTGTTTGTACCCACATACTTTTAAGCTTCATTTGGTCTGGGGAGGATCTGACATACTTCCTGGACACAGATTCTCTGCTGGGTACCCATCTCCTGGAAGTGGCACCTTACGGCCCAACTGCTGTAGGGCCCCAGTACTCACGACATCATAGTGGATTAAGCACACCCTTTCCCAGAACACCAGCTTTGTGGTTTCTGTCTCTGGTACATAACATAATTACCCCTTCAGGTACATGTGATCCTTGAAGCAAATAGGCACTGCTATTGCAAAGGGTTTCTAAAAAAGCAATCACTTTTTACTTTAGACTCACAAGAGAGATAGAGATCTATGCAGAATAAGAAACACCTGAGTGTGATTCTTTGCTTCAGTTTATTCACCGCTCAATCTCTGTGGTTTGATCCAAATCTGGGACTTGTCTCCTTTAGCACATGCTTCTTTTCCTGTTCGGGTTGGTGAGAGATTCTCTGGGCAGAGACCTAGTCCTTTTATAAACTTCTAGACTCCTTTGTTAGATGAGCCTCAACTCCCTGGTCAGCCCACATGAATGAACTGACTCTTCTGAGTGCCTGATGGTTCCCTGATGTAAGGTGTCGCTATTTGAATGGAAAACCACGGAGGTTTAACAACCCTCTGTTATTTGCCCTGTTTCCACCCTTTGGAATTTCACATCAAGATGGAGGTAAAAAGGGAGCAGAGAAGGCACAGACCAGCTTTACAGTCATGATAGAGTTTGTTGTTTGATATAGATAGGTTCAGGTGGTTGATAATATCAAACAGAATTCATAAATTGCACATAGATTCCCTAGATCGTCTTTGTCAAGATTAACAGAGCAGGGATACCTCACAAGTACTGCAGCTTCTATTACTGCTTACTGATTTAATAGTGAGACAAATGCAATAAATGTGCATTGAACCTCTCTCCATTATCACAACAACCATTTTCAAAACCAGATTGAAATGAAGGGCAGCTCTTTGGTTAGGAGTATAGACACAGCCTTAGATGAGACTTGCCGTCTCGCCTGACAGAAGCATTTCCCAATGAAATGTGAATTTCCTTTATCAAAAATATTGCTGTGGCTTTGTCTCATTCATTAGTGTTTCGCTTGGGATGATCCACCTCCCCTCACTAATCTCAGCCTGGATTTCTCTGCTCCCATCAACCAGAATTCAGTTTATTCCACTTCCTGTCAGTCTTTCTCCCCTTCCCCCAATCCCGCATGGATGCCAGCGCATCCCTGGTGGACTGTTATTACTGCCTTGTCATTCATATTCTATCCTCCAATTCCATGGAGGGGAGATTTAAACCTCAACCCATCTGTATTCAGTTCTGATTGGATGATTACCCCGAAGCTGCAGGAAGTGTTTTTGAAAACAAATAAAAATTCTATATTGCCACTGCTGTCCTGGGACTCTGGCTCATTAGTAAACATGGAAGGGAAATACATGGCTGATTGCAAGAACCTTATCTGGGAAATTCTTTAGGATTTAATTTTTTTGCAGGGAAGAGACTGTTACAATGAATTGTTCCTGAAATGTGATGCTCTTGGAGGCTCTGAAGTCCAGTGTCTGTAGAGTAGGTGGAGTATCCTGAGCAATAGTGGTTTACGTCCCTCCCCCCCACACACTGGCCAACCAGTATGTCTAACCCTGACTTGGACCACTTATTGGAGTAGTTCAGTCTCAGTGCCCACCCAGTCTAACAACAGTGCCAATCGGAAGCGTGGTTTTATGTCATGTGGGCATCTGGTCACTGGGTATTGGACTGCAGTAGGGTTTCCAGGTGTCCGGTTTTGAACCGGACAGTCCAGTATTTGAGCTTTCTGTTAGGGAAACAAATTGAGAAAATATAAATGAGAAAATCGAAATGTCCGGTATTTTCTAAAGAAGATGCAATGTAGATTGTGATGTAATGTCAAGTGTGTCCAGTATTTTTGTTGAAACCATCTAGCAACCCTAGACTGCAGGCCCTACCTCATTTTACACTGGCCCCTGAACAGCCCTACAATATACTGGCAACCCTGGTACCTCTTACATCTTGAGCCCTGATTTAACAGTAAGTGGGGCCATCCTAGTTCTGATAGTTGAATTTGAACAGTGTGTGGGATTCACACGCTGAACATAACATTTTCTCTAGCCAGCATGATTCAGCATTTTTCGTGCCTGGGTAAGTTACAATAAACAGTGAGGTAATGGCATGTCATTGATGGATGGTGGTAAATTGGAGTTGAAAATATTGTACTTGACATCTCCTATAACCCAGGACAGTGGAGAGGCCTGGTGGGAGCCAGCTATGCACCAACAAATTGTTGTGCATACTACTCATTATTTATTAGTTCAGTAAAAACACAGAGTCTGTTCCAAGAACAGAAACAGCATTTTTTAAAAAGAGTTTCTGGTTTTACTGTCTCTTGTTTGTAACTTTTTCATCATTATTATTTGTTATTTGATTTGTGGTGGTGCTTAGATGCCCCAACTGAGATCTGAGCCCCATTGTTTTGGGCCCTGTACAAACACAGACCTTGCCGTAAATGTCCTGGCTATTTCAATGCCAAGCTCATGTGTAGGAGAAATGGAATATTGCCTTCTTGTTCGTATTTAGCAACCACATGGTTTCAAACTGGTAATAGAGATTTTTCCCTGATACCTCCTCTCACAATCCTGTATTGCTAATGGAGCTGAAATGATCACATTCCTTTTACCAAAGAAGGGACACTTTTGCCATTTTCTAACCAAAGCCTTTTGAAACAAACTAAGGTGTTTGGTTCATAGTGTGGTAGCTCTGCTAGACATCTGCCTTCCATCACAACCTAATTGCCAAAGTGGCCTGCCACACAGGGACTACTGCATTCTTACCCACACAGCCTCATGGCATGAGGATAATCCACGAAGGAAAATCTGGGGTAGGGGAGGGACTGGGTTTTGTAATCAAGTGGGTTGATATCAGAATAAAGAGGGAGAGGGATCTCCTGCTGAGGTCTGGGAAGGAGCCCCCACCCTCAAATACATTATATCTCATGCTGCTAATTCTCAAATGGGGAGACAGTTTTCTAAAGATGACCCCAGAACCTGGGGTCTCTCTGCAAGATATCTGGAAAGCTCTGGAGCATTTAATCTGAGATCATCCTTAGATATCTACTCTCTGGGATAGGAATTGTCTCTTCATCTATGTCTGTAGATCACACTGCGCAATGGGACTGTGACAGATTCCCTCAGAGTGCCATTTGGAACTGGGGTACCACTGAGCTCACCTTTACGCACAGCCTGAGTTCCCTATACATTTTTCTAGTCCCTTACAGCACATACACTGTTAGGGACACACACAGCTGCAGTTTCACACAGATGCTGAGATCAGATCTGAATGGGAAAACTTAGCTAAGGAATTTCCCAGCATTCTAGTGTACACCTCTCTATACCCAAAATTGTATTATCTTGCACTGCACAGAAAAGTATACAACATAAGCTCATTGAAATTTGCTGCCTCCCTCAACGTGGAGGAAGATACACACAGTTATGTATTCCGTTGTCCCCCCCCCCCACGTTATGAATTCCACAAACTGATTTTAGAGAAAACAAAAACAAGTTTATTAACTGCAAAAGATAGATTTTAATTGATTATAAGGGATAGCAAACAGACTAAAGCAAATTACCCAGCAAATAAAACACGCATGCAAACTAAGCTTTAAGGTACTGAAGAAACTAGTATAGGTAGCATATTCTCACCCTAAATATTGTTTAGGCAGATTGCAGAGATTTTTTAAAAGCAAGCTGCTCCTGATTAAAGCTTAAAACTCCATGTATTTCTTTCACAGGCCCAACACCTTTCCAGCCTGGGTTCAATTCTTCCTTCATCCCCCACCAGCCTTTGTCTTTGTCTCTTTGATGTTGTGGTGGGGATTCAGTGAAGAATGACCCATGATTATGTCCCTCCCCTGCCTTAAAGAAGTTTTATATATGGCAGGAGTCCTTTGTCTTCCAGGGTAATTCCCACCCCCAGTCATCAGAAATGTACTATAATTTTATCATGGGGTCTAGTATCAAGTGACTTGATCTTGCAGCTGTAACACAAAGTTTGTTTGCAGCATCCCCAGGAAGACTTCTCTGTGGGCGATAAACATCTTCTGAGACCTGTTGTTCTCTCTAGTGGCTCGTCCTCACAGCAAGCCATCTAGACTGCTCGCATTCTGTCTGGTGAGCATTCCCCAGTTGTCAATACACTTGCAATTAATACATAGTATTCCAAACTGCAGATTCAGAAATGATACATCCATACAAAAAGGATAATTCTAGTCAATAAATCCTAACCTTTCCAATGATATCTTACACGCCCCATCTCACATAAAATACATCTTAGATATGATGCTATAATTGCATCATAAGCACATCTCTACGGAGAATATGAGGCGCAGTATCACAGGGACCATAATATAACTGTTTGTTCATCAGGAATGTCTGGACACCATGTATAGAATTTGGTCAGACAGGCAAAGTTCCCCTCAACCCACCCCCTTCTTTTGAGGGGAAAATGGGGATTAATGCCAACACATTTCCCCCCTAACATTGAGGTGGAAAATCAAACTCCTCCATTTCTCCTGCCAGGAGCTTTTTGGACCAAGGACAACATCAGTGCATGAGAGGAGTGAGTCTGACAGGTCTACAGCTGCCAGCAAGGTTGGCTTCCCACAGGACAGGGGACACAGAGCAGGCTGAATGACCTTCTGTCATGGGCAGCAGTGCAGGCTGAATAGCTGGAATTCTGAAGTCATTTGCTGGCAGCTGGCTTCATGGGTTTGTCTAGAAAGAAGCCAAGGCAATGTGGATTGTGCTGATAGATAATCTCAGATGCATCAGCAGATGGGCTTCATTTTTTTACAGAGGCAATGCATGGGGCCAGGGTTACATGTGTGGAAGGCAGGAAGGTAAAACAATCAGTAACAAAACAATACTGAGGCCTTGGTCTCTGTTGGTCTTCATTTAGCCTCAGAGCAGGGAGAGGTTCAGAGCAGTTCTTCCTTTCAAGAGGGCTGTGAAACCTTTAGCTCAAAGAGTCCGATGTTAGCTTACTTACAGTGAAGTCTCTGGCAGTGGGTACACTCCCAGAATAAGGTAAGGGACCCCAGTGCAAGTGAGAATCAGGCCTGAAAAAGTTTGGGGCCAGTTTTGATCATTTTTTGTGTGTGCCTTCACATCAAAGGAAAATCTTCCATCGTTGTGGTCACAGCCTTGCCTTCTGTACAGCGCTGGCCAGTGCGCTCAGTGCTGTGCAGCACTTGAAGGGTTAATGGCTTGAATGCCCAGGCATTTGCAGGAAGAAATTGCGAGCCAGAACTAAGTATTAATATGGGAGCAGTAAGGAGGGGGGAGTGATTCCTCTGGCAGCTTGCTCAAGAGGGGACTCCTTTTGCAACAACCCTACCCCATGCAAGGTGTATCTCCAACTTCTAATAAATGTGGGATTTCCTTGCTGCTGTTACCCAAGCACAGGGAGTGCCAATAGTAAATTCAGAGATGGAGGAAGCCTTCTTGCACTACCAGATTATTTTCATTATTATTGTTTTTTATTTTATTACAATATCATTAAGAGGCCCCACTTGATAGTGGGGTCTCATTGTGCTAGGTCAGTGGTGCCCAAAATTTTCCTCTTGCATCTCTCCCTTACCTGTAATGGAATGTGTCTGCACCATCGCCCCTTCCCCCCGGTTGGAAGCAGAGCTTGAGTTGGGACTGAAGCTGTGGCCGAGGGCTGGCAGGCTGGGGCAGAGCCACAGCCAGGAATGGGAGCCAGGAGTGGAACCAGACCATAGTTGTGGCTGGAGATTGGTGTGGGGCCAGGGCTGGAATAAAATGGAGCTAGAAGCAGAGTGGGACTGGGTGGTTCTCCCTCCCCATCTCCTGTGGGACTGACCTGGGCCCTGCTGTGTCCTCAGATGTTCCTCCATGCTCCTAATAGGGTGTGCCCCACAATTTGGGGGCCACTGTGCTATGTGCTTTACAAACACATCATAAGAGAGTCCCTGCCCCAAAGAATTTACAATCTAAATAGTCAAGAGAGATAAAAGTTGTACTGCAACCAGAGTGTGATTACAGCTCAGGTAGGCTTACCAGCATTAGCTCCAATCTAGCCAGCACGGCTAAAAACAGCAGTGAAGCCACAGGGCATAGGCTAGCAACGTGAGTTCGTTCAAAGGTTCTCCAGAATTCATATAGAACCTGAAATGATGCCTGTGCCACTGCTCTTTTTGGTCATGCTTCATAAATTAAAGCTCACTTGGGTATGCCATCCCATCTTGCAGTCAACTCTGAGTGCACTGCTGAAATGCCCGAAGAGGGGGAGGAAGGAAATAGGTAGAGAGAGAGGAAGTGGCTTGTCTATGGTCACATAGGATGACAGTAGCAAAGATGGGATTTATATGGAGATCCTAGACTTGTTTTTCTGTAGCCACTAAAAGGGATTTTGGCATACTGGCATGTCAGTGTGCCAGGGGTGTCTATGTCTGTTAGTGTGTGTTCTCTCCAACACCTTGTTTAGCTGCCTTCTGCCATTCCAAAAATATTCTGCTCTAGCATAATTCCACACATGCCTTCAGAATGGAGTGTGTACAATTCACTGCTTAGCTGGAATGCGCAATGGTTAAAAAAGAAGAAAAAGAGGCAAAAGCAAGTATGAGAGAAGAGTAGTAAGAGAAGAATGTGGACAAAGAGAGAGAAAGGGAAATATAATAATAAATAACATAGCCCTGTTTGGTTGGGGAGGGAGAAAGTAAGGAGGATTTTTTAGCCAAAATCACAGTATAACCAAGAATCTACCATTGCTAGAGAAAGGTGCTCAGATTCTGTGGTGATACATCATAAGACCATACTATAGGCAGATCGATAGCTCCTGTGAAAGTTCAAGAAGCCTGGATTTAATTTTGGTGAAATTGTGGGTGGGGTCAAAGAAGAAAATCAAGCTCATTAACGGAGAGTAGCTCAACTACACCTCAACTAAAATGAGAGTCGTGTCTTTCCATAACACCTAGCATCTGCCAGAGCTACACACACAAGCTTCTCATGACACAGGTAAGTTTTCAAGCTTGTCTACACATGAAGCGTTGTAGGAGTAGAGCGGCTGTGCTGCAGCTGCATCCCTATAGCACTTCAGTGTAGACACTACTTATGCTGATGCAAACTCCCATCAGCCTAGTAATCTGCCTCCCAGAGAGACAGTAACTAAGTCAACAGAAGAATTCTTCCATTGGCCTAGTGCTGTCTACACTGGGGGTTAGGTTGGCTTAATTATGTTGCTTGGAGGAATGGATTTTTCACACCCCTGAGTAATGTAGCCAAGTTGACCTAATTGTCTAGAGTAGACCAAGTCTCAGTGACTTCTCCAGTATTACAGAAAGAGACAAAATGCAAGCTACAGTGGCAAGGAGGACGGATGTTCCATTCTGCAAAGGAGTTGGAGATTGTAAAATGTTCTGTATGGGAGTTCAAAGCAAACATTTTAAAATTCTCTGTGAAGAAAAATATCCCTCAAGTGTCATTTCAGGTGGTCCAGAACGTTTTGTTTTGAGAAAATTGATATAGTCAGCTTTCAAATGTTGCATTATAAAGTCACGTAAAATGAAAACCCAAGCATTTCATTCAGAAAATGTTCAAAATGGGATCTTTTGACACTGTCAGACCTTCCCTTCCCTTTTTATATCAGTGAGATTGCCCTGATTTCATAGAGTGACTTGATTTTGGTGGAACCACATATTCCAGTGGAAGTTTCCCAGCCAGCTGTAGTCAGGGCTTGTGCTACAGCTCAGCAGTTCCTGGCACCCAATGCTTGACTATGCCTCTTTTTATAGCAGTTCTTCCAGCCCCAGCCTTTCATATATTACCTTATTATTGATCCCACTGCCTCTTTTTCAGACAGCTGGGGAATGCTGTTTTTATCATTCTAACCTTTCTTTATTCTTTCTCTCCCTTCTTCCCCTCTTTCGTCCTTCTCCAGGTACCTTCTGCATCATTTCACTGTGCACATGCGTGGCTGGAATCAACTTTGAGCTCTCCCGCTACCCTCGCTACCTGTACGGACTTCCAGATGACATCAGTCATGGCTACGGCTGGTCAATGTTCTGTGCATGGGGAGGCCTGGGCCTCACTCTTATATCGGGCTTCTTCTGCACCCTGGCCCCTTCTGTCCAACCTGTCCCCAGGACCAACTGCCCCAAATCCAGACCTGAGAATGGGACAGTGTGCTAAAATAACTAACTAGCAAACAAACGTGTGTGTGTGTATATATATAGCTATGTATACACATACGTACATACATATATATATATAGCTATATTTATCTCAAACTGATGCCAGCGCCAAGGTAGAGCTGAGTTTCAACATGGCACATGCATCTCCACAGGACTTTGTGTTGCTTCATTCTTTCTCACAGAAATGGGAAAGCTTTTCTGTAACATGGCTCTTCCATACAACTCTTAACTTCAGTACCATAATTTACAGATCAAGTGAAAATACTGTTGCATCTATCGACTGTCACCTGGGGTGGGGGGTGGGGGGAAATCAGGTTGTATGGAGGATGTGAAACCTGAGCCTGTACAGGACATGGGGAACCAAAAAGTATCCACTGCAAGCCAAGAGGAGAATACAATGAACAAGCAAAGAAACAAATCAACCATGTGAGTCGCCTCTAGAATGTAACCTCCTCAAGGCCATTTTTAAACCCTTACCCCCTTTAAAAAACAAATAACATTGTTATTTTTCTTCCTGCCTAAAAATAGAGGACAAAATTGATAGAACATATGGTGGAGGGGAGAATATTCTCTCTGCCTGCCAAACTTAAAATAAAATAAAATAAAAATGGAACAACAAAGAAAAAAACCACAAGGACGTTTCAGTGGATGTTCTAACAATGCCGTTTTAATCTTCCAGCTGCCTTACATCCAGGCTTAACACGGAGGCTGAACTGCTAACAGAGACGCAGTGGGTGGCCTTTGAAAATGCTGTGATACGTGTGTGTATAACTCTATTTTCCTTTTTCTTTTTTAAAAGAAATTTAAAAACATTGAAATGTGATCGTCTACAATCCATCCATACTGTGTTTGTAACCCAAGAAAATGGCATCAAGACTGCATAAGTGTAAGGGAAGGCACAAGTTCCGAGACAGCCTATCTCCTTCGCTGGAGGTTTTTTTTTTTTTTAACCTAACAGAACAATGGAAAATTCAGGATGGCGGATATCAGGAAAGACCCATCAGGGGAAGGGTGGCGTGGGAGGCCTTGCAGTTGATTTTCCTGAGTATTTATTTGAGTTGGATTTGTTTTATTTTTCCATTTTGGAAATTAAAGACCACTGGGCAAAAGCCATGGCGGAGGAGAAAAGGGGAACAAGGAAGGAACAAGGGAGGAATAAGTGATGCCTTGCGTTGTGTCCATGTATGCCAAATAAGACCACCTCACATCTTGTCATTGGAAACTGCCCCATTTCACTGGACATCTCTTCTTTCCATTTGGAAGAACTATCTATACAGATGGAATAGAATGGGTCAGATGCAGAGAATGAAAATCCATTCCCCATGAGCTCAAGTCTTGTATGATATAGTTGTGAATCCACAATTAGAACTCTCTCTCTCTTTTTCTGTGTGTGCGTGTGTCTCTCTTTCCAGCTTCTGTCCTATCTAGCATCCCCTTTCTACTCTGCTCCTCTCATTGTACAGGTCATAGATCCCAGTGTAACTAATTTAGCATCTAAAACCCCAACTGGGGAGGAATAAGTCATGCAAGGAAGCTAAGTTTCACCAGAAATTCCAGTAGTTCCTGCTTTGGAAGATGTGGGTGGAAGGAATGCAGGGGAGAAGGCACCAATGGAGTAACTAAAATGAAAGTCAGAAGGGATGCTTTCACTGACTAGTTATGTGAAGAAGTATGGAGAATTACTCCCTTGACTGAAGCATTTCCTGACAAATTTGTAGGGAGGGGAGAAAGAGAAGGGGAAAAAACCATTTGTTAATTCAGGGCCAATATCTGCAATCATTTGTTACATGAATAGTTCACATCACATGTCCCAGTTGGTCGATAGATAAGAAACATCCATGTCATCTAAACAAATGCAATTAGGGAGAAGAGGCAATCCATTTGAAACAGAATTTGCTCTGGAAAAAAAGGGATGTGTTGACTTCCAGGCCTACGGTGCTGAAAAGAGACAGTATTGTACCTGCTTTAAAAAAAGAATCCTTCTCGTTCAATATGATTATAGGGGCATTGCCAGTCATTTCCTGCATCCTCTCTCCTTTCCTTTCCAATAGGTCTTTTTGTTGGTTTTGTTTTATTAATCTGGCCAAAAGAAATTAAGGCTCTTAGGGGCATTTCAGAACAGGATTGATTTGTTTATCTTTTGTTCTCACTAAGCTGCTTGTGTTTTTGTTAGCTTGAGTTGGCTTTTATGTATTCCACAATCAGGCAAATCCAAGCTACCAAATGAGTGTGTTCACACTAAGTGCCACCTTCTGTACGTGAATTTTCATTCCTTTTGCTTGCAAATGGAGCTGTTGGAACATTAAAAAAAGTTGAGAGAGCTTTGTTTTCTAAATGGATCAATTTATTGTTTTTTTTTTTAATTTGGAGGCAATTTTTAGAAATTAAAGTGCTTTCAATAATCATGTGTTTTATAAATAAAACTGGTAGATTTTATAAATTCCTACCTGATAACTAAACAGGCTAGTTAACATTGGTAAAGGGGGCGGGGGCAATAAGAAAACACAGACAATTAAAAATAACTGAAAGCAAAAAATAAGAAATGGAAAACAAAAACAACTAATAAAAATTAAAAGGGTTTAGAGAATATGTTTGGAAAATGTTGACATTTTTGAGAAAGCCAAAATATTTTTGTGAAAATGTTTTTTTTTTTTTTTTTTTTTTAATGCCCACAATTCATTGAAACAAATTTTGAATGATATCTCTCCTCCACCTCTAGGGTGGGTATGTTAGGAGAACCCATATATGCAAGTACTTATATTTGATGTGCCTTGGGTAGGATCAAAGTGCACAGAGAGGACCTGTTCCATCCCAACATCAGCTATCATGGCCTGGAAAGCACCACACAGCCAGCTCATTGTGGTGTGACCAGTGACAGCTCATGTGTTCTTTTGTTGATGGATTTTTAGAATAGGCAGCATAGGTTCTGGAACTAGGGATGCTGGGGGTGCTGCAAAACCCCTGACTTGAAGTGGTTATATGCAGGATTTACTGTTTTGGCCAATGTCTCTTAGCACCCCCGCTATTCAGATTGTTCTAGCACCCCTAATAAGCATAGTGGCGAAATTTAAAGAGGCAGAAATCAGATCTACTGTTCTGTGAGCTCCTGGGTCTTCTCTTTGCTTCTGCACTTGGGATAAGATTAGTCCTGTCTTTATGATGATGTACTTTGAAGCTGGCAGTTTACAAAATGTATGTGAGCTTGTGTATATGTGTGAAATGGGAGGAGTTACGTTCATTTTGTTTTAAAGAAGAGGAGAAGTATTAACTCTGAGATTTGGACCCACTCTCCGATTATCTACTCACTAGCCTGTGCCTTCCAAGATCTGCCCTAGGGAGGGGTAAATAAGTAGGCCCACCATCCATTATGTAAAAAACTATGTGGACAGCAATTGATGTGACAGGTGAAGATTTATCCTTAATTGCTTCATATTTAGAGTGTGGCAAATTCTGGCTTGCAGAACGAGCCATTAGTCCAGAGTGCAGTTCTTCTACCCTCTTCCCCAAAATCAGGACAGGAACCCTACAGAATATTCTTAGTTCTACTCTGTCCCAAGCACTGAGGGCAAGACGTCTAAGTACTTATGTGTACATGATCAGGGATCAGAGCTTTTGCCATGTTTTCTGTTGGTTCACACTGGAATTCTGCATTTCAACATGCTCAATCTTTAAGCTAGAGGGCTGCGTCTAGACTGGCATGATTTCGCGCAAATACTTTTAACGGAAAAGTTTTTCCGTTAAAAGTATTTGTGCAAGAGAGCGTCTACACTGGCACGCATGCTTTTGCACAAAAGACATCTGTGTGTGTGGAATTGGGACAATGTGTGTGTGGAATTGGGACAATTTGGTACCCGCCTCCGGAGCCAGAGGTCATGGGCTTGAGCCCCCCCTGGGAACAGCCACCGCCAGCTTGGTGATGGATAAACCAGGCACCCTTGGAACAAAGGAAGGATAATGGGGGCACAGAATATAGGGAGGTTGGGTGGCTCCCCAAGTGGCACAGTGGATAAGTTACCCACCTCCAGAGCCAGGGCTCAAGCCCCATCCCTCCCCTCCGGGAACAGCCAACCCACATTCCCAAGTGCTTAGATGCTAATAAGCTGCCAGTGTTGTACTAATCCCTTGTACTCTAATGGCTGAGATCAATATTCTGGCAATCAATCTTTCTGGGGTTCAATTTAGCAGGTCTAGTAAAGACCCACCAAATTGATCACTGAGGGCACCCATGTCAGCACTGGTACTCCTTGCCATCACAAGGAGTAAGGGAAGTAAACAGGAGCATTTCTCCGGTCAACTTCCTGCTGTGGGGTCACCCCAGGAAATCGGTGCAACAACTCCAGCTATCCAATTCATATAGCTGGAGTAGCTATCTTGCGTCACTTTTCTCCACCAGTATAGACCTGGCCTGAGAGACAATACTCCTCCCTATCCTACCTTTGTGCCCAGTCCTGTGCTATTAACAATGCACCCCACAGGTTCTGATTTGTCCACAAGTCCCCGCTGTCTTCCAATGTCATGAATACCAGTGATAATCCAGCCACACATGCTGTGTATGGTACAGAAGAAAACTGTTCAGTAGGGTTGGTAGGGAGAAGCAATATGAAAATCAGTGGCCCATCAAGAGGACAGTCTTGGTATTCACCGAGTCTCACTGAACTCCTTATAACCAGCGGATCCCGACACATGAGAGGTTTCCCTAGGAAATGCAGGCTGGAGCAGAAAGTCAGTTTTGGGGTTTTTTTTTAAATTCAGAAAGATGATTCTGTCCATGTCAACTCCAATCTGAAAAGTTTATGATTGCCTTTGGTGACAGTCACTGCTGGTGGAGGGGCAGCCCCACACCTGTGCAACACTTGAACCTCACATCAGTCCTCTACATAGGGCAGTGGTCTCCAATGCGGTGCCCGCGGGCGCCATGGCACCCGCCCAGTAACCAGGGCCAGCCCGAGCTATTTTTGCGCCCCAGGTGCACGGAGCATGCGCAGTGCCACCCCCGGGCACGCGGTGCATGAATGGCCCCGCCACCGGGCGCCCGGCAGCCCCAAAAGGTTGGGGACCATTGACATAGGGCATAATTTAGACTTCAGTGGTGCATAGGCCTGGGTCTCTTGCTGTCTTTTTCTGCACAGGGTGAGTTACACACCTCAAGAGCATTAGCAGCAACAATAGGTGATAGCAGATCACTGAAAAAGCTTCTAAAGGAAAGGCCTGGTGACAAATTATTTCTTTTAATGTGATTTTGCTACATTTTCACTTGGTCAGAATTCTCAACCAGTGATCACAACTCTTTAGTCTACAGATAAAGGGCAAAGCCTTCAAAGACACCTAAGTGAATTTGGAGCTTAAATCATATTTTCAAAAGTGATTTAGGCACTTAGGACCTGAGGGTATGTCTGTATGTACCAGCTTGTGGAGACATATCTGTACTAAGCGCAGATCAAGCGAGTGCACTTCTAAAAACAGAAGTGTAGCAACAGTGACATGAGTGGCAGAAGGGGCTAGTCTCCCCAAGTAAGTACCTAGGATCTCGGATGGGATCGTACTTGGGGCAGTTAGCACCTTCTGCTGTTCACGCCATGGCAGCTACGTTCTATTTTTAGTGCACTCGCTTGATTGGAACCAATCCCAATATGTCTCCTCAAGCTGAAATGCACACCAGCCAGCTCTAATTCTGATGTTCCCTGAGTCATGCTGAGACCACGATTCTCAAGTGGCTAAATCACTTTTGAAACTGGACCATAGACTCCTAAATCACTTAGGGACTTTTGGCATTTTACACAAAAGGTCAATTTTACCTATCAGGATAAGGCTGCATTTTTATCAAGGGTTTTTGGCACCAATGTAGATCACAAGGTAAAAGATCAAGTCATCAGAACCACAAGTAAAATGTGCAGCTGTAGACTCAGTTCAGTTTGGGTGTATTGAATTATTTATAGCTCTTGGGCACCAACAACAATTATAGACACCTCATTTAAACTGTTACTATTTTTACTCAGCGATTTCCATCACTTAAGTGTCTTTCTTTGTGTATTTGTTCTTTGATCGTCTACAAACTTTTTCCTCTTTGTTCTGATACAAAATAGCAAATCTGGGACTTCTGAAAATATTTTGCTGCAGCAACTTAAATTATTTTCAAACGTTTTGAGGTCTAAATGTGACATATGTTGTCGAATTCAAAGTTGATAGATAAGCCAAAGTGGGCTTTGCACTTTCAGCCCTTACTCAGGCAGAATTCCCATTTATTGAAATCAACGGGAGTCTTGCCTGCAAAAAGACTGCAGGTTGGACCATAATAAAGAGGGAGAAAGAAAGGGAGTGAGAAAGATGGTGGTCATATTTACATGTGAGCCCACTTTATATATTTAGTCCATAGTAGGGAATGATTCATCACTGTGTTGCTCCAGCTTCAACCAATGTGTTTATGTTGGTGTAAAGATGGAGGAACACAGTAGTGAATTAGATCCATAGAAAGATACACATATAAATGTATATATGTATATATTTAAAATTATGAACAATGTCCATATATTCATGATTGCCTGGAATACCCTTAGACTGATATACAGAATTTTAGGCCAAGGCCTATTTCTATGTTGCAATCCTTATATCTCTCAGTTTAAAACAAAACAAACCTATACTTGACACGATAAATCGCCTCCCCCCCCCCCATTGGATTGATTGCTGCCCATTGATCTGGTGGGTCATGCAGACATGCCCTTAGTCAGCCAACTATTTGGACAAGGATATAGCCACACTGAGCATATGCCCCAACACCATAGCTTCCTGACACCATATGGCAATAGAGTCAATCCAACAAAGAGGTCAGGCAATGACAGAGGAGAAGGATCAACAGTTTGATCCAGTATGACAACTCCTGTGTACTTGCATGTGTCAATAATTTTATCTCAATAACCCAACATATCTGGTGGGGCTGGGAAAATTAAACAGTTCTGAAAACTCCTGGATCAGATTAACCTTAGCTGAAGTGGCTCTGAGTGGACATTCCTATCTGTACAGCTCCGTTCAATCGGTGACTTGGGGCCAGATCTACACTAAAGAGGAAGGGTGAATTAAGAGAGAGAATTCCAGCAACATTAATTATGTAGTTGGAGTCAATGTACCTTAATCCAAGTTTCCCTGCTGTTCCCACAGTAGAAGGTCGACAGGAGCAAATGCTCCCCTTGGCTTCCCTTATTCCTCTCGGAGCAGAATTACCAGTGCCGACAGGGACACCCTCTGAGTTCAATTTAGCTAGTTTTTACTAAACTCACTAAATTGAACTCCAGAAGGTCAATCACAGCAGTGTCAATCTTCCCCATAGAGAAGACATGGCCTTGGTGATTTTTTACTTCCCCCCTTTACCCTCATCAATAAAGCAGTTGAAGATACTGTTACGATGGGGTTGGAGGAGCTTAGATGGGTTGATGTGACCTATTTTGTAGCAGATCAGTAATATTGTAGCATTCCTGTGGGAGAAACTCACGCTGGTGAGTGGTAGCTGAAAACTGTGATTTCCAAGGGATCAAATGTCAGACTTTACTGCAATTCTTTCCCTTGTCCTCCATCCTATCTTTTCCATCTCAATCTTTCTGCTAAACCCTGCCTACTCTTTTTTAGGGTCCGATGTGGATCTCTCTCTCTCTCTTCCTTCCTGTGTGTGAGAGTTTGAAAATGTTTCATGTAGAGAGAAGAGCTTTTTTCCAATGAGTCCCATTTTCATGCAGCGTGTGAGTGTTTTGCTATCCAAGAAGTTTGTAAAAATGTAAAAAAAATTAAATAAAGGATTAAAAAATTAACTTGCTGGGCGTGGGGTGGGGGGGGCTGGAGGACTTGAACATAAACTGAATTTAAAGATGCAGCATCAATTTTCTAAGGAAGTTTTTGAGACCCTCCCTGAAATCTCATCAGTATTCTCTCTCCCTCGCTGTTTACCAGGGATGGAGATCTCGGATATTAAAATCTCTGCAGTGGTTCTTCTAGCTGTAGAACTCTCTGGTTTCAACAAAGAGTTTGCATGTTTTTGAGACTTTTGCTGTCAAAGGAAACCCCATTTTGAAAAGGATGTAATGTCCATGTGACTGTGCGATTGTATTTTGTAAGGGGGGGCGTTTAATGGTCCTTTCCTACAATTTATTTTCTTTTTCTGTTTATAGTAGCAGTTCCCATGCACCTGGTCATTTGCAGCATCCTTTACCACTGCACTGACTTTTGCCAGGTCATAGGCTTGCCCAGAGAGCCCATCTCCCATCTCCCCAAGCAGTAACCTCAGGATAGAGCCAGACTAAGATAGAGCCACACATCTGAAAGTGCTGATTCTGGGCTGCCTTTCTGCTTCCCCTTCATAAGACGATTCCTTCTCCTAATAGAAGCCATAATCACGACTCGGACCCTGGGGCAAGAATGAATGGGCAGCCTGCCATGAGACCACTACATCACTTTGGTAACAGCTGCAAATCAGGAGCTCGGGGAAGCACCTCCCACATGAAGGCTAAAGCATCACTCAGACTTCTAGCAGCCCTGGGAAGTGAAAAGCCCAACCTCACAAATCCCCACTGCACTCTTCACGGAGCCAGTAGGCCAGGCCTGCTTCCCCTGGGCCTGACTGCCCACTGCCTCACACCTTGACCATTCATTTCCCCCTTCTCATAGGGGGCACAGCAGCTGTGCAGCATTTCCATTCAGAGCTGGGAGCATTTTGCGCAAGGTACTGTGGGGACTGAGGCCCTCGGTGTTAATCTTATCCACCCCCAATATGTGCGTCACGCTGGACATTTCCCTGGAGGCATTCTTTTTTCCAAGCTAACAGGTGCCCTAGTGCCATGCTGCACCACTGACCAAAAGTTATTCAGAAGGTTCCCTTCCCTTTCCCACCTCCTCACGTTCTCTCTGCTATAAGGAGAGAACACCCTTTTGCTAGGAAGGAAGGCAGGACTCCAACAGCCTCCCCAAGCCCTGGGTATGATCCAATTGCCTTTACCCAGTGCTGCCATTAACAGCTTGGCATAACAAACCAGTCAAATGCCCGTGACCTGATACATGTCAGCACTTTTCCTGTGACATGGCCAAGTAAAACGATAGAAGAGGCTGGTATAAGACATTAGACATGTAGACACTGTGAGTCAGCCAGATGTTTAAAGAGGCATGACTCCGCTTCATATAAATGCAGTGCGCACATGTTTAAAATATAGGTGACAATGAACGTAGACACTATAAACACTGCAAAGCTGGATGTAAAAGATCTAAAATGGCACATTATTCCAACATATCAAAAGTAATGTGTTGCTATGTAGCATTTATCTAGCACTTTTCCTCTTCACAGTGCTTCACAAACATGAATTAATGCACACCATACCTGCGTGAGGTGGGTAAGTATTGTTATACACACTTTACAGATGGGGAATTGAGGCAGAGACTATAATGATCTAATTTTCAGGGGTTCTGCACCCTCACAATTCCTATTAACTGCAGTTGGCATTTTATGTGGTTGGCATTTCTGAAAATCCAGACTGTAAAAACAATTTATCCAGATCTCAACAGGGAGTCTGTGTGAACTCTGGGATTGGAGCTCACGATGTCCCGGCTCCCAGTTCTGTGCTATCCTTACCAGCATACATTATGAAAACCCTAATCCAGCAAAGCGCGTCTGCACCTGCCTAATTTTAAGCATATGATTCCTGTTGATGGGACTATGCGTGTGCTGAAATTCTTTGCTAGATCAGAATCTAAGTTAAAATCCACTAAAGCAGAGCATATTTTGCATATAGAGAAGGTATGTTCATTTCTGATTGTGTTTCAAGCATTGTCACGTACATTTGAACTATATGTGCAGAGAACTTGGTATGAAGCAACTCAGCCAGGCGGGCCTTCCTTTAGTGAATTAAATACAACCATTCACTCTGCCAGTCGCCATCCAGTTTGGTTTTATTTGCATAATGAAATCCCATGGGTTAGAAGTAAATAAGGATGGCGTGTCCTGCATGGTTCTTATCTCTGTGCTGTTGCCAGAGACAAAAGTGGGTCCTGTGGCTCATTGGTGCTAAAAATAAACCGAATAAATAACTATGATGTTAGGTTGTTCTGATATGATGTGAATAAATGTGTTGTTTCATTTTACAATTAATGCTACATCTTACCAAATCTATTGTACTGTCCGTTCCTTCTCGTAAATAATTACAGAAAAAGTGAGCAGAGCTAGTTTAAAAAAAATCTATTGTTCTATTCCAAAGCCCTGGTTCTGCAAACATTCGTGCATGAGTATCAGTGTTTGCAGGATCAGGGCCGGAGTTGTTCATTTTAAGGGCGGGATTGGGGAAATGAAAAGGAAAATTGCCAAGTTCCTGTAACTTTGGAATGACAAAGGACACAGAGAATGTTGCAGGGCTTTGCCGAAGAACTGGCTGCATCTTGCAATTTTCTTTTTTCAATTGGCAGAAAATACTGTATTTCCATCAATTAAAATCTTGTCTGGTTATTAATTAAACAACTTGTTCATGAACAATTAAAATGAAATAAGTAAACTGTCAATTGTGGAATGTAAACTGATTAAACAATGAAATAAAAAAATCATGTTGTGTGTTTTAAGTGGATGTGTCTGCTTATGTCAGGATGGAGAAGGTGGGTTTCATTTACTTCCTTCCCTAACAAATGAGAGAGAGGCTAAAGAGGGTGGGGCTTGAAGGAGGGTGTTGTTAGTGGCAATGAGCAAGAGAAACACTGCCAGCTATTTTTGAATAATAGCTGTTAGTTGTATGGACATATGTTGCTCAAATAATCATCCAAAAATGAATAATTTCTGAATCTGCTTATTTAAGGAAAGGTTCTTGTGCTCTCCATAGGTAGAAGAGCCCTTGGAGCTATAAACGCATTTTAATCACAGCATTCTCCATTGGATATGTTTAGTCTACAAAAGGCTCTGTTGAAGTTTAAAGAGATACTGTCAAAGAATTAAACCTCAAATGAAAAAGTTATGAATCCCAAGATGAAAATTAAATATGTTGATGATTTCGTTAAAATGTAAAGGGAATTCAGAATCATAGCAGAACATAAATGTTCCCCTGTAGTGTAGTGAAAGTGAACCTAAACTCTCCCCAAGGGTTTTCAAACTTTTTTTCTCATGACCCGGTTGAAGAAAATTGTTGATGCCCACAACCCAACATAATTTGACTAGAGTTTGGGCTCCAGGATGGGGCTAAGGATGAGAGCTTTGGGATACAGGAGGGGGCTCTGGCTTTGGGGGAGGGGTCAGGGCCAATGTTGACTTTAAGCTGTGCGGCAGCACAGTCCCGCAGCTTCTTAATCCGCCCTGCCCAGTTAGGGGCTCAGGGCTCCACACATGAAGCTGCTTGGCTGGGGTAGGGAAGACAAAGCAGCAAGTCTCTGCCAGCCGGTAGGGAGGGGACGTATCTCTCCCATTTTCATATCTCAGATCATTTTCGTATGAGCTGCCAACACTGGAGGCCTACACTCTCCAAAGTTTCCACTAATTTGAGTGCGTAGTTTAATACAAACCTTTGGTGTCTCAAGTCAGGCATTTGACCATTGAATCAGTGGATTCCTTAAGCTTTAAAACCTATCCTTAGGGAACAGACAAAAAACACAGAGTGACACTGACCCAACAAGTTTCAATTCAGTAAAAATTAAAAAGTAAAGATGAAAAGTAGCAAAGATATTAAAAGTCATTCAGTTTTTACCAGTAGGTTTTTTTAATAACCTGGTACTGAAAGCATAAATAAGGAATTTTTAAAAATACCGAAGTATGAATGGCCCTTTTATGTATCAAAACTTTCAATCCTTAGCCACATTCCGCTGTTGATCCACTGAAAAGAAGTCAGATAAATAGGAGGATGGACTTAGCACTGTCAGTAGCACAGCAGGTATGTTCTAACTTTCACCTTCTACCTAAACATTATTCAAAAGTTTGCTAGCACTCAAGTAATGTACAAAGGGTGTAACAACAGAAATCAACATACTGTGGGTCTTGTAAGAGAGTCCTGGTTGGGGCAGAGGTGGTATTGTCTAAAATATCAACATTAAAGAGCATAAGAGAGCATTCAGTGGTCAAATGCATAATCTCAATGAGTATAAATTCTAGCATCTTTTCTTTCTTGCTAGCAGCTGACAAAGTGTGAAGCCAGTTAAGGAGCCCAGTTGAGATGTTAAACACAAAAGTAAGACCTTTAAGCAAGCGGTTCCAGCTCCTCAAAGGTATGTTGGTATCTAATTTCCACTGACAGTTTACATACTTACAGGATCAAGTGGGAATTTTGTGCATGTCATTAGTGCTGAATCTGGTACTTAGGGATCTAACACAGGGATTTAGCACCTAACTCCTTTTGTACATTCAAATCCTAACTACCTTTGAGGATTTGGGTCTTAAAGGTGTCTCTATTCCTGACCACGCACAATGAATACAACTTGTGGGGCTGCATTTTTATAACCACCGGCAAATCAGATACTTAGGGCTTGTCTACGCTGGCAAGTTACTTACACTGTAACTTTTTTTGCTGAGGGGTGTGAAAAAGCACACCTACACACATCCCAAGTGCAGCAAGTTACAGCACTGTAAAGCACCAGTGTGGCCAGTGCTACAGTGCTGGGAGATGTGCTCCCAGTGCGGTTAGCTACTCCCCTCATGGAGGTGATTAACCCACAGTGCTGGGAGAACTTTCTCCCAGCACTGGTGCCATGACCACAATGCTGTGTTAAAGCACAACGACAGCAGCACTTTAAACTGTAACTTGTAGAGCAGGGGAGGGCAATAATTTTTGATGGGGGATAAGCCACTCCAAGAATTTGGTCAGTGGTCAAGGGCCGCACTCTTCCATGAAATTAAAGGAGAGGCAAGGTCTGGGATAGAAGCTGGGTGCATAAGGAAGCTTGGGATAAGAGACTGGGGGTGCAGGATAGGGTGTAGGGTCTGGGAGGGAGTTTGGGTGAAGGGAGGTTTGTTACCTAGGGAAGGAGACTGAGATACAGAGGTTTGGGATGTAATCTGGGGCAGGAGATTGGGGTGCAGGGTCTGCGTGAGGGGTATGGGTGCAGGAGGAGAGTCAGAGGGTTTGGATTATGTAGGGTGGGGGGCTGGGATGCCAGAAGCAGGCTCTGCCAGGGAGATGCTTACTTGGGCAACTCCTGGCCAGCAGCCCAGCAGGTTCCTCAGCCAAGCTCCCTGCCTTCCATGCCCCTGCACGCTGCTCAGAGCAGCCGGCTATGGGAGCTGCGAGATTGTGCTGGAGGCGGAGCAGCACATGAAGCCTCTCCCCTTCTCTTCACAGATGCACATGGCCCCACAGTCAGCTTCTCTGAGTGGCCTGCTGGCCCACGCTGGATCTGACAGCAGGGCCAGATCCAGCCCATGGGCTGCATTTGGCCACCCCTGGAGTACACAAAGCTTTGGATATTTAAATGGCCTAAATAAAGAGGGAAGGATGGGGAGTGATCATGGATGTCAGATGCTGGCAAAAAGATCAAAGTGAATGTGGGAGGAGAAGTCTCTAAAGTGCCATGTTGGGCAAAGAAATGATTAAAACCTGGTCCCTGAGCAGAGGATTAACTGGGTTTTTTTTCTTGCTGCAAGGACTGAAGAGAGAGCATGCCATGGGGGGTGAGGGCAGATTCAGCTGTTGATAGTTTATATCAGGAAGGAAGAAGATGAATATAAGAAAGGGGAGGAGGGAGCCAGTGTTTTCAATTAATGGCCTCAGACCTCTAGCTGCAGACTTTTAAAGGGAACATATTAGCTCTGCCTCTGAAAACTTCACTCACAAACCTGCAGGTGTGAGGACGTTATCTACTTTGTCCTGAATTTTGACCACATTGGCTGAACTGTTTTTGCTGACAGCAGATGGTCAGAAAGCATGAAGCAGACTGTTCCCACCGCAGGTTGGCAGCAGGCTGGCTGTATCCTTCTATGTGGATTTCAAAGACATTAATAACTTGAAGTGGCTGTTCTCCCTCTGATAGAGCAATGGCACCAGATATAAATGCCACTGTTCTGTACATAGACCTAATCTGAAGCAGTCCCTGTCAAAAGGAGCTTGCACTCGAAATAGACAAGACAAAGGAGGAGAGAAAGGAAGGTTTCTTAGTCCTGATCCATAGCTGGGGAAATGGGACACGGAGAGATCGCCCATCGCCCAGGAAGCATGCAGCAGATCAAGGTCCAGATCCTAGATTAAGCTGTTTTAGCAGATCAAGGGCTGAGCTGACCATGGAGACTGAATTATTCAATAGGTGACACTGTATGAGAGAGCCACACTGCTACCACTTGTGCAGTTTCAGTTCTAGGGATGCAGCCCAAACTTCAAGCTGTAGGTCTGTCAAGCTGTTGTTTGAAACTAGCACTAACGCATTTACTTTAAAACTTATCTGCCACCTTACCTACCAATGGGCCGCACATTCTGGGGAGAGGACGGCATTTCCCCATTTCCTGTCGGATGCTGTGGGGTAGTCAGTGATGTAGTAGTTCAAGTGAACATTTCAAAGGGGACTCCAGAACCACAGAACTTGAGTTCCTCAAAGCAGCTAAACTGCTTGTCTGCCTCTGAATGGTATTAACACAAGCTCTGATCATTCACACAAAATGCAGCCCCTCCCAAGCTGCATAGCAACGCCATCGCAGATGCTTCCTTCCCAAGCTGGAGGGAGGAGCCTGGTGTCTCCTTCACTTGCTGAAATACAACTGCTTCCTTTCAGAAAGTGTGATAATCTTACAGTGGCCTTTCTTGTCAGAAGCACACGATAACAGAAACTGAGTGAGGCTGAAGGGAGCGAAAATGCTGATAATGAAATGCTTCCATAGCCAGACAATTGTTATTCCACTGCATTACTGGACTCCTCCCCAGGGACAGTCTAGAGAGAGTCATGGCTGAGCTGTTCCTATGGAGGCCAAGGCTAAGCCACCTAAACAGCTATCTAAAATGTTCTTGCCTGCCCCATCCTGAAAAAAAAATCTTTCTTGGTTTGCTTAGAAAGGAAGTTGAATAAACATGACGATGCTACTGGGCTATTGCCCATGCCAAACAGAGCTGAGGGACTAACTCCTGCTCCCTATAAACCAGTGGGTTTCATACTTTTTTTCCCATGACCCCTTTGAAGAAAATTGTTGATACCTGTGACCCAATGTAATTTGACTAGTGTGTAGGCTCTGGGGTGGGGCTGAGGATGAGAGCTTTGAGGGGTCTGGCATTGGGAGGGATCAAGGCTAGGACGGGAGGGCCTTACCTTGAGTGGCTCCCAGTCTGCAGTGAAGCGGGGGTGCTAAGGCAGGCTTCCTGCTTCTCCTGGCACCGCAGACCATGCTGCGTTCCCAGCCAATGGGAGTGCGGAGCTAGTGCTCAGGACAGGAGCAGAGCACAGAGCTCTGTGAGCTCTCCCTGTCCCCCTAACCAAGGAGCTAGGCCTGCTGCTGGCAGCTTTTAGGGCACAGCACAGTCTGTGGTGCCAGGACAGGCAGGTAGCCTGCCATAGCACCCCCACTGATCACCTGAACTCCCAGTAGCAATGAGACCCAGTGCCTGACATTCCGCCACCCAGTACCGGGTCGCAACCCATAATTTGAAAACCTCTGCTGTAAACCCCGAACAACACCACGAGCACTCACGGCGTTACACTGGTGTAATGGAGCAATAGTGTGGCCTAGTGTCTTTCAAAGCTAGTCAAGACTGAATCCTACATCTTCCTTTCAGGAGAAGAGACTAGCACCGGATGTGAAACAGGCTGAAGAGCTCTGATTTGGTAAGTGGAAAGGTTTACGGCAGGAGTGCGGAATCTATGACCTGTAGGCTGGATCTGGCCTGCACCTTAACTTGATCCAGCCTGAGACAAATCTCTGTGCTGCAGAGGGAAGCCCTGAGCCTCAGCACTCTGCCCCACCTCCCACGGGGCTGGAGCACCGAATTGTGAGTACGTGAGAATGGAAGGTTGGGATTTTTTTGCTTGTGTGTGGCCCCTGACTGATTTCTGATTTTTCTGAGAGTCAGTGGCCCATGACCAAAAAATGGTTCCCTGGGTTCAGAAATAAAGACACTGGCTGCTGGTTATTTCTGGCAGCAGGCAGTGCTCCTCTCCTACACCCAATGCACCCCCCGTGGTGATGGAAAACCAAGGTGCTGCCCCGGCAATAAGCAATGAGGAATCACCCCCAAAGGTGGAGGAGATGAAACCCTATACCCACCCATTCTGGGAGGATCACAGCCACCATTCCCAGAAGGAAACAGAAGGTAATGGTGGCTGGTGACTCTTCTGAAAGGGATGGAGGCATCTATCTGTTAGCCTGGCATGGCAATTCCATGATGGCATTCCAGGAGGTGTGCTGCCTTCCGGGGGTCTGTATGTGAGATGTTACAAAGAGATGGTCAACGATCATTTTGCCCTTTGAGTACTACCCCATGCTACTTATCCTTGCGGGCACTAATGCTGCTGCAAGGTGTGACCCTTGGCAGATCAGAAGTGACAACAGAGGCAGCAGTGCAGGGTGGCAGGGGGCTCTCTGGGAGTGGAGCTGGGAGCTCACTGGCCATTGGCCCCACCCCTGGTGACTATCAAATAGTCATGTAACCACTAAGATTTCATGTGGCTACATGACTATTCCATTACACAATATCTAACATTCCTAATTTCAATTACCAGATATCAGTTAGGAAAACAACACAACAGGGCACAGATTATCCAACAAGTTCTTGGAACGTGTTGGAGACATTTTTTTTTTAATTTCAGTAAATGGAGAAAGCTACTAGGGGAGAGGCTGTTCTGGATCGGATTTTAACAAATACAGAGGAACTGGTTGAGAATTTGAAAGTGGAAGGCAGCTTAGGTGAAAGTGGTCCTGAAATGGTAATGTTGATGATTCTGAAGACTGGTGGGAGGGAAAACAGCACAATACAGGGAATGAATTTTAAGAAGGCAGGTTTTAACAAAATCATGGAGTTGATATATAACCTGAGTTGACTCAAGCTCAACTGAAAAAGTGGGTTTTGCTCACGAAAGTTCATGATACTATATATATTTTTATTACTCTATAAGGTGCCACAGGACTATTCATTATTTTTAAAGTGAAAATAATGTAGGCTCAGAGGCTAAAACAGGGAAAGAACACGTTAAAAATTGCTTAGACAAATTAAGATGTCTTCAATGCCTGATGAAATGCAGCCTAAAATACTCAAGGAGCTAACTGAGGAAATATCTGAATCATTAGCGATTATTTCTGAAAAGTCATAGAAAACAGGAGAGAGAAAAAGGGAAATAATTATTACTTGGAGTACTACAGGCCAGTCATCTTAACTTCTGTACCTGGAAAGATAATAGAGCAAATAATCAAGCAATCAGTTTGCAAACATCTAGAAGATAATAAGGTGATAAATAAGACTCAGCATGAATTTGTCAAGAACAAATTGTCACACCAATTTATAGGTTTCTTTGACAGGGTAACAAGTCTTGTGGATGGGAGGGAAGTGGTAGATGTGATATATCTTCACTTTAAGAAAGCTTTTGATACTGTCATGCATGACTTTCTCATAAGCAAACTAGAGAAATGCAACCTAGCTAGAGCTATTTTATGGTGGGTGCAAAACTGGTTGGAAAACCATTCCCAGAGAGTAGTTATCAATAGTTCACAGTCATACTGGAAAGGCATAACAAGTGGAGTTCCACAGGTATCAATTCTGTGTCTGGTTCTGTTCATTATATTCATCAGTGATTTAGATAATGGCATAGAGAGTACACTTATAAAGTTTGTGGATGATACCAAGCTGGGAGGGGTTGCAAGGGCTTTGGAGGATAAGCTCAAATTCAAAATGATCTGGACAAACTGGAGACACGATCTATAGCAAATAGGATGAAATTCAATAAGGACAAATGCAAAATACTCCGCTTAGGAAAGAACAATCATATAAAATGGGAAATTATTAGAAGTACTGCTGAAAGGACCCCGGTGTCATAGTGGAGCACAAGCTAAATATTGGTAAAGTGTGTAACACAGGTGCAAAAAAAAAAAAAAAAAAAAAAGGATAATTCTTCTGCTCTACTCCATGCTGATTACACCTCTGCTGAAGTATTGTGTCCAGTTCCGAGCACCCAGTCCTCAGCACCAACCAGATGCTGCCATGCAGGGCTTCGGCAGCAATTTAAAGGCCCCAGGGCTCCAGGCAAGTCTCCTCACTTCTCTGCAGAACATTTCTCTACCCTTTCAAATATACAGGGAATCCAAACTGGGACTTTCCCAAGCCTGATCCAAGGGTCTTTCTTCCTGACCCTGTGGCTAAGTACAGCAAGTTCTTCCTTTCCTGCCTCCAGGTCCCTTTCTCAGTATTTCACTGGGTCCTTTTATAGCCCTGCTTTAATGACATCCTCCTCCACAAGCCTTCTCCTTATTTTGACCTCTTACTAGCTGCCTTAACGTTCTATTATGTTTGTAATATAATGTAACCCACGCAGCTGGGGGATGTGGTGTACTGTTCCATGTAGTGGCTGAGACCATTTACAGAGAATAATGAGTCGGTGTTATAGCATTAGCTAACGGGCAGCTGGCTTTTAGCTCCTGTGATAGAGGGTCATGCACTAAGCTCCAGAGGTCCCTAGTTTGATTCCCTCCCCCCCCCCCCCCCACAGATGACAGGGGTCTGCCAGCATTACAATAACAAAAACCCATACTGGCACCCTTCTGTCACAAAACTGGGCTAGGGTAAACTATCCCTCTAGAAGCTACAAGGAGAGTGCACACAATTGAGTCTAACTATTTGCTGCCCTTGCAGATATTGTGAAGCATCTTTCCAATGGGCTGGGGTTCAACCCACTAGCCAAGACCTCTGGAGTTATGTTCCCACTCAGGGTCCCAGGCAAAACCACCAAATAGCCCTCAGGCATTACATATAGGAAAGAAAAAGAAATACTTATCGGGAGCTCCCTCCAGGATATAGACCGACTGATGTTGGAAATACCTGGGAGTATCATTGAGGAACTACTGAGGTTCCAGTATACGTAGCAGTCCTGTTTCCCCTTCAGTTCAGGGGTCCTGCCCCCTCCCTTCTTTTACAAGGAGAGAGGGCACTGCAAGCTGTCAGTCAAAGCTGGGGAGGCTCAATAGTTCCTTTGCCAAAATTGTCCTGGTCTGAGAGGAGTTTCCTCCCTTTTAACTCCTGTTCCAATCCTGTCTTAATTTGCAGGTGCCTAGGGATGGTGCTGTTCCGGCCCAAAGCACCTCCTTAACTCTGTCTGTGTTGGTGCGGTGTTTATATATCCTCTCATCCCACCTTCAAAACATTCCAATTAAAAGCAGGACTCGATGGAAATCAAGGACATTAATTCAGATTAATGTAAAGTAGAAAAGAACAGGATAAAAGAAAGGAGTAGTGACAAATAAGCTCTCTTCATTCAGAACTATATGCAAAACTCATCTCTCTGCCTTAGCTTTCAATAAGAGCATTACACATACACATGCCTATTTTAATAACACTCTAGAGAGAGATTTTTCTTTGGGCCAAACTGTAGTGAAGAGTTTACAACTTAATCTTTGATAAATGGAAACACCTTCCAGGAGAAAATAAATAAATAAAATGCAATACAATATCAACTTGCTAAAAATAGATGTTAGAGGACAACATTTTTAATACACCAAACCAATAAAGGATCATAAATGTTACATCACACACGACACCTCGAGAAAACTGCTCCAGTGTACTTTCAAACAGTTTCCATTTGGAAGAAAAATGAGTGTCTGCCAACATTTCTTTTACCAGAGAAAGAATATTATGTTAGAACATTCAGTATGGATTAACAGAAGACCTGTGAATTAAATCTTAATGGGGTACATTTCCAGTTTTGCATTCCTGCTTTTGCATGCACAACTGGCTGCTCAATTTGTGTGTAATTGGCAGTTTGCTGGTGCAAAATAGGTGATTCCACTTGAAGACATGCAGTCATTTGAACGCACAAAAGCAGGCATGCAAAAACAGTCTGAACATTTGGCCCACTGATGTCAGTAAGAGTGTCCAATTACTTCAATGGGGGTTTGATTAGATATTAAATTAAGGTCTGCCCCAGTGTCATTTAGAGCAGCCAAGGTACCTAAGGGCCTTTGGATCATTGTAGTAGCACTTGTCTCCATCACTTCCCTTACCTGCCGCTAGCTTGCTCCCTCACAGAGAAATGGGGTAGCACATAGTGCTGCAAGAGCCTCCACCAATTTTACACCAGCTGAGCGTTTCCTTTCGCAAGGGGAATTCTCTGCCAATATTTTATGAGCATAACCGGGCCAGTTCACACGGCCTGACTGGTGCAAATTGCCCAGATCTTACAAGAATCCTGAGGCAGGAATATGATTTCCTTGAAGGATGTAAACCTTTCTCAGCAAATAACAAAAAAATTCTGAGAACAAGCTGCTCTACAATTATCCATCATTCATGATGAGCTTTGAATTTCATTTGTGTGCAATTATTGTGTGTATATATACTTTATTGTGCTCTGCTCACTTACTGAGTGCTACACTTATACTGATAAAAGGAAACAGATTTTTCAAAAAGATGATTAGCTAGTTAGATGACATATTGAGGATGCTTTCTGTTTAAGAGGCAAGAGCTATGTCCTGGAGTAAATACACTCTGAGGATGACAATTGGAATGGTAGTTAGTCCAGGATGCAGTTATTACCAAGGTAAGAGGAAACACCCTCACATTAGTATTATGTTGAAATACCAAACCCCTTAGCCCATTTGTCTTGTCATGCATGAGCAAAGAGGGCACAAGGAAATTACATCTGGCTGCAAAGTGCTGAGAAATGCAAGATAGTGAGGCAGCTGGCGTCTCTAGTGCTTTAGACTAGTCCAGTAGACTCCATTAGAATTCTTCAAATGGTCTCAGTTGGTATCTGCTGGAACACCTGTGTGCCCCGGAACCAGCTGACCAAGTAAACTTATTTGTCCCTTTTGGTAACCGGATTTGGTTCTTTAAAGGATTTGAAACCACAGACAGAGGAATACTTCTTTTTAGGGTCAAACAAAGATTTTTATTTTTCTATTTACTTTATAATTAATTTTTCATTTAAATCAATTCACTATCTTTGATTCTTTTAAGACAGTGTAATATACAAATAAAAAGTAGAAAAACAGTACAGTTAAAAAAACAAAAAATAATAACTTCTCCTACAGATATACCCTCCTGATTTACCTTTAAACAATTTATGGAGTTAACAAATATATAATACTCACGTTAAGAAAGATAGAAGCATTGCTTAGATTCAGGAGATATTCTTTTCTTTATGTTTTTCCTTCTTTTGGATTTTTCGTTGCAACTTACGACCGGTGTTGTTCCCCTTTCGGAGCTTATTTGTTCCCCTTTCGGAGCTTATGTGCGGCAGCGAGATTCAGTGCCGGGGAGGGAGCTCTGGTTGATCAGACCTAGCTTTTTGGATTCGCAACCCGTCCGCTCTTGGTCTGTTCCATTCAACCTTATATACCCTGTTTCGGTATTTTGGTACTCCTCCACTCGCCTGACAATTGCTGACGTTAGATTTTTGTTGTCTCATTCTGCCCTTACAAAAACTTTCGTCTGTTCCATTTGGGGGTAATCAGCACTTTGTTGCATATTGCTGTCTGAGGGTATGTCTACACTACCACCCTAGTTCAAACTAGGGTGGTAATGTAGTCAACCGGAGTTGCAAATGAAGCCCGGGATTTGAATTTCCCGGTCTTCATTTGCATGTTGCCGGGCGCCGCCATTTTTAAATGTCCGCTAGTTCGGACTCCGTGCCCCGCGGCTACACGCGGCACGAACTAGGTAGTTCGGACTAGGCTTCCTATTCCGAACTACCGTTACTCCTCATTACTCATTACTCCATGAGGAGTAACGGTAGTTCGGAATAGGAAGCCTAGTCCGAACTACCTAGTTCGTGCCGCGTGTAGCCGCGGGGCACGGAGTCCGAACTAGCGGACATTTAAAAATGGCGGTGCCCGGCAACATGCAAATGAAGCCCGGGAAATTCAAATCCCGGGTTTCATTTGCAACTCCGGTTGACTACATTACCACCCTAGTTCGAACTAGGGTGGTAGTGTAGACATACCCTGAGTTAGTTACTTCTCTAAAAGCGGGGTTATTGTTGGTCATCTAATCAAATTTTGTTTTTATTTTACATCTCCTGTATCTCACAATGCTGCCTTTCCTTTACACTTACAATTAAACTGGTGCTCATTTGACATATTCTGGGTAGGCCTCAATACCTTCCTTTCACAGTCCCAAATCTAGTTATTAACAAGAACCAAAAGGCAGGAACTGGCCGATTTGTGTTGTAATTTCCAGTCAGTCTAGTACTGGCAGTGTTCCAGGACCCACAAGGGATGCACCTAGGTGTGGCATGAGGCTCACACAACTTGCACACTGACAGACAGTGGCAGGACAGCACTGTGCAGAGTATTGCTGTACAGCTAAGTAGCACAGGACTAGCAGTGGAGGGGATGGGGAGTGTCTCTACTACTGAGATGATGGAATTACTATGGTGAGGGTGCTAGTGCCTGTGTGACTGAGCTGAGAGCTCCTGCAGGGGCCAGGGACAAGAACACAGTGCAATGAGGGGGGCAGTCCCAGGAGAGAGCTATGGACTGGGGACAGCAGAGCAAAGGGATAGTCAATCCTCAAGTAAGGCAGGAGCTGAGAGCAAGCACAGCAGGGCGGTAAGGGTTATGGACAGGATACCCCCTGGTGAAGAGACATTATCTACTTTTTTCTATCACAGCCAGGTCCTTGGGAGCCAGTTCTCTCTTTCTCCAGCTGAGTTGCAGCCCCTCCAGGCAGCAGAGGCTGTTTTCCCTGCCCTCGTAGCATGGAGACTGATAGCAATAACTAGACTCATAGGACACTCCCGGGTCTGATTTTGAACCAGACTTTCTGGTAAAAATAAATCAGACACCTGGCAACCATTATGGTCCCAGTGCAACAGTGCCATAGTAAATCCGGCACTGCGACAACATGAATAACAAAAACTGTACTCCATCACATTCAGTGAAACGAAATGTGCAAGACTGTGTGACAGTGTCATCTGGTGTCTCCTATAACAAAATGTTTAAAGGTGAAGAGGTAGAGGAGAAAGAACATTTGGCAAAGATTATGGATAAAGATATTGGAACTGTTGCTAAACATTCACTTAGGATGAACAATTAGGGTTAGAAGACTATGAACTTTCTGCTGCATTTGTAACTGACATGAAGTTCAAACATGTTAATTTAGGGAACTATGTCATTCTTTAATGAAAGACAGGCTTATATCTGGAATATAGATCTGCCACAGGATGTGCAAATTCCTGCAGGAAGCTGATTTAAGCTTAACCATAGTTATAGGCATGTATACAACTTCAGGCTGTTTCAGACTGGGGAGCTCAGTCATGAAACACCATTTCATGAGGAGAAAGGAATGGAGAAAATCAAAATAACATAAAACTGGTAGAGATTTTGCCTGGCGTATGGGTGACTATAAAATTAATACAATGGAAGAAAATAATTTTTCAAAGCACATTACCCAGTTGTGGCCTAAAGGGTCCATTTGGAGACCAGAAATAAAGAGGGATGGATATCCTTATAGGTGCAGTAAACGACTGCTTCAATTAAGTTCTTACATTGCTCTCATCACCACAGTCTCTGAGCAACTCCCAGCAGTGCATTGACATGAATATGACTAAACGTTAATGGCAGAGTTGTATCCTTTGAATTGTATCCCAGACCTCAGTGTAAAGAAAACATCTAATAAGTAGCTAAAGAAATTACAGAGAATTCTAAAGTAATTACTGTTTCATATTTGGGACATACATTCCCAATACAAAGTCAAATAACTATTACCTCTTGCTTTAAAAACCTATAAATTCATCTATACCACCACTGTCAGAGCTAAAAACCTAACTAACCATGAAAATAGGTACAAACATGTTTTTAGTAAATGTCACAAAACTTATTATCAATGCATAGCTGAAAGAATACTTAGGTATCTTCTAAGGCCTACAGCATCTGGAAATAGACTATTACATTAAAATTGCCAAATCAGTAACTGCAGCAATCCATCCACCAAGAAAATTTCCATTTTCTTTCACATGTTAAAAAATAAACAAAAGTTTCTAATACGGAAAGGATGGGAGTTATTGAACAGTAAGAAACTGGATTCATGGCAGTTATAATTGAAAAGCCAAATGAAGTGTGGCTGTGCATTCATCAACATAGTTTTATTTTATGTCTTTTTAAAAATAATCTCATAAAAATTGTTGAAGTGGTAAGTAAGCTTTTCTAAGCAATGAGCATTCTTGATAGTAGGTACAGAGCATGCATTTCAGCAGGGGTTGGATTGGTTCAATTTGAGTGACTCAGCAGGATGATCCTTTTCCTACCTTATTCTCCAGAATGTCAAGTTAATTCTCATACCTTTATGACTGCAAACATTTTTGCCTTTGGGGAAAAAAATGAAAGTGACGCTTTATTACAATGATGGATTTAATCCTCTTGCACTAAACTGGTGTCCCTCATCTCTGCCTAAGGATGGGAAGTAAAAACCTTGTTTTTGTAGAGTATTGGCACCAAATCTGGAGGAGGTGAAAGATCAAGGTCCATGCAAGAACATACATGGTCCAAATTGTCAGAGACTTAACCAGTGTCTATAGTGATTTACACGACTGAGTCAAAACAAGGTGAAAATTTAGATGTTTAATGGAAAATCATCTGTGAATCTCTCCTCTTTCTTTTGGTTTATGCTATGTTGCTGTTTGATTACAATTGCTCCAGGCCTTCTTTCATAGATTCAGAGGTTATCTCCTCAATACAAAATTAGCCAGTAGCTAATGATGTATTAGTTGTTTCCAAGGACTCTGATTAAAACAGTATTGTCTAGATATGAGGTGTAGACAAGACAACATTAATGGCAGCCATGAGTTAATATTGGGTCTGGGTTTCCAGTGTTACAACTATCAATGATGTGAACTGAGATAGAGTCATCACAGCTCATGCTTTGGAATTTAAGCTGATTGCTGATCCCTGCGGCAATGGGGGGAGAGGAGAGTGCGCTAAATTTCTTGCTGTCTTCTTACCTTCACAGAACTGCACAGTCTACCAGGTGGATTATGGAGAAAAGAAGTGCATTCTTCTCTGAAACATCAGGTATTAGTCACTAGCAGAGGCAAAATATCTCACTTGAAAAAGCCATGGTTTCCTCCATCCACTTCAGATCATCCATTCTGGAGAATCTTGAGGTGCTATATATATGGAAATGAAAATATCTGCTTGCTTGTTTGTTCCCTAGAGAAGTTAACTATTTCCAAAGTGTTGGTCTATAGTTATTTCCCTTCCAAATTGCTTAAAAAGGCATTAAGGTCATGTGAGCAGTTCTGAAACCTGCAGTCTCTGTGTTACACTAGTTTCTTTGAAGGGATCCTGGCTACTCATCCATTTTGTGTTAATGATAGACATTCAGCTAGGTATAGATGCAAGGCCTTTACCCTGGGCAGCTGGAGATTCCAGCTATGTCTAGACTGCAGTTTCCAAAAAAGTGGGCACGTTCTTTCAGAAGCCCTATATTTCTCTTGGTGAGAGGAATAAGGAATGTTCAGAAAGAGGAGGTGTTTCCAAAATTTGGCCCTGTGTAGACAGGCCACATTTTGGAAAAGCCTCTTGCAAAAACAAAAACCAAAAACCTCTGCAGTCTAGACATAGCCTCCTAAAATGAGGAGTCAGTATCAGATAATGACACTGACCACCTTAGTAAAGTGCTTTGAGCTCTTCTGATGAATTGAATATTATGATTATTAAAGAATCGGCTTAGGGTTCCTCAGCACAAGGGAGACTCCAGAATGGAACTGTGCTCCACCCATGTTGGGCAGTCAGAAGAGTTCCCCAGAGGACTCTTCCACCCAGTGTAAAGTAGAGCAGCCCTGTGGCAGCTCTTACATATACTGAAGGACAGTTGACACTCAGCCTGTACCAGAATCAGAGGAGATGGGTTAGATCCACCTTTGCCTCCCTGCCCACCTCAGTTGTGCTGTGCCAGAGCTAAGGATGCAGGCTGATGTTCTCTCTAACATCTAGATAACATTCTGTCTAAACTTAAAAAAACAGTGAATAGTCCTGCAGCACCTTAGAGGCTAACAAAACATGGAGATGGTATCATAAGCGTTCGTGGGCACAACCCACTTCTTTTGTCCAAAATATGTCTCATATGAGTGCAGAGACTTAAGAAATGAATCCCCATTTTAGGAATACACCTGCAGCAGTTGGGTGATGAACCATAGCACTTTAAAGGGTTTCTACTGTAATTCAAAAGCCATGAATATTTCCATATTGTTTATTTCCCTAGGGAAAAGTTAATATAATCTGAGAACCAAGCAATATTTCTGAGTCCTGGGCTAGTATTAGGAAGGAGCAAGTGGCAAGTGGCATTATGTGCTGCAGTGTTGTGTCAGGAACATCCCTTTAAATATCTGGGTTAGGGAAGATAAAGAAATCCTCCCAGAACCTGTTATTTGTCATACAGGAGCTAAAGGAGACTATGGAGGGAAAGGAAAAATTTTTATTCTCAGACAGATTTTCTCTGAGTTACCCAACCAAAACTCAGCCAGTGTAATTTAGATCATTCTCTAAGCCAGTGGAGCAAGAATTAACTATAGATGTGACTAGCCTGGAGACCAGCAGCCTCGGGTACTTTCAGAAATGACAGTTCTGTTCTGGAAGTCGAGAAAATCTCTCAGCTTGGCTTTACTGCCTAATTTCCCCTCCCCATCCCAGTCTGGGACTTGTATTGGAAAGTGGGGGCTAGAGAAGAAATGATAACAAGCAGACACAGCAAATGCAAAGAGGGTCGGCACACACATTGAAAGACGTGAGGAAGAAAACACTAAATGTGAAGCACACGAGATATAAGTCTATTGAGGGATCACACCTCATGTAGGGAAAAACTGCTGTTTACTTCAGCTGCCCAGCGTATTTCTATGGCTTGTTCGTGATAGAAAGGCTCCAGCCTACCAACGCGGATCGTAGCTGGAGGAACGTGAAAAGGCCGGAGTTCCCTTCTAACAGCCTAATCTGGAGAGCCATCTAGTGGCCTTTTTTCCAGTCTTGAGAAAGATTTGTGCTTCAGTGAAAGGGGACTGGTCACCTTATTCTAAATTAGACTTGCTCGTAGAGATTCTGGTTTCCTGAATGAGACTAGATTACAATCCCCTAACTGGGTCAGAGACAACGTGAGAGTTTGAAGCTGCAGTTTCTTCACCAGCAAAATGAAAGCTTGACTGTTTTGTGTCAGAAGCAAGAAGCACATCCTTTTCCTGACCAGCTGAACGTGGATAGTGTTCAAGGAAAGGAAGATCGTAACCAGGAATGTTGCTGTCTTTGATTAAGAATGTAGTCATATAGTGGACTATCCTACTGAGGGCTGTATTTGGTCCATTAGTAGTGCAAGTGTCTTTGTTTCCATTTCCACTACCAAGAATTGTGCAGGGAATTTGTTGATGTACAGTCACCATTGGGTTGGAGGGTGTTCTCTGTTACTGGTGTGGGAGCTCTTTGTTGTATCCCTGCAATGTCTCTTCCCCGCTACACACTTGGCTCAGTCATTACTATAAAAGGTCGCAGGTCGGATTACCCACATACAGAGGTCTCCGTTTTCCATTGCTGCAAAGCTGAAAGAAGGGAACAAATAGATGGAGATGGGCATGTGAATACCGAGCTCACAGCTATGATTTCCAGTTGCCCTACCAAAGACAAAGACCTGTTTCATATGCGGCACCACAGGCACGTCAGTATGAGCACCAGTGACCCAAACAACACCTACAGAGATGAAGACCACAAAATACCAGATCAGCAAACCAACAGGATGCCAAGCAGCAAGTTTGACATGTGCATTGAGGGATTGCAAACCATTCAAATATCGACTGCCCCAAATGCCAACACTGCACTCTTCCATCATCGCTTAAGGTCCTTTCAACATGGCTGGGCCACAATAATAACAGACCAATGGGTCATGCAGCTAATAACATCAGGCTACATATTTCCTTTCATGTCTCATCCCCCTCCTACATCTCTCCTCCCATCCCTCTTCAGGGACCTATCTCATGAGTCCCCGCTCAAACAGAAGGGGGCTCATTTACTCGGTATTGGATCAATAGAAAGGGTACCTTCGAGGGGAAGGGGTTTTACTCCCACTGTTTCCTAACTGAGAAAAAATCTGGGGGCTGCTGACCTATATTGGACCTTTGTTGGCTGAATCGATACCTCTGCAAGCAGTGTTTCAAGATGGTGACCTTAGTAACTATCATCCTGGCACTCGAACAGGGCGACTGGTTTGCATCCCTTGATTTACAGGACGCCTATTTCCATGTGACCTTCACCCGGCTCACAGGCAATTCCTCTGGTTCCTGGTAGATTCCGATCACTACCAGTACAAGGTCCTACCATTCGGACTTTCATCAGCTCCCAGGGTTTTCTCCAAAACACTGGCAGTGGTAGCAGCCTTTCTGCGTTGACTAGGGATCATCATTTTTCCCTATCTGGACAATTGTCTTCTCAGAGCTCCATCTTTCGACGAAGCGTTATGTGCCATCAATACAACGAGAACTCTGTTCGACACTTTGGGTCTCATAATCAATATCCCAAAGTCGTCCCTCGCCCCACAACAATCAATAGAATTTATAGGCGCCCGCCTCGATTCAACTACGGCATGCGCTTACCTACCCACTTCCAGGTTTCATGCTATTCAAGACCTCGTACAAATTCTTACTACCAGTTCCAGGGTTTCCATACTTACCTGCCTACAGCTTCTGGGACACATGGCAGTGACAACATACATCGTAGCCAACGCAAGACTACATTTCCGATGTCTTCAACACTGATGTATGCACCTCACAGACATGACGTGCACAGAATGGTAGCGGTACCGAGTATGGTCAAACAATCCTTGACGTGGTGGACCATCCCCCACAATATGTTGGCAGATATACCTTTTCACTGGCCCCAACCAACCATGCAGATTACAACCGATGCATCTGTACTCTGCTGGGGGGCCCACATGCAAGACAAACAAGTTCAAGGTCGTTGGTCTGCCCAAGAATCTCTCTATCACATAAACTTGCTCGAGTTAAGAGCTGTCTCCAGTGCCTGCGAGCACTTTTTTCCTCTTATCTGCAACCAGGTGGTGCATATCCTCACAGACAACATGACAACAGTATATTACATAAGCAGACAGGGAGGAGCCTGTTCCCACTCCCTATGCATTGAAGCCATACTTTTGTGGAACTGGTGCAACCGACACAATGTGATAATCACAGCGGCCTACTTCCCCGAGGAGGACAATATCATAACAGATGCCCTCAGCAGGCACTTTGTCCAACAGCATGAATGGGAACTGCACACAGATATCCTTCACCTGTTATTCAATCATTGGGGCTATCTATCAATAGACCTGTTTGCCACACAGTACAATGCGAAGTGCGCTCAATATTACTCCAGAGCAGGCATTGTTTGGGCATCCAAGGGAGATGCTTTCCTATACAACTGGAGCCAACAACTTCTATATGCGTTCCCTCCCATTCCCCTGATTCCCAAAGTTCTGGAGAAGGTAGCAATAAACGGAGCAAGAGTAATATTAGTAGCACCATTCTGGCCGCGCCAAACGTGGTTTCCTTACCTGTTCCGCATGTCACCTCATCCTCCGTATCATCTTCCCAGTCGTCCAGATCTGCTGACACAGGATCATGGGCAGCTGCTACACCACAGCTGGATCACCTTGCTCTTTCTCTGTCAGCATGGCTCCTAACTGATTCCAACAAAAGGAAATGAGCTGTTCTCAAGCGGTCAAGCATGTTCTGCTATACAGCAGAAAATCTACAACACGTAAAACTTACCTGTATAAATGGCAAAGGTTCTAGGAGTGGTGTTCACACAGAAACCTAGACCCCAACACAATACCTCTACATTCCATCTTGGACTATATTTTGCATCTCAAACACCTTGGACTCGCTTTTTCGTCTCTCAAGGTACACTTGGCAGCTATCACAGCATTCTGCCATCCAATGGATGGTTATACTGTCTTCTCACATCCCATTACAAGAAGATTCATAAAAGGACTGACCACCCTTTTCCCAGAGCACAAGCAACCTCTGGAACCATGGAACTTAGAATTGGTCCTAGACACCCTAATGCGACCACCATTTGAGCCTTTTGCCACCTGCTACTTACATACTTTGACCATGAAGGTCGTGTTCCTCTTGGCAATCACCTCAGCACGCAGGCTGGGAGAACTAGCAGCCCTTTGGCTGCACCTCCCAGTATCATTTTTACATCACAGGGAGTCATCCTGCGTCCCCAGCCATCGTTTTTACCCAAGGTTAATTCCAGTTTCCACATAAATTAACCTATTATTCTCCCCGTGTTTTATCCAAAACCACACTCCTCGGACCTCCATGCAAGACTTCACTCCCTCGCTGTTCGTAGGGCTCTGGCATTTTATATTGAAAGAACTCGCAACATCCAGAAATCCCAACATCTATTGATTTCACTAGCTGACCATTCCAAGGGTCTCCCGTTATCTGCACAGCGAATATCAAAGATAATAGTATATTGCATTACACAATTATATGAGTTAAGAAACATAGCCCTTCCACACACAGTTAGGGCCCACTCTACCAGAGCAATGGTGTCTTCAGCAGCCTTTCTCAAAGGAGTCCCCCTAAAGGACATATGTCGAGTGGCCACATGGTCCTCAGACCTTACGTTTGAGAAACATTACGTGGTCTCGAATATAATTATGACCGACGCAGCAGTAGCCACCTCAGTTCTTTCCACAGCGGCAATGCATTGACTCTGAACCCGCCTCCTTCTTTTCGGCTACTGCTGTGGAGTCAGCCATAGTGGAGCACCCACGAAGACACTATCCGAAAAAGAAGAAATTACTCACCTTGTGCAGTAACGATGGTTCTTCGAAGTGTGTCCCCCTGTGGGTGTTCCACTACCCGCCCTCCTCCCCTCTTCGGAGTCTGTTGATTATGTCTTTCAGGCCTCGACGATCAGGAGGAACTGGTGGGAGCTGGACCACGTGACCAAAAATGGCGTGAAAAGCTGCGAGACGGCCGACGTGCACATGCGGTCCGGCAGATGTTTGCTAAAAGATCTCTGATGTGTGGCGCCAGCACAAGCCCAACACCCGCAGTGGAGCACCCACGGGGACACTATCTGAAGAACCATCGTTAATGCATAAGGTGAGTAACTTCTTCTGTTCATCAGAGACTCTCAGTGGAATTTGGATTTGTAACTCAGGGTGCTTTCGAAAATCCCACCCAAAAGTACATATCAGCTGATTAATTCAATGGCCTAGATGAAATGAGTAGGAAACCTCAGGCCTATTCTCAGTTGACAGGTCCAGGTCATTGCCTACCACCACAATCAAAATAGTGCCCTAATTGGTGGTCTTAGGATAGATGAAAGGTAAAAAGCAATGAAGACGGATCTACTCAGCCCCATGTGAGTGAGCAACTGAAGGACACTGGCCAGGTAGTGGGGAGAAGCTTCCTATTGCCTGTGCTCCCCCTGAAGCTACTGCATGAGAGGAATCAAGATACAGACCTATTAGTCAAGCGTCTTTGTCATGCACTGCATTTACATTAGCTAAAACCAAAGATGTTCCAGGGGCAGTCTCATATTTCTTAGGCATCTTCTGCTGGCAAACTTGGCAGGCTGGTGGGATGAGAAAAATGTTACCCTTCAAAGTGGGTCAGACCTGAGTAACTGGGGAAGAGGCTTCACCTTACAACTGCAAACAATTTGTGGGCTAATATCAGCTGACACATCTCAACGTCTCCTAACAAGGTTTTTGCCACTTAGGCCAGTCTTTTGCACACTGACTTCCTCCAACATACATAAACACTTCAGCAATCAGACAAGAACAAAACATGTATTTCAGCGTCCATCTGTCTGAAAAAGGCTCCAACGAAGAAATGAGTACAGTATAGAATCCAGAGGGTATTTTAGACTGACCCTTTACCTTGTCCTCCACTGCACCTGCTATGCTACCAATAGCCTTTAACTTTATATGATAAATAATTGAATGCTTGGAAGAAGTACCTAGTATATTCATCCACACAGTAGGTGTGATCTACTTTTAGGGTGATCAGATGTCCACAGCAAAAAATAGGACACATATTTTTTGCCAGGAGGGATTTCAGCATGGACTCTGCATCAGTACATGATCAAAGCCAAATAATAAGGCAGGCATAAAAAAATCTGTTGTTTCCTTTAGTGTTCCTAGTGGCTACTTGAAATCATCATCTAGAAAAAGCTACTCAACACGTGGCCCACCCACAGTTCGGTTTGGGTTTACTCAGGGCTCAACACGCGGCCCACGGGTGGGATCCTTTGAAGATGGCCTCCACTGGGAACACACTTCACAACAGTGAGGCATCTCCCAGGCAGGGTGAGCACTGAAAGATCAAGCAGATGGCGCTTCTAGCCCCCAAGGAGGAGGTGCCGGGAGTGCCAGGGTATTGTGGGAGGTGCTGGCTGCTTAGCCTTGTAGGCAGAGCCTGAGAGGTGCAGGCTGACTCAACTGGCCACATAAGGGTCCAGCGCCGCGACGTTAGGCTTAATCTTTGTATTCCTGCCCGTCAGTGTGAAAGACGATATTTGCATATATTTGCATATATATATTTGCATTTATATGCAACCACACTTAAGTTGCAGCTCTCAGCATGTGCTGTATCATTGTGGCCCCTGGGGGCTTTCAAAGTTGAGTAGCCCTGATCTAGAACCTCCTAGAGTCTTAGCTCCTGTACGTTTGCTCAGTATCACTGAAATCCACTGATTCACACCACCTGAGAATGTTTTTTTCCATGTGATTACATTAAACAGAAAGGCGCTAGCTGAAAGCTAATTTTGAGTAGCTAAAATGACTGATTTTGATGTTGTCATGTCCCACTAACCTAATGAAAAGGCCTTTTCCCAATTTTATTCTAAGACTTTTTCCCTCAGTGTTATTCCCAACCCAGTTTTTATCAGAGCTTAATTTGTAATGAAAAAAGAGCCAGGGTTTTACATTCATAACAGATACAGCAATCAGAGGTGCTGGAGCTATGAACTGGAAAGCCTAGAGGTACCAGAGCTTAGCCCTGGCAAGTCTTGGCACAAATTAAACAGTGATGTAGATAAGCAATTATTCTTTGGGCTAAATTTCTCATGCTCACATTCAGCTCACAGTTGCTTACCTGTGTATGAACTCAAATGTATATTTCCATTTGGCCATTTCAGAGTTGCCCAAGAATATTTTCAAAATTGTTTTGAGAGTGTGCTGGCATACTAAAAAAAGACTTTCTTTTAAAAGTGTACATTTGCTGTGGCAGAAGTCTTCAATACGCACACATGGATTTGACAGGTTTGAAGTGATTTACTTAGGAAATAAAAGTATAAGTATTATACTATACTGTGACAATTATTGCAGTCACCTCATGAAGTGTCCCTTCATTTAAAAATAACTGCATATTTCACCAAATAGGGAGAACGGGATGGCAGTGTTAAAAAAGGAAGACAGTTGGCCACACTGCCTTCAGACAAGCAAAAAGTAGGACAATCCTACAAAAAGTAGGACATTCAGTCATCTCATTCTACATGGCTATAACTGGATATAGTTCAGCAGCATACCACATATGGTTCCTTAAGCAGTGACTCTGAAACAAGATTTTGGGGTTTTGGTGGATAATCCGCCAAACATGAGCCATCAGGTGACACTGTGGCCAAAAGGACTAAGGCAATCCTTGGTGCAGACACAAGAAAACACTGAACATAAGCAGAAAAGTTATTTTAACCTGTATTTGGCATTGGTAATACTGCTGCTGGAATACTGTGTCCAGTTCTGGTGCCCACTATTCAAGAATGATGTTGTTACATTAGAAAGGTTCAGAGAAAAGTCAAGAGAATGATAAAAAGGATTTGAAAACAGGCCTTATAGCAATAGACTCAAAGAGCTCAATACATTTAGTTTAGCAAAAAGGAAGTTATGGGAGGACTTGATTACAGTCTGTCAGTATCTATATGGGAAATAAATATTTAATAATGGGCTCTTCAGTCTAGCAGAAAAAGGTATAACATGATCCCAAGGGTAAGAAACTGAAGCTAGACAAATTCAGACTGTAAATAAAGCATACATTTTTAGCAGTGAGGGTAATTTGCCAGTGGAACAATTTAAAAAGGGTTACGGCAGATTCGTCATCACTGACAATTTTTAAATCGAGACGGGATATTTTTTTCTAAAAGATCTGCTTTAGGAATTATTCGGGGGAAATTCCATGGCCTGTGCTATATAGGAGGTCATATTAAATTATTACAATAGCCTTTTCTGGCCTTGGGATTTATGAACCAATGAATAAGTGGACATATTTAGAACATTTAATAACACAACAGATGCATTGGACGGAGATGTAGCTGGACTATGTAGCGGCAAAAGATGTTTGTTGTACCGGGATGTTCATCAGCAATTAATCAAACCAAAACAGACCTTTTATTCCTGATAGAATTTGTACCAGAACATAAAATTAAACATTAAGTATCTCACAGCAGGGGAAGACCCAAAGGTTTTGGTCTATTTTCTGTACACCAAAATGCTAAGGGCATAATAACTCCTGAATTCTTCCCTACATCACCTCCATCCATGACAGGCTTCTTGAATAGCCAAAAACTGATGGCCACACCCTTGTGTGTTGTCCTCAACACACAAGAGGAATGAAAGTTATATTGTACCTGGGAGGTGAAAGAACAAGGGAAGCACTGATTCCCAAAAGGCATAGGGCCCTCATGATGTAGTTTATGGAAAAACAGTTACTCCTAGAAATTATACCATCAGCAGCTACATCTGCTGTACCAGAGGCAAGTGTGTGCCAGCTGGTGCCTTTGAAGCCTCTGTATCCCTATCACATAACTGGAACTTGGCATTTTGCTCTTTTGTTCCTGGGCAAGCACAATGAACTTATGAGCTATGGAGGAGTCAGATAGCAGATGGACTGAGCAGGCATCATGTACATGTTCTTGTGCATGAGCAATGGTGCCAGTTATTTGTTCACACAGCAGGCTGTTTGGTTGAACAGGGCAGAGAGCAGTGTTTGCTGTAAGCTGAGCGCTTGGGCAGCCACCCAGGAGAGAATCAGGTGTCACCCAGATGATTAGCAGAGCACCCACTGCTGCAAACAGTCAACTGCATGTGTTTCATGTGGTGAGGGTACAGAGGGCAGCTGGGTGATAAGGTAGGGTGGAGTGTCAGAGTGGAGGTCAGAGAGTGGGATGGAAGATGATTAGTGAAGGGGATTAGGGTTAGCGAAAGTTGGGTAAGGATTACTTTGCTCCAGGGTGAGATGATTTAAAACAAGATTTAATTCATTGATTTAAATCATCTTTCGAGAGAGGGATGCAAATGAAGACATTTGAAATTGCAAATGAAGCCGGGATTTAAATATCCCACGCTTTATTTGCATATTCACGTGATAGCGCTATTTCGAAATAACAGACGCTGTTAAGATGCGGTTATTTCGAGAGAAAACCCTTCTCTCAAAATAACCCTTATTCCTCATACAATGAGGTTTACCAGTTATTTCGAGAGAAGGGTTTTCTCTCAAAATAACCGCGTCTTAACAGCATCTGTTATTTCGAAATAGCGCTATTTTGAAATAGCACCATAACGTGAATATGCAAATGAAGCACGGGATATTTAAATCCCGGCTTCATTTGCAATTTCGAATGTCTTCATTTAAATCCCTCTCTCAAAAGAGGGTGCAAGTGTAGACATACCCCAAGTGAAAATAATTGATTTAAATCAAATTTCCCACTGATACTTCAAATATTGCTTAAACAATGGTGCAAATCCCATAACTAAAATATGTTCATTTACAACTCAATAAAGCATTTTACAGCATTTAAGTGAGTATATTTTCTATAATTTTCTGCATAACTTGATTTTTATTAATTTAGGAAATAGTAATAATACTCATTACCTGTGAGAGGCTGCAAATGCATCTGCAGTATATTAGGAAGTGTAAGAACGAAATCACACATGCAAACACAATAGCACTTATTTTTTATTAAACTAAATCTTAAATATTACATAAAGATTTCACATTTGCAATTGCAGCAGTCTCCTGAGTTGCCAGCTAATGGGCTGTCCATAACCTCTTTTTTTTATTTTAAAATGTTATTAGAGAGAAAACTAACAGAAAAGTGATTTTAAGATGCGCATGCCATAGCAATATCATCATCATCTTCAAAAGTCAGGCATCTTGCTGTATATGTAGGGCTGAAATTGTTCACAAGAAAATGAGGTAGAGTTAGTGCTTGATCCATTCCCTTCCTTATTGCCTGCAGCTTAACTTTCTGGTTAGTTATTTCTTTCATCAATGTCTCTTGAAGTGCCTTCAAAATTTCAAAAGCTGCAGCTTGTTTAAGGCTATAGATATAGGCTTTAGTATACCGAGCATGTCCTCTACATTCCTCATTAATCCAATATTAGATACCTTGGATGAGGTACTTCCATCTCTTTTGTCATGGGTTTCTTCACAAAATTTTATGAGAATAGGCCAGTTCTTAATAACGTGTTCAAGACAATCAACCACAGAATTTCAGCCAACATCTTGAGGGAGAATTAGTTTGGATCTTCCTGCTTGGTCCAGTGAAGCTGAAGAAAAATGGTTGCTACAGAAGTATTTTGGGACTTCACCAACATTTTCTTTTATTCCTGGAGAAGCCATACTTAAATCTTTGGCTAAAAGATGAATTAAATGGGCACAGCATCCATACATTATTAAGGAGCATCCTTCTGTTTCTTCTTCTAAGTGTCTTCTCATCTCGCCACATTTGCAGCATTGTCTGTGACAAAACTGCGCACATGACACTTGAGTTTTGTTCATAATTTATTATAGCTTGTACTGCCATTTCTTTTAAATAGTCTGTTGTGTGGGCATTTCCTGATGTATCTATTGTTTCTGAAAGATATGCAACTTCTACTGTCAAACAGGCACATACTACTGGATCATTGTATACATTGCTCCTCCATCAAGGCTTAAACTGGCACTTTTCCCCTCAGTATTTCTTACGCATGGTTCAAGTTCCTTCTCATATGCTGTATTTAGCAAGCATCCACCAATCTTGGCTCTACTAGGTGGAATGTAGCCTGGCCATAAGGACTCAACCATGTCTATGAAGTATTATTAACAACATAAGGAGGAGAATTTGTGACTTAAATGAACCGTGCAATCTTTTAATCTATAGGCTCTTGTTTTTATTTTCTGGTCCTTACTACAAACCAATCTATGGTGCAGGTTTTACTGGATGATTGAAATCTTTTACCTGTTACTGATGCTTTGTTGTCTGAAATATGTTTAGTTGCAGTACAGTTGCTAAAAGTACCAGTGAATGACTCTGAAGTTGTTGCAGATAGACAAAGTCTCTTATGTTTAAATGGGATCCTGAAACAAAATTAAAAAAATATTTTGTATAGTCATTCTTCTCAGTTTTTCTCACTGTTATTCAGTTATCATTTACATTTGTTTCAGCAAGAATGCAGATCTGATTTCAAATTACCAAAGAAGCTAAGACTGACTGCACTTAGGGTATGTCTACACTGCAAAGTTAATTCGAAATAACAGCCGTTATTCTGAATTAACTTTAATAACGTCTATACATGCAAACCGCTATTTCAAAACTAATTCGAAATAGCAGAGCGCTTAATTCGAATATGGTAAACCTCATTCTACGAGGAGTAACGCCAAATTCAAAATAGCTATTTTGAATTAAGTGCTGTGTAGACACTTAATTCGAAATAGGGGGCTTCCAGCCCTTCCCAGGGAGCCCTGCTGGCCACTCTGGGCACAACCAGGGCACGTACTCTCCTCTTCCCCCATCCCTGGAGCCATTAAAGGGGTAGACTCTGGCCACAGTGCCTGTGCCAGCTCCAAGCTTGCCAGCCCAGAGCCAGCAGTGGCCACCAGGGCCCCGACCCAGTGGCCCCAAAACATGAGCCAGGAAGCCACTGGCAGCCACCCTCCACCCCTCGCCAGGAACAGTCTGCCAGCTCCCATGAGTCTGACAGGGGCTGGAGAAGGCGGGCACCTTCCTGGTCCAGGGTGCAGATCATGGACCTTATTCAGGTTTGGGGGGGATGCCCCCAACGTTCATGATCTCCACACTAGATAGAGGAAAATGCGACCGTCTATGGCAGGATAGCTGCCAGCTGTCAACCAAAGGCCACAGGAGCAGGTTTGCATGAAAATCAAGTTGGTCCAGCAAGACCCCCAACCCTGGGCCCTGAGCTTCCCCTCCCCTTCTTCCCCTTGCTTCCCCCTTCCAGCTCCCTCCTCCCAGGTTTCCCCCTCCCCTCTCTCACCCCCTCTCTTCTATTCTCCCACCTTCTTCTCCCAGTCTCCCCAGAGGTTCATCTCCCCTCCCAGTTTTGTTCAATAAACCCAGTTTCTATTTTTGAACATACGTGTCTTTTGACATCAGGAAGGGGGACTAGGGAGGGGTAAGTGGAAGGACATGAGGGAGGAATGGGGCACGAGCCTCCGGTGGGAAGGACCAGAGTGGCTCTGAGGGGTAGACGCTCTCCTGCAGGGTCTCCTGGATCCTGACAGCACCCCGATAGACCCCCCAGATGGCAGCCTGCAGCAAGTGCAGCCGGGCTGACGGCAGTGACCCCACAAGATGCACTGGCGTGCCCAGGGGCAGTTCTGGCTCCATGTGGCTGAGTGCTGTGGTGTCCGAGTGCGGGCACTCCAAGACAGGACTGCTTTGCTGTCCCTCATCGAGGTAGACAAGCAAGCGGGGAACCCTGAGAACTGTCTGTCCTAGTTGGGGGTAGGGTCCCTTTAAGCACGGAGCTCAGGCAGCCTCGGGCAGCAGCCCCACACACTAAGTCCTAATCTGATGCCCTGCCAGCACTGGTTCTGGCCACCCTTAACTTCGGTTCAGGATCCTCTCAGTGTGGACGCGCTATTTTGAAATAGTTTTGTGTGTAGATGCGTTAATTTGAATTAGCTTAATTCGAATTAACTATTTCGAATTAAGTTAATTCGAAATAGCGCTGTAGTGTAGACATACCCGTAGAGTTCACTTAATGGAGTATGCCCCATCAAACTCATTGGCACTTCTGTTTTTTGAGAAAACAAGAGTAAGATGGGGTTCCCATTAAATTATGTGGCCCTGATATTCCAAAATAAGAAAATAACACCCAGTGACAAGGCAACCGGCAACTCGAAATGTCTGTTACTGCTTTCTGTATTGCATTCTTGCGTGATAGATTCTAAACCTAAGTAACTAATTAAATAAGCCATAAAGATTAGCTAAACTAAACTTTTTTTTTTTAGCAACACAGCAAACAGCTTGAGAATTTATTTGTTAAATTACACTTATACTATAAGGCATAGAATCTTGAAGAATGATGCATTGTAAAGTGAATTATTTAAGTTAATAACCAGTTGATCCACATTGTTCTTCAAACATATCCACATCTTCATCCTTGTAATTTCCTCCCAGTAAATGATGTTCCTTGTGATGTTTCATTCTTGTGCTGTGGCACAACACGGACAATAACACGTATTGTTGATGAACACTCGCTAAGTTCAGTGGTGGTCTAGAACTGCATCACGTATCTGAAGATGCCATCTCTTGGCTAGAAGACTATGTACACACTAAACAATTCTTGCAAATAGGCCCTGCATCTTCTTCTTGCACTGCTTAAACTTGACACATTTTCCTTTTTTATCCAGGGAAGGAATTTCTTCAAAATATTCCCAGACAGGGTCTCTCATGTCCTGAAGCCATGACAATTTTTCTGTGGCAAAAGAGTGGGGTCATATAGGAAGCTGTGTATGTGCTGAACAACGTCTTCCCTTTTTCTTTCCAGTCCACTCCATTGTAACTTTCTATGCTGCCTCCATCCTTTCCAGTATATTGTCTCTGTCTTTAAGACACTGTGTTAACCAACTCCTCTGCCTTGCTTGTTCCATCTCTACTGTCACATATGCACAGAACAACAATAATCCTTTCCAGACCATGGAGGTAGGGGCAAGGGGCCAGGAGGAGGAGCAGGAGCAGAGCTGTCCTGTCCATTGGATGGTTCAAGGCCACTGCCGTGGGCCCCATTCTCTCGGGGATCCCGCAGGGGCCAGAGGAGTAGCAAGTGACCCTGGCACTGGCTATAGGGGTTGGGCTCGACCCCACATTCACTGGCAGTGAGAAGCAGAACAATCCAGCCACAGCCCACTCTGCTCCCCTGGCTCCCACCCATGCCGCACAGGGAAGGGGACTTGTGGGAAGAAATGTAGCTGTCCCGCTCACTAACTGGCAGTGGATGCAGCTGGGAGCTGGGGAAACAAAGCGAGCTAGTGCCATATTTCTCCACTTCCCCCCTGCTGCCACCAGTGAGTGCGGGGGCTGGGAAAATTGAGTCCTACTGCTGGTGCCAGGCACCTCACTAGTTCCCTGGGCCGTTTCGCTCATGGGAAGGGTTTTGGGGAAGAGGTGCAGAAAGGATGGGTGGAGCAATGATGGGAAAAGGCGGTGAAGAGACGGAGCAGGTACGGGTGCTTAAGGGAAGGGATTAAGTGAGGCAGAGCCTGGGGGAAAGCGGGCATGTCTTGGGCCCCATACCCTCCTAAGGATGGCCCTCTCCTAAGATAGGGATGGCATGGGGAGAAGTCACATGGGGGGGTGTTGTGCTCTATAGACCCCTTGAGTCCTTCCCCAGCAGTTACCTATTCTCCAGCCTGTTTTGTGGTGTGCACACATTACTTTAGTCTGCTGAAAAACAGAAGCCCAGACCTTTCAAGAAGCAAGAGCTAGTATGTAGTTAGGCAGACTAGACAGATTAAATCCATTCATTTATTTCTATGAGACTGCAAGTATAAGGTTTAGCATGCTTGTGATGAGGTTTAATTGTAACTTATTTTTTAAATGTGAAATTTTATTTAAAAAATCTGATTTCAATAAAAAAATCAATTTTAATTTTTTTGAAAACAGGCTGGACCTCCCAAAACCAGGACTATTTCATCGGCAACATCTGTGGTCTGGCATGTTCCTGAAACAGGGAGTCCTGGCTGGGAGCCCAGTGGCAGGAGTGCCAGCATCTGGGATACCTGCTGGGCTGGGAGCCCCAGCAATGGAGCCCTGGTAGTGCAGCTGGGGTTGCATCAGCCAAGCCCCGGTAGAGGAGCCAGGGCCAGAGCTGAGGCCACGGCATTCCTGATAGCCTAGCAGGCAAATCAGGGCCATGGCAGCCCCAGTAGCGGAGCCAGGGCTGCAGCAGCCCAGCTGCTGAGGTAGCAGCAGCCCAACAAGTAGGAGTGGCTGGGGCCAGCAGCTGGGAGGAGTGATGGGCTGGAGGGCCAGTAGCAGGAGACTGCCCCTAGTCCGGAAAATTCCCTCATTTGGAACCAGTCAGGTCCCAAGGGTGCCAGACCAGAGAGGTCCAACCTGTAATTGATTTTAATCCATCTTGTTTTGCCCTGTAACAGGATTCTAGCCAGTGGAAGAGATTTGTAGGTATTGGGGAACAGATGCATAACAATATGTGCATAACACCTAAGTAAGCACAGAATAGTGAAGTCACTTGTTGCTGCCAACCCCGAATCACATATTTTAGAAAAACTTCCAGCCCTGATTTAAAAATTGTCAGTGATGGAGAATCCATCATGATCTTTGGTAAATTGCTTTTAAAGATGTACGCCTTATTTCTAGTCTGAAGTTGTCTTGCTTAAACCTCCACCCATTAAATCATTTTATACCCATGTCTGCTATACTGAAAACCCCATTATTAAATGTTTCCCATGTAAATATTTATTGATTGTAATCAAATCACCCCTTAATCATTTGTTAACCTAAACAGACTGAGCTCTTTAAGTTTATCACTATAAGGCATGTTTTCTAATCTTAAAATCATTTCCATGACTCTTCTCTGAATCCTTTTTCAATTATTAACTAGGGATGTTACATTTTGATTAATAAACTAATCCAATAGTCAATGGGATTTCCATTGACTATTTGATTGGTTGATAAGGACTTCTACATTCCACCTTTGAAATGTACAAGAGCCCCCAGGCTGCACATGGTGTGCCAGCTCTGAAACTTACAAGAGGCCCAGTAGGGGCTCTTGTGCATTTCAAAATGGAAGCACCTCATGGAGCCTGGGGTCAGTGTGGGATTCTGAGTCAACTTTACTAAGTGATCCAAAAGGACTTCAAACACTACTTTAAAATTAGCCCCAAAGAATAACCCATTATTGAATAAGTAATGTACCAAGACATGTAAAAAAAATTATTGGGGACAAATCCCCATTATAGTTGCAGTATTATATCATTTTATTTCTCAAAAAAGTGAGCATTTCAATTAATATCATTGGCCTTTTATAGCTCACAGATGGGCCAGATGCATCCGACTCTGGTCAAATTAGTGGGGTAGGGGGTTGCCAACTCTAGCAATTTTACTGTTAGTTTCTCATTGTGCTTAAGTTGTGCCAGGGCTTGCCAAGGCTGAGCCCCAGCACCTCTGTGCTTGGTAGTTCATAGCCCTGGCATCTTTTGGGCTTGCTGTGTCACTTATGAAAATTAAAAAAAAAAAAAAGTTTGAGCACGGTCACCTCTTTCGTTATGAATTAATCCCTCCTCTAACAACATGTGGTATTTTTTAGAGTCTCGCCCCCCTAAAGGCTTGTATGTGAGACTCAACTGTCATAAAAACTATTCCAGTTACTCGTCTTCATGGGAGACGGGCAAAGCTGGAAAACAGGGCCCCTCAAAGCTCAAAAACCAGAAGGCAAAGAAGAAGACGCGCAGGTGTCTGATATTTTAAAGTCTGGTGATTTTTAGGCCACTCGTCACGGGTTGAGGCTTTTGCCCCATGAGCGCTTGGCATTAGCAACCTTGAGGCAAGCCCCTACTTTTGCAAGGCGCTCTCCCTGTGAAAAGCAGGACAGAGATATTGGGGGTGGCTCCCTACGGCGCCGTTTGTGGCACCTAGTCACAGGCACGGGGAGGTTCAAGCCGCCCCCGGGAGAGCCCAGCGCCGCCCCAAGCGCTAGAGCGGGTCGGGCGCGTGCTTGGCCGCAGCCTAACGCGCCCCCGCCTCGTTGCAAGACGCGGTCGGGCTGCCCCCGCCAGCCCCGCGCGGAACCTCTCGGCGCCGGAGCTGTTTCCAGCAGAGCCGGGGAGAAAAGGCGCGGGCGGCGCCAGGAAACAGGCTGCAGCGCGGGGAGCCGCCCCGGGCCCGGGCGGAGCGTCCGAAGCCCCCGCCAGGCAGAGGCTGCAGGGTGAGGGGGTCGGGGGGGGGGGGGGAGCGGGAGTCAGAGGCTGCAGGGAAACAGAGCTGCAGGGTTGGGTCTTGCAGGCTGCACGGGGGGCGCTGGGCTCTCCCTTGCGCGCCCCCACGCGTGGGCCTGCCCAGCCAGGGGCTCCCACGTGTTCTTTTGCACGGAATGGCGCCCTCCATAGCGAAAACAGTGCGCGGTGGAGAGGTATTGAGTGGCAATGCCGTAGGAGAGCATGTTTACTGGCCCACCAAGGGAGGAGAAGATTTTTCTCATCAGTGAGAGCGGACTGAGTGACCTCCCGTAGTTTTCCGCCTGTGGAAGGCGTGTTTGTTCTGCAGGGTAACTAGGCAGATGGCTCTGTCCCTCTATCAAAAGGTGTTTTACAGCTCTTGATCTGTGTATAGTTTCCTTGCAGGGAAAAGAATCAGAGGGGTTAGGAGCAACCTCAGAGTTGTCTGTGCTCTGATTGAATAATCTTCTTCTTCTTAGCTCATCACAGGGAGGCCTTTAAGTTCTCGTCTTCCATCCTCTCCCTGCATTGCCCTGTGAAGATAGACATGGCCAGGGTGGTCAGGATGTTTAAAACCCTCAAGAATCACTGGAAGAAAACCACAGTTGGGGGCTGCTTGCTCATCTGGGGAGGAAACTGGCTCTATGGAAAACACTGGTAATTATTACCTTGCCTTGAAGAAGTATAATAGTGAACCTTTCTCTGTATCTTTGCTAATACTTTTTGATGTGGCACATGGATAGTGGTGAAGTTGGACAAACATCTGTAAAGCTTGAGAAGGGTGGTTATAGATAGAGCTGGTTGCTTGGGAACCTTTAAATAAAAAGATTTTGCGAACTGCCTATTGGGCAGACTGTCATTTCCCAAAGAGGTTTTTACAATAGCATGGCTGTCCAGAGAGAAGCTGCAGTAGTTTAGCCTTAGGAAATGTATTGGGGGGAGTTCTGTACCAAGAAATTTAAAATTCTGCATGTTTTATTTGTCAACACAATGCAGTATAATCCTTCTGCTTTCAATTATTTTGGTAACCTATTTAAACTACAGTACAGTGGATAAAGAATGACACTGAGGAAATGTCCAACCCCCCCTTGCTTGACAGTAATGTAGCTAGGCTTGACACTTTATTTGTAGTTATTAGTCAACAAATATATGCAGCTATATGCTCAGTGTTGCATCATAGGCAACTGAAGAACAAGTGAAGGCTGGGGCATCAAAAAAAATTATATACTGACCATTTCCAGAAAGGTCATTGGAGCACATTTTGATAAGAAACTTTTTCAGTCAAAAAAATGTAGACCTGTTCTAATCACTAATGCACTGTAAGCATTTATAAGGCCATGCTATCTTTTACACCACTCCTGAAATGTAATGGAGATTTAAAACTTTTGCACCTGATTTATAACTTAGGGCAGTGGTTCTTAAACTTTTTGACCCACAGTCCACCTTGCTCGATGCAGACCTTTCCACAGTCGACCTGCCACTACCCATGATTTCAAAATGGGTGCAGGAGGGGGTGGGCATGTATGGTCTGGCCAGAAGGTGAGGTGCAGGAGTGGGTTTGGGGGTGGGGGATCTGGGTGGGAGATAGTGTGCAAGAGCAGGCTGAGGGTGGGAGGGGATGTCTGTGAATGACGGAAGATGCAGGATCAGGGTGAGAGTAAGTGGGTCTGGAAGGAAGAATGCAATTGCAGGATCTTGGTGGGAGGGGTGTGAGTAGGAGGGATGGAGGTTTGAAGTCTGGGTGAGAGAGATGTGAGGAGGATAGAGTGCAGGGTCTGAGGGGGAGGAGGGTACCATGTGGGGTAAGGAGGTGCAGGGTCTGTGTATGAGGGGCATGGGGGCACTTACCTGACTCTGGCTCCCAGCGCTCCAAAGCACCACACTCCACTGCTCTCATTGGCTCTGATTCTGGTCAATGGGAGCAATGGGGAAAACCTCTAGATGTGTGCTTTCCTGCACTGCTGTTTCCCCAGCCAGGGGGAGGGAAGTCACAGTGTGCGGAGCTGCTTCCTCAGTCCAAAAGCAGGATCCAGCTCATCCCTGGCCCTTCTTCCCCCACAGCAGGAAGCTGGCACTGGTGCTCCAACCTCACTGGGGCGTCCTCAGGTTCCCCACTGCAGGGGGGACAAGCCCAAGCCCGTGGCCCACCTGCAAGACAGTCACAGACCAGTAGTGGTCAGTGGACTACACTTAAAGAGCTACTGCCTTAGGGATAGTCACAAAGACAATGGGAGCAATTTACTAACAGACAGGCTGCTACATTCTGCTCAGCCTGAGGGGACGGAGCCTGTCCCGTGCCTTAAGGATGTTAAATTTAGATTAATCAACTAATCAAATAGTTGATGTAATTTGCATCGACTATTTGATTAGTCGATAAGTGTGTCTCTGCCTTGGAAATGTAGCAGTCCCCCGCTGGCCCCGCGCTCCCTGCTTTTGAAATGTACAAGGGAGGGCTGTTTGAGTCCCCCAGTGGCCCTGTGCTCCTGGTGGTGCTTTGCTTTTGAAATGTAGCAAGAGCCCTGCTCTTGCTACATTTCAAAGGCAGAAGCGCTACCAGTTCCCCACTGCGCTCCTACTCCTTCCCCCACAGAGACGGTGCTGGGGGAACTGTCTTTTAATGAATCTGTGCTATTGTGGATGTCAGAGAATGTTGTGAAGGCCAGGACTTTAACAGGGTTCAAAAAAAGAACTATATAACTACATGGAGCTTAGGTACATCAATGGCTATTACTCAGGATGGGTAGGAATGGTGCCCCTAGTCTCTGTTTGTCAGAGGCTGGAAATGGATGACAGGAAAGGGATCACTTGATGATTCCTTGTTCTTTTCACTCTTTCTGGGGGCATCTGTCATTGGCTACTGTTGGAAGACAGGATACTGGGCTAGATGGACCTTTGGTCTGACCCAATATGGCTGTTCTTACATTCAGTGGCACTGCAAATGGACAGATTGGTATGCCCAAGTGGATCTAATTGCGCAAGTAGAGCTGTTGTTTTTGTTATGAATATAGTTGTTACGAAACGTGCCAGATTCATAGGTCTTGCAAATTTTAGTTCTGTAACAGGTACAAGCATTGGTAGCAGCGTTCAAGCTTCCTTACCTTGCTTTGTCTTGTGCTACCAACAGAACTGGATGGGCCACCTTCAGGAAAGATTTGGTAGTTCAGGCTTCATGCGCATTCAGATTTTAATATTCCTGCTGGTAGTACCCTTAAGGGCACTAATGGTCATCCTAACCACTATCTATGCCACTAATTCAATTGTCACCTTCACTTGCAAGTGCCCGTCAATAAGCACACCTGGTTTCAGCATCACCAGAACTTTAGTTTTTCAGGGATGGGGAATCTTTTTTGGATTTGTGGCAACTGACCCACAGAAAAATCAATTGGAGGCCACATACAAGTGAGAAGCAAAAAAAAACCCAACAACCCCTCACTGTGGCCCCCCGACTGAGCAGGAGAAAGACACTCCCCACATTCCCCTCACACACCCGAGCTTAGGGAGGCCCAGCTTAGTAGATTTTGTGTGCTCCAGCCCTGTAGTGAGGTGGCGGACGGTAGGGTAGGGGCTGAAGTGTCAGTGCAGGCTCCCCAGTGCTGAGGGTGGCCCTGAGCCTCAGGGAGCCAGATCCAGGCAAGCCAGGGCCTGCATCCAGCCCCTGGGCCTGAGGTGCCTCACCCCTGGTTTATGTAATCACAAAAATTGCTGCCACTGCATGGCACCAGATCCTCCTGTTGTGTCCTTGGGGCTAGGATGCCACAGAAGGGAGGAAGGCAGAGTGATGGTGGAAAGGGGCATGGCTTGGGAGTCAGTAACGGACACACTTTCCCCGGCCCACTGGGAGTCCTAAGTTGGATTGCACAATCGCTCTAGCTGAGGATGGCCTATGGGCTGGGAGTTTGAGACCCTTAAACTAGAGCAAGAGCATATATAGTATTCATGGTTGTTCTTGTTTCAGTTCTCTCTGAAATAAATGTTCCCCAAGGGGTCTAAATCCTGGACTGGTTTCTGAAAAGATTTAGAGACTTAAATTTCAATATCTGTTTTTAAGATTACTGTTAACATGATTTCACTATAATGCAAATGTAACCAAATGATTTTGAAATACTATTGCTTTGGGGGCTGCAGTTCACTCCATCATCTTCCTGTGTCTTTTAAATCTGTGTGACAAGGGCTTAACTGTTTCTTTTTCCCCTTGAGTTAAAATGCCAAGGCATCAGTGGAAACTTTGGAAAACAAATCTGCTTATGCTGTGTGTTACATTTGTCTTATTCCTTGTTCCCTGTTCTTTTTTCCTTCTTCCTAGGGATATCTGCATTAAATCAGAATCTTTGTTTTGAAGTGTCAATTTGCTTTGGCTGCTTCCTTCATGCCTAACTCTTGGGGGTTAGTTGTCTGCAGGGGAGTTACACCAGCAGAAAATTTGGCCCGTAATCTTTTCTTTGTGATAGTGTAATTGGTTACTGTGGCAACTGATTGATGCCATTGAGCATGAGGACTTCAAGTAGGGAATAAGCGGTGTCTGCAGATGAGCGGAGGTTTGGTTTCATGTATGTACCCCCCGATGATAAAGAAATGTCAACTACATTAAATTATACGTCTCTTCTTAATTGGTGAGACCTCTCAAGATTTTTTCCATGAGGTGTCAGTGTGTCTTTGAGACTGTTTTCCCCTTTCCTCTCCCGAAAAGCTGACCTTAGGTCCCTGTGAGAGAGCTTTGCCCTCTCTCCTGGGTGCCCAACTAGGATCATATTCAAGCCCTTGGATAAGTCCTCTGCAGCAGTATTCAGGGAGGATTGTAGACAGGACAGGGATATGCTCCCAGTGGGTCAACATATTCCATGATCCACTGACCTTCAGCAGGAGTTACGAGCCACGTTCAATACTGCTCCCTTTGCCTTGTAATAAGAGTAGTTGGCACAGAGCATTCCATTTGTCATCATGTGATTTCCCTGACCCCCATTCTGAGACTCATCAGTCCATTTATGTGAGTTTTAATCCATTACTAGAAGATTTACCTGGTGTTGCTCGGGTCCGTCAGAGTCAGAGCAGCAATATGAGGGGTCCAGGAGTCAGGGCAGGGACTTAGGGATGTGGGGGGGCTCAGAGCAGAAGGCTTGGAGTGTGTGTGGGATGGTGCAGGAGTCAGGGCTCAGGACAGGGTGGGAGTGCAGAAGTCTGGGCAGGGGGTTGGGGAGAGGGCAGGGGGCTCAGAGGAGGCGGTGAGGGCGGCAGCTCCTCCCTCAGGCCGGCTCAGGAGTGGTACAGGAGATGCGGTCCATCTGCTAGCTTCTCTCCAAGGCGGCATGGCCCACCTATCAGCTTCCCTCTACGTCTACGGACTGTGTGGCCCCCCAGATCTGGGGTGCTTGCTGTCCCCCTGTGGGCATTCTGTGGTATAACTGTCCCTGCCATCACGCCCCTCCCTTTCTGTTTGATTAGAAACAGTCACAATCCCTGCACATCCCATTGTCCTAACACAACACAGCCATGACCTTGCTTTAACTTAAGATAAGAGGAAGCTGCATGCCAGATTTGTTGGTCCTAATTCTAACCATTTAGGAAGAGTTCTTGAACAAACAGACTCACGGACAGATGGACACCCAGACAGATGCACAAATTCTCTCAAATAGTAGAAGATGAGTTATATTAGAATAGCACCTACAGGGCCACGCAAGATCATAGCCCCCGCATGCTAGGCAAGATACCTGTATGTAGCGACATACATCCCTGCCCTGAAGAACGTACAGTCTGAGACAGACATATGGTGGAAGGGGGAAACAGAGGCACAGAGAGGGAAAATCACAGTACTGCCTTTGGCTCACATGGTGAATTATGGGGTATTCTTTTCTATTTACTGTAAAATGTGAACATTTTGCATATGGTATATTTCGTGCTTTAAATTGCAACTGATTTCTGTGCAGATGGCCCCATGTAATTACCTGTAACTTAATAACTAGTGTAAATTAAATTTTAGTTGTTTTTTGAATTCATTCTAAATAATGAAATTTAATTGACCAATTATTTCAAGTTCTGTAATATGCCCTACAGAGAAATTATGATGTTGGGTAAGCACAGGAGAACATACTGTAGGGAACAGTGCTACACAGGCAAGAGAGAATGGACTAGAAAATGCCTAATAGATCCTTTTATATCTCTAATCTCTATAATGCTGTGTAACTTTAAAAAAGCACTCTTACGGTTGGTAGATCTGAGAATTTTATGTACTTTTCCCTACTTACATCTCTTTGAAAAGTGCTTAAGATTCTTAGTCTCAGAATCTCTCTTTTTCTCTCACTTATATAATGTTTTGGTGGGAAAAGACAGTACAGTTGGTACTTGGAAAAAATGCATCTAATCCTAACACATTTTAGCCCAGGTAAAAAATACCCATGTTGGCACTCCACCTGAAATTAAAAGGAATAAAACGATCGTGGGCTCTTTATTGTTGGCTGTGTTTGAACAATTTAATGCAATCACTTTTCTACATATGTTTTGAAATTGTGACTTGCTATATTTTTTAATGCCTTCATTCATTTCTGGGCTTGAATCCACATGTTTACTTTCAGAGCATTCAAAAGCTATGACATTGTCTTAGAAATTATGACATTTAAAAATACTAAATTTGGAAACTCTTTGGTTGCCTTTAGCATTTTCTGCATCAAATTTTACATTTTTGCAGTTGTTTCTCTAGGGACTGAGACATTGGCTATGTCTATACTGCAAGGCTTTTCCACAAGAGGAAATGCAAGTGGAGCGCTCATTTGCATATGTTGCACTCGCATTTGCATTTCCTCTTCAGATCCCTTTTGCACAAGAGGTTTTTGCACAAAAAAGAGCTGTGTAGACGGCTCCTTTTTGCACAAAAACCCCCTTTTGCACAACAGCCGTTCTTCCTGAAAAAATGAGGAAGAAATGGCTCTTGCGTAAAAGGGGTTTTCTGCACATAAAGAAGCCGTCTGCACAGCTCTTTTTTTGTGCAAAAACCTCTTGCGCAAAAGGGATCTGAAGAGGAAATGCAAATGCGAGTGCAACGTGCAAATGAGCGCTCCACTTGCATTTCCTCTCGCGGAAAAGCCTTGCAGTACAGATGTAGCCATTATGAAGAATCCAAATATCACCTTTCTTCCATTCGGCTCCCTCTACCATCCTTCCTTTTTCCTATCTTATTTGTTGGTCTTTCCCCTGGCCACTCCCACATACCTTAAACCAGTGGACCACAACCTTTTGGGGCTGCTGGGCGCCCAGGGGCAGGGCCACTCACGTGCCGGGCACCCGGGGGCGGGGCCATCCATACGCTGCGTGACCGGTGCCGGCGCCACCAATGCGCTGCACGCTCGGGTGGGGCTGCCCATACGCTACGTGCCCGGGGCTGGCGCCGCTCCTGTACCACGCGCCCAGGGTCGGGACTGCCCATACGCCGCACGCCCAGGGCTGGAACAGCCCATGCGCTGCATGTCCGGGGCCGGCGCTGCTCCTGTGCCGCACACCCAGGGGTGGGACCACCCATACACCGCGCGCCCGGGGCTGGAACAGCCCATGCGCTGCATGTCCGGGGCCGGCACTGCTCCTGTGCTACGCGCCCAGGGCCGGCACAGCCCATGCACTGTGCACCTGGGGGCTGGGCCACCCCTGTGCCACACGCCGAGGGCTGGCGCCGCCCCTGTGCCGTGTGCCCAGGGGCGGGGACACTCATACGCAGTGTGCCCAGAGCCAGCATCATCCATGCGCCACACGCCCGGGGGCGGGGCTGGCCCTGATCACTCGGCGGGCGCACAGAAATGGCCCAGCGGGTCCCATGGCACCCGCAGGCACCACGTTGGGGACCACTGCCTTAAACCATCACTTCACAGCCATAAAATGTGCAAAAATTTTACTAGATTACTGAAATCCAGAGGACTAAACCCACTAGCCAAAATTTATGTAGAAAATAGTGAGGTTGGGCTTTTATCCAGGTGCAATATCTAGCTGAGAAGCCAAATAGCCCTTCCACCAGTGATGGGGAGTCCTGTTGGTAGTCACTTTTCTTGCTGGGCTCCCCATTAGGGATGTAATAGTGTAATCGAATAACTGATAAGCAAAAGCTTATTGGTTAATGCTATAGACTACAGGCAGTCCCCGAGTTACACGGATCCGACTTACGTCGGATCCGCAGTTACGAACGGGGCACTTCCTCTCCCTGGTCTCGAGCAGACCAGGGAGAGGAAGCAAAGCGGCGGCGGAACGCGCGGCCAGCTGACAGCCCAGACGCGTCTGGGCTGTCAGCTGGCCGCGCGCTCCGCTCTGCTCCCCCCCCCCCCTCTGCAGACCAGGGGGAGGGGGAGCAGAGCGGAGCAGAGCAGAGCGGCGGAACGCGCAGCCAGCTGACAGCCCAGAAGCGTCTGGGCTGTCAGCTGGCCGCGCGTTCCGCCGCTCTGCTCTACTCTGCTCCCCCTCCCCCTGGTCTGCAGACCTGGGGGACGGGGAGCAGAGCAGAGCAAAGCCGCGAAGCCCGAGGGCAGCAGGATAGCCACGGCGCGTCTGGGCTGTCCCGCTGCCCCCGTGCTCCGCGGCTTTGCTCCGGACGCCTGTGGTACAGCAGCTGGGGCGCTGCCGGTTGGTCCCGTAGCGCCGCTCTGGGTGCCACTGGACCAACCCAGCAGCACCCCAGCTGCTCTGCCCCAGGTGTCCCCTAGTCAGCAGCTGCTGAAAATGACCAGTGGCTGACTACAGGAAGCCCCTGCCCCGGGCTTCCTGGAATCAGCCGCTGATCAGTTTCAGCAGCAGCTGACTTGGGGATGCCTGGGGTTCTTAAGTTGAATCTGTATGTAAGTCAGAACTGGCGTCCAGATTCAGCCGCTGTTGAAACTGATCAGTTTCAGCAGCGGCTGAATCTGGATGCCAGTTCCTACTTACATACAGATTCAACTTAAGAACAAACCTACAGTCCCTATCTTGTACGTAACCCGGAGACTGCCTGTACATGCATTTTCCCTTCCTCCCCTTCTGCCAGTACATTTTTTTTGTGGACTGGCCAGCACGTCGGCTTAGTCCCGGCTCGCGCTGGGACCGGAATTGAGTCGGGCTGCCTGCCTGCCCTGCTCCTACTACATTTTAAATGGAGAGCCACAGCAGGGGAAGATCCTAGACCTGGCTCAAGCCAGGACTGTGCGCTTTAACTGCCTTCCCTTATCGACTATTCATGTAATTGATAAAATTCTATCGACTACACGATTAGCAAATTACCCACCTCTTAACATCCCTACTCCCCACTTATCAGATCTTAATGGCTGCTGCAGCAGTGGGTTAGAGGTGGAGATGTCTCTGTACTATAAATAACTATTTAAAATGTAGTGAGATTTGTGTTTTTAAAAAATCCTATTTTAAGCATTTCCCCCCTGCTCACCTGTTTGTGTGGAATGGTCTCTTGGACAGGCCAAAGAGCCACAATAAATGCTTTCAGGCACAATGCTCTTCCTTCTCCTTGTCTGTGACTGTACTTGCCCGATGACTGTCAATTTGGAGCCTTTTGACCGGCTCCACCGTGCTTTTCTTGGCAAGCACATTTCTACAGTACCGGGAAAGAGTCCTTCCTCATCAAGAAAACAGTGAAACTAACTACAATAGACTTCCGATAATCCGGAACCTATGGGACCTAGGTGGTGCCAGATTATCAGGTATGCCGGACTATCAGGAGGTACTATAAGATGGTTTTATATATATACACTGTATACATTATATACTGTATATAAAGTGTTCTTAACCCTTTTTATTGTACATACTATATACAGAATACTGTAATGTTTTAGTTTTTTTAAGCCTTTTTGCTCAGTTCAGCTGCTGCCGCTATTACCTTGTAACTCATTTTTTGCCAAAGCTCACTCACTAAGCTCTTGTCATTTTAATGCCGGACTATCAGGAGTGCCGGACTATTGGATGCCGGACTATTGGAGTTTTACTGTATATACAAAGTGCAGTCAAAAGCACAACATACATAAAAAGGAAAAAATAGAGGGGAGTTTAAAAATAAAAAAAACTTTTGATTTCTTTCCATTTCAGTGATGATGTGGATTACTTGCAACAAAAGTAGGCACAACGTTTTCGCATGCAAGTGTGATTTTTTTTTTAAAGTCAATGCCCTTTTAACCTCCCTGTGCTTAAGTTTTCTTATCTTCAAATTGAAGATAACACTTTCCTACCTGATGTGGTTTTTGTGAAGATTATTAATTCATTTGCAAAGTGGTTTGAGTTCCTTGGGTTGAAGAAGATGAAACATAACTGTAAATAGTAATTATTTATCTCAAAACAGTAGTTCTTGTGCATGAAAACAAGGGTTGACATATAGCTCTTTCTTGTTCTCTGTGGATAACTATTGCTGGGGAAGGAGACAGAGAAGCTGAAAGACAGGGTTGTGAATTATTTATGCACGTACTTAGTTTAACATTTTTCTCATCACTTGTCAGAATGCCGGATTTATGTGGAAAGGAAAGATGGATATTCCTAGGAGTGGCTTGAGCCAAGTGGGACAGTAGCCTTTAAAATATGTCTTTGCTTAAAATGTATTTACTAGAAGAGTTACCCAGAGTTGCTCGGGTCCTTACCTCAATTAATTTTTGTTTTTCCCCATTTAAATCATTGCTCTGAGGAGAGGCTGGGGATGAGGGGTTCAGCATGCAGGCTGCCCCGGGGAGAGAGGACCACCCCAGCCCCCTCTCACCGCAGCAGCATGGGGCCAGATGAGAAATGCCTCTTCATGGGCACTGTAGCTCCAGTGGGCACAGCCAGGGGAGGGGTGCACGACTCAGCTGGAACATATCCAGATTTGCCTGTCCCCTGCGTTTCCTAGCCAAAGTGAGGAATGCAGCAAACTGTGCACTTTCCCTTCATCAGGGACTTTTCATAAGGGGAAACAGCCTATAATGTTCCCATATGCATTGGGGGGGGGGGGTCACTTTCTCTAAAGGGCACCAGTGATTTGGGAAGCTCTGGGCTGGAGTAGTCCAGGGAGAGGGAGGGGAGGCATCCCCAGCCAGCCCCTTTCACCTGTTTGGTGAGTCTGCCTTCTCTGTATGGTTTTATGAGAAGTAGTTCCAGACACAACCCATTTTCCTGGCACAACTTACCTTGCTTTAAGTTATGAGAAGAGGAAAGTGTATACTGCATTTGGTGGTCCTCACTCTTACCATTTAGGAGGAGTTCTTGAGCAGATGGATGGATGGACAAACTCACGTATACTAGATGAGATATTGTTTCTGATTTCCTTATCTTAGAATGTGCTTGTTTTATCTTTATGGTGTTCTGATTTGAAGTACATTATTAAAAATAGACAGTTCCGTGTCCATATGTAGCATTGTATAAACACAATAGAAGGGAATGTTAATGCTTGGGAAATTAGCTAACATCCCCCAGGTTGACATCATATGGGAAAGAACTAATTTTCAGGGATTCCCCATAAAGCCCTAGGGATTAATTTCCCTAGGGAGGAGGATGTGTCCTTTGTTTTCTGGGAATCAGAGACCAGTCAGGAGCCTTGTTTTTTGTTGTTCCATCCACTTATGGCAGGGGTAGCTATAATTTTTTATGTGGGGCCACTCCAAGATTTTGGAAAGTGGTCCAGTGTTGCACTCTTCCATGATATTAATCAAGGAGATGCAGGATCTGGGATGGAGGTTGGGTGCAGAAGGGAGCTTGAGGTAAGGGACTGGGATGCCGGGAGGGCCTCTGAGGTCTGGGAGGGAGTTGGGATGAAGGAGGCCATTGTGACCTGGGGCATGGGATTAGGGTGCAGGGGTTTGGGTTGTGACCTAGAACAAGGGGACTGGGGTATAGGAGGGGGTACAGGGGTTTGGGTTGTGACCTAGGCAGGAGGGGATTGTGATCTGGGGCAGGGGATTGGGGTGCAGGGTCTGGGAAGGGGTCTGGGCTCAGGAGGGAGGCAGACAGTTTGGCTTATGTGGGATAGAGGTAGGAGTGAGGGGCTGGAGTGCCAGAGACAAGCTCTAACCTGGAGACTTACCAATGAGACTCCTGGCCGGCAGCCCAGCACATTTCTCAGGGAGGGGCCTGCTCCGCCCCTGAACAGGCTGCAGGGCCATGTGCTGTGTGAATAAGAGCCTGAGGACAAGGAGGATTGGTTCTTCTCATGCTGCCTGTTCTTCAGTCAGGAAGCTCCCATTGGCCAGAAACTGGCCAGTGGGATTGTGCTGGGGGTGGGAGTAGCCATGAAGCACAACTTCCCTCTCCCCCTGACTCATGGAATTCACTGCAATCTCCCGGCTGTATCAGAAAATGGAGCATTTTTTGTTCATCCATGTTCCATACTGATTACACCAGAGAGCACTAGCAGTACATTTAGCCCCACATACCTGGTGTCTAAGGCAGCAATTTAAGTGCTTAGTAAATTGAATGTAGATTATGTTGCCTGTGAGATTTGGCCATTGTCGACATTTGGGGCTAAATTACTATGCATGAGGCATACTTGACTAGACTTATATCTACCCTTTTAGAACAGATTAAAGGTTTAGTGAAGTCTTGTGCTTCTGTTTCTGGCACTGCTGGAGTTTGTGACGAAAGTGTTTGCTTTAGTTGACATCAATTCATATTAACCTTTGACTTCCTGGAATTAGCTGTCTGAGGCTTTGCTTGTTCATTTGCAGCTGACGGAAGTTTTTGACTCCTTTTGGCTTTTTCATCCTTTCCTCCAGACTTTGCGGGAAGAAGCTCATTTAGTTTTTGCCATTTCAGTGTTCATCCCTTTTTTGGTTTAGATGCTGTCATTGTGGTATTAATTAGAGCTATTTTAAGTAACAACGTCTCCAGCAAATGAATGGCAAACCAGCCAAAGCCATCTTAAATTTGCTTAGGCACAGAAGAACCACTGGAGTAATTGCTTTTGTTCAGATCCTTCCCTCTGATACGCATAAGGCTTTCACTGATTTTACTGAGAGCTGCAGACAAGAACTTTTCACTTGGTCTTCATAATTTCTCCACAGTTGCACCCCTTTCCTGTGAACCATTAGTTAGTGTGACTTAGCAGATGGGCCCCAGACCCTGTCTTTGGGTATGAAGAAAATGCCCCTTCTGTCCTACAGCAGGTAACAGCAAAGGGAGACTAGAGCATGGTAACTTGCCACCATGCTAATTAGGAATGTAAAATCCCTATTAATCAGTTAACCTAACTTTTAACAGGTTAACCTAATGTTTAACTTACTAAATGGGTATCTTCCTTCCCTCCTCAGGGCTTTTGCTGCTGACACTAGCAGGCTTCTTCTCTGGTCCAGGGGTGGGGAGAAGGTTTCGTTTCCTGCACTGGGGCTGAGGCTGCTGCCACCACTGGCAGGCCATGGATGGGGGGTCTGCTCCTGAGCACCTGTTAACCGGTACCCAGTAAGCATTATCCAGTTACCTATTCACATCCCTAGTGCTAATCAGATGGCAGAGGATTGTGAGCAATGGAAGCTCAGTCTGAAGGGCAAAGAGCTGGTGAAGCGGGCATAATTTTTAAATGTAGCATTTGCTCTAAGGAGCCAGGATGTGTCAGTGCACTAGCTTTTCACCTTCAGACATATTAGATTGCAACCTGAAGATTTAGGTCACACTTGAAAATAAATTTGGCATGGGAGATGCCATATTCTAGCGCTGTGGGTGGTATCGCTTTGAGAGAGGCACTGCACTGGAATAACTGAGGTGTTGCAGGTAAAAAGTAAAATATACAAGACAGCTGTGAGAGATGAACAGGAAAGGATACAGTTTGTAGCATACCTAAAGCTGTGCCTGACTGTAGGCCTGGTGCTGTTATTACAAAACTAATTTCTCATAAAAGACATGCTTGAAAAATCCAAGTTTTTGCATTTGGGATAGAGTGCTCCAGCAGCAGAGGAAAAGGAAAGGCAGAATTCAGTCTGGCTGCATGTGAGTGTGTTTACATTGACTTTCCATAGAATTATGCCGGTTTACACCTGGGTTTCCTTTTGTCCTGTGTATGTACCATCTAGTGTATCACAATTAAGGCTGTGCTCAACTATAAGGCGAGATTTTACAGTTAGGTGCTTTGTGAACAGGCAGTTATATGACAGTTCCATACTTTTTTTGAAAGTCAACAAAATAGAGATTTACATGAGACTTTGGTTACAAAATCAAGGTGATAGAGTATAATTGTCTTTGGAAATGGGGAGGAGGGAGGACAGGATATGTAATTTCATCTGGTTATGTCACTGCATGGTAATTGACTGGCGCTACTGTAGAGTCATTTTAGAGGAACAAAGAGACTCTGTATCTTGGCTGGCCTGATTGGTGGTGATCTCTGAAGTCCTAAAGGTTTAGAACCTCTCGGTGACTGATTGTGTCTGCCTTACATTTCATCTGAGTGGCTAGATCTAATCAGTTGGTTTTGGTACCCATTTCTCTGGATTGGAATTCTCCAAGTCAGGCAACAGGGTCAGCCTTGCAGGCACAGTGCACAAATCCTCTTTGAATGTGAGCAGGTGCCTTGTCCAGCCAGCTTTATGGACTCCCCACAATACATAAAGCCCAAATTCTGCCCCATCACTCTCCTAGAAAATAACAGTTATTACATAAAAATCAGCTCAAATGGTCTATCCAGTTTTGGCTGCTTTTCAAAAGTACTTCTCAGCTGACACCACAGGACCTCTCTCCTGCCTCCTTTATTTCCAGGTGGTATTATGAGTCACCAGCTTAAGTGAGTTCTGCCAAATTAAGCTTGCTAAACTCTTATCATGATCCATACTTGATTAACAAAGTGGGTGTTTCAGGCAAATGCTGCCATCCTGTTACAGTGACGCTTTTGATCAGTTGTTGAATCATAACTGACAGAGCAGGCCTTTATATTTCCTGTATCAGACTGGCAGGCCCCATGTGTGTAATTATATATATATATATATATATATATATATATATATATATATATATATATATATATAATATCAATATTAAATAATTTTCACCTTCCATAAGTGACAAACAAATAGTTGACTTTCATCACAGAAAATATTGGCAGGATTCACAGGGCTTTGGCTCTCATTGCCAGTAAGCTAAGTGTCATTGGTAGTGTTAATTTGATTGCTGCACTTTATGTCCCTGCCAGATGATAACTCAGTTTGTCACTTCTTTGAAGGTTCCATCCTGAACAGCTGCTGCAGCTTTTTGATATTAACTTCATTAAAAATATTGAGCATAAATGCAAAGTCTGGGGAAGCTGATTCAGACTGAGCATCTGATTTTCACATCCTCCCAAAGCCAAGCTTGTAATAGAAACACTGATATTCTGGTCATGCCAAGTGGCACGGATACTGCAGTTAAAGCAGGAAAAGCAAAAAGCCTCACTGATACAACCAGCATCTTTGAAGCGCTGCTGTTTCGGTGGTTTATTTGTTATGTGCTGAACCTGTGCTAGACATAAAGGAAGACATAATACTCCTATTGGGTGATTGCTGAGTAAAATATCAGCCTTGATTCACAGTCCTGGCTGAGGAAACTCAATACAGAATCTGGGGAGTAGACATCACTCTGTATGTTCAGGATTCTGAAGGTATGAGTTAGAAGAGTCCTGAGAGAGATTCTAATGTACACTGTGCTGCAACCTCTCCCAGTGGTCTGGCTTAGAGCCCATAATAGCTAGAATGCAGTGGACTCTAGCCGTGCGTCTCTTCTTCCTGTGGCATGCCCCTATGCTGGGACGTTGGGAGGGAGTTGGAATTGAGGGAGTGCCATACTCTGCTGGGACTGTGTCACTAGTGGTGTTTCCAGATGGCAGGTTCTAGAATCAGGGCCGCTATCTTGATGCTTAACATTATGTAAGAAAGCCCAAAACTAATTTGCAGAAGCAACAAATACTATTTTTCCATGTGGGTTCTTCACATAAAGTACCCTCCTGCCCTGTTTGCCCCTCTGAAGCTCTACCTCTTTCTTACTGGAGAATTGCATGGGACTCCCCAAAGAGCTTCACTCTGGCCTCTGTCAGTGGATTAGTTTGACAAGACATTCCTTCCCCTTTTTCCTTCTCACTTCCCTTTTGCAGGATAACCTAGCTAGCCTAGTTCTAAGCAATGTAATGGTTGATTTTGAAATCAGGAAAGCAGTACTAGGTAAATCAGCAGATGCTGTACTCTAAATTTGTTTTGCTGTAAGGTGTAAGTTGTATCTGTAAGCGTCGAGGACAAGTCCAGGGTAGAAATTGCTTATGGTTTATCTGAGGATGTCACCATAGGTATAGGAAGTGTCTGTGCACTCTTTCAGGCAGTCTGAGAGATCAGTCAGCTGGTAAATATGTAACTTCTCTCTGCCTCTTTCTCCTCCTTATAGGAATATTAGTATATTGACTGTTTCTTTACTATGTAGTGCTGTAAATAAAATATAAAACTCAGTACAAAATGTACCATATTTATCTAATCATTCTCTAGCTTGAATGGCCATCATCCATGGGCTGATAACCCAGTATGCACAGAGACTGAACCATGTTTATGGACATAAAGCTGTAATGTTGCCAAGTGTATCTGGTGTTTTTTGAGCAGTATGAATCAAACTGACAAACTTCATATGTAGAAGCCCGCAAAAATATTTCTCAGAGCCTTGGGGTTCTACGCTATGGAATGATTAAAGGCAGGAGATACATTTTGAAGGAAAATTACTGGTACTTTTCTTAGCTTGTTTTCTTTTTTTACCCGTGAGGGTAATTAACCATTGGAACAATTTTACCAAGGATCATAGTATATTTTCCATCACCTGAAATTTTTAAATCATAGTTGGATATTTTGCTAATAGACTTCGGCTGAACCAGCCAGAGGTGTGTGTGGATTCCAGGCACCAACCATGGTTTGCCCACAAACCCCTACTCATGGCACAAAACAAGATGCTACTCAGAGCAGATTGTGCATATCTTGGTATTGTGATTGCCTGGCTTCTTTCTTTGGATGCTTCAATAAGCAGTAAAATAGTTAAGCCTTCCTATGTGTTACACTTAGGCTGTTGGGTCACTACAGCATTGAAATGAATGGGGACAATTCACAGCCCTCAGAGTTATGGTTTCAGGCTCTCTGCAGAGTCAGGCAGAGAGCACTGCATCAATTTGGAGACAGTTTATGCTTTGAAGATTGCAGCGGGAACCAGTGGTCTAGACTAAATTTGCAAAGAAAATAAAATTAGAGAACAAGCGAGCAACTACCTTGAAAAAGTACTAGTTAATGACTTGGCCCACCTTGACCCTTGAATATAAGAGATTGAGGGTGATTCTCAGCAACCTCTCCCACCCCAGACCCCTGCAACAGCCTCTGTCTGTGAGGAGCTCAGACCCCCACAGACAGAGGCTGCTACTGAGTACCATCCTCTGTCTGCAGTGAGCCCGGGCCACTGCGGATAGGGGCTGCTGCCACCCCGTGCTGTATCGGAGGCAGCAGTGCAGGGTGGCAGGCAGCCGGTCTGCATGGGGAGCTAATTTTTAAACTGGCTCCCCTCACAGACTGGCTCACGCCTGTCACCGCATACTGCCAGCCCCACCCCCAGAGACTGTCAAATAGTCATGTAACAGCTAAGATTTCATGGGGTTACATGTCTATTCAATTACGCTATATCGAACATCCCTAATCCAAAATGGGTTCCAGAGTCATCAAGACATCAAGTTCCTAAAGTATCACTAAGGTCTTTTACTAGAATACATGGACTAATAAAACAGGTTTCCACTTAATATTTCTAACTTCATAGACAAGAAATACACATGTATACAAATAGGATATACGGATTCAGTGGATTACAACTTTTAAAGTGTCATGTTAAATCACCCGTTTTGCATAATGTGTCTTTGAGTTATGTATATTCATGAGTCAATTTTCATAAAGTATAGGAGGTGTAAAAAGATATGACTTAAATTACATAAACTTAACTTAAAAATTAACAAAAAAACGAATAAATGAAAAACCATGAGCAGTTCCTGTGTTTAGAAGAGTCATGTGCATACTCTGTGGAGACTAATTAGCACATCCATGATCCGACAACTCACTGTAAACATGAGAATCTGGAAATTGTTATGAGACCTGCAAAAGCTTCAGACTTGATGGAATATCCTTGTCAAAACTTTTAGTTTATGTAAGTTGGTCCATGGAATATTTATTTATTTTAATTTAATGAATAGGCCATATTCACCATATTTGACCTTGAATACAAATATTAAAAAGAGCATGATGGAATGTCCTGCTTGAAGTACCCAGAACTTTGAGCCACTGTTGCCTCTCTTAGCCTCAGCAAGTAAGAGCTTTGCTATTGCTAAGCTATATGCCAGCTGCCTTATGCAACAGCTTGTGTGCCTTGCGGGTAAACTATTCAGGATTCTACTAATCCAAACCTTGCCTTACAGATAACAATCAATGATCTCCAATTCCCAAGTTCCCCAGAGACCTCTCTTTGCAGCATCCCATCCGTCTCACTGGACACTCACACAAATTGCTAAGTTTGCTGCCCTCAGAGAGCCAGAACTCAGACCAAATTTGTTAGTTGAGCTGAAGACCCAATTTCACTACAATACACAGCACAGAGATGGTTTTGTAATAAAACAAGAAGTTTATTAACAATGAACAGAAGATTAATTGATAGAATATAAAAAATGGGTATGGTTACATGCAAGATAAAACAAAGAAAACATGTTTTCTAGTGACTAAAGGTCAATTTCAGCAAGTTATTGTCTTTGTCTTTGAAGACAAAGAAAATTATCTCTTCCCTCTCTAGGCTCAGAGGTCACTGAACCCAGAGTCCTCTCAGTAATGAATAACTAAAATAGTTTTTGGCCCCTTTATATTATCCAAAGTCTATTGTCTCTGCTTCATCAACCATGAATGATTCTTCTAGTGCAGATTCTGTTCCCCTTTCTCTCTCCCTACCCCCCCATCCCCTTCATTGTGAGGTGATCTCCTTTGCTCCTTTAGCTTGATGGTTTGTTTAACTTGTATGCAGATGTACTTCCATTGTCCTCTACCTGTAACCAGACCAGTTAGACAGATAAAAACATATTCCTTTGTCTAGGATAAGCTAGGGTTTATGCTCTGCCTACCAGACACATTTTAAGAATGTATGTCCAGCGCACATCTGTAACTCTTTACATGCAAACTGTTTATATATCACACAATATTAATCACCAGTTTATCCTTGGCTTTATAAAAGACCTCACTTGATACACTTTTATAGTATAATAATGCACACAATCACTTGATTCAATTGTTTATTCTTTGGAGATCAGACCTTGTATTCTGTCCAGGTTATCTGGATCCTGATTGTCACATGTGAACGTCCAAAATATATGGCCTTAAAAGCTAGACCATAGTCATTGGCTGACAAATAATTTCTTATTTATTAATAAGGTATTATCATCTTCTGGGTTTGAAATTGGTTTGGATTGATGATTCTTGCTCTATATCCTCAAAGCCTTTAAACTCAGACTTCAGAGGATCACAAGAGAGTGAATTCTAAAGCTGAATTTCTCCACAAATAATGAAATGCTACCTCACTGTAGAAGGTTAGCACTCGGTACGAACAGTAAGAGCATGCCGTCTGTTTACTGTTATAGATTATAGGGAAGAATTGGTATTGGGGATAACCTGGCCCAAATCATAACTTGCTTACTGAGCTGAGACCAGAAGGTGGAGTTGAAGTATCTAATCAGTGGTGCAGTATGGACCTCCTGGGTTATCTTAATAACCTCATGGCTTAACATTTGGAATTAGCTGAGAGAGTTCTGTTAGCCTGGCACTCAGTATAGCAAATATAGAGAAATTCTTGGCATGCAATTGATTTCAATGCTAGTGTTGCTTTCATTATTATTGTATAGTAAAATTACTGCAATTAGTCACAAATCTGTCACTTCTGGAAGTAATGTTCTGGTTTCTTAATACAAATTATTTATTACTTTAGTTTTAAAGAGTAAACATTAGGTTAAAGGAATGCTGCTGCCTCCGAGGAATTCTTTGATAAATATTACAATTAGGCATTATTCAGAGGATATATTATTTATATGCTTTGTCTCTCATTTTAGTCTTCCCTTTGTCTTTTTGTTATTACTAAGACAATTTCCATGGTTCTTGTGTTGCTTAGTCAATTTATTTGTTCCCCATATTTATTCCTCACCTGAAATCACCATTCCTCTGCCTTTGTGGCATCAAAACTGTGTTGCTACAGTAACCAGTGGTGATGTAACATACAGCAGACTATATGATTCCAAGTTAGGGATAAACAGCCTGAGATTGTGAAATTGAACGAAACAGTGATCCTGTTTTAATCCAAATGTATTTAACAAGGTGTCATTTTCTGGAATGCATGCTAGATCGGTAGTGGGTTGTGTCACCATCATTTTCTGTCCAGTAACCATGGACGCCTTAAAATTTTCTCAGAGAGGTAGCTATGTTAGTCTGTAACTGAAAAAACCTAAAAAACAACAAATGGCCCGTGCTGGTTCATATGTAAATGGGGCTTCCATTATTTTTTTTTATCACACTTTGCTTAATTTCACTGGAGACAGGCAAAATGACTGCCCTCTCTCCTGTCTGTGAAAAAACCTTTTTCTCCCTGTATTGGTCACAGATACTAAAGCATAATGTCATTAAGTATCCATATTTCTTCATATGGTGTTAATACATATATTTCACAATGACATTATTCACCAGTGTGTCATAAGCTCTTTCATGAAAGCTAACTTGATATGTATAATAGGGTAATACCGTATGCAATCAGTTCATTCAATTAGTTATCATTTAGCTATCTCCCCAACTTGCTTGGTTAAAGGCTTTGTTTATCTTTTAAGTAAATGGGCCTTCATTGTCTCAGCTGATGACAAGTGAAAACAGTCCTTAGTATCCAGCATGCTGACTGGACTTATTCATTGCGTGCCAAACACATTTTAAGAACATAATTCTAGCACATATCCATAACTCTTTGTACATACATCACACAAGGATATGAATGATCAGTGAGTTTTTAGTTGTCCCACAGTATGTTACCTGCCATGTTTTTGGGTATATCTCATGACATCACCGTGATATGTACAGTAAATATGTTAGGACTGGTAAGTGTTGCTCACACAGTTCAGGGACACTAGAAATGGACTGCCCTGCTCTCCCGTTGCTTTTTTTGTCATTGCCCCAAATCCTGTCCAATCAATCAGTATTTGTTTTTATATTAATTCTTACTACCATTTTAAATGTTCACTGTTCTAGGGGTTTTTGCACTGACAATGACTTATTAGAGGAATAATGGAGATGCTTTTGGTGCTCAAAAAATTGTGGGAGATGGTTTTGATATCAAGAAGGCAGTCGGGGCTTTTGGTACCATGGAGGGGAATGCATTATTTCTCCTTCTTTTGCATAAGGGCAGAAATGACTATTTCAGGAGATGGAGAGCTTTGCATTTAAAAAAAATTTGTTTACTAGATAACTGGTCCACTGCACCCTGACCCATTATCTACCACTACATTCACTAATGACAAATAAGTACATTTAGTCTGGTATTTCTGCTGAAATTATCATTAGTGAAATAGCTAGTACTTACACTCTAAGACTTCATTGTTACACCTCACGATGATATACGGGGTAACTTACAAGTCTCCGAGTTACTGTTTCAGGCTGCCTGCAAACTCTGGCAGGTACCAGTTGCTGCATCAGTTTAAGTAAAGTTCACAATCTAAAGGTTTTATTCACAATCATAATAGCTAAAGATTTAGGGCCTTGCAAATTACAATACCTGGAGCTCTGGTCTTCAGTAATGAAAAAGGGTGAATTAGAAAAATGTAAATATGTAAATGCTATATATGTGCATATATAAAGAAAAATGATCCTTATGTATTATGTTTTCCATATGTTGTTAAGCAGATCTTTAAATGTGTCAGCTTGACATTTTACTGGATGTCAAAGTAGTAGAAAGAAGGCAGATGCATATGTTTTGGAAAAAAAACCAACCATTTCTGCCTTAGCTCCATAAACTTATGTAATTTAATGTCCATTCTCTCCTTTCGTTTTCCTGATAGTGATAACCTACTAAGGAGAGCTGCATGCCAGGAAGCCCAGGTAATACCATTTAATGTGATAAGATGAGGATTTTAATTTAATTTTATCTCAGTTGTGCAGGACTCCTGAGATTTGGTTAGCCTGCTTCAATTTCATGACAAACCTGACAGGGATTCTGGCCGTGGTTTGTTGTTGTGTTTTTGGGGGGGGGGTGTAGAAATTGGGGCTACGTTGCCACAGAGTGAAGGAGGCCTCTCCTTTGGATAGGCTGGTGTACCTGATGGTACACGTAATTCAGTGCCATAATAAACAATGTGGTTGCATCATTAGAGGAGTTCTTGATACTATTCAGTTTGCATACTTCTCCAGTTATGGAGATTTAATTATTCCATGCGTGTGTAAAATGAAGAGGAAATAGATTGACAGGATTGGAGGCTGAAATTGTATATAAACCATTGAAGAGGTAGGGCAGAGGCCAGGCAAGCTGATTTATGCTAATGTTGACCTAGAACAGGGCTACTCAACTTTGGAAGCCCTGGGGGCCACAGTGATACCCACACCACATGCCAAGGGCCACAACGTAAGTGTGGTTGCATACATATGCAAATATTTATGTAAATATATGCAAATAGCTTTTCACACTGACGGGCATGAATACAAAGATTAAGGCAAGACTACACAACATACAGGCCCCATTTAAGACAGTTCTGCTGATATTAATAAAAATGCAGTATTTACCTGATTTCCACCCATATGTCAGCACTTTTAATGAGCAATGACAGTCCAGAAATTTAACTACTAAAACACATATCAACAGAAGATCCATTATATAAACTACTTTTTTGTTTTGGCTTCACAATTTTAACAAATCAAACAAAAGCTGAAATATAAGTACAATCAATGTGACGTTAAAGGCACCAAGGGGAGAATTAGCATGGCAAGAAAAGGAAGCCAGGAATCCTTCTTCCCAGAATCCCGCCTCACCAAGCACCAGCTCCCACAGTTCTCACAGAGCAGAGGCTGGAACCCCCAAATCTAACCAACAGACCCACTGCCCAGCTACAGGAAAGGAGCCGGAAGTTCTAACACCCAGTTCCCTGCTCTAACGCAGTGCACCCACCTCTCTCCCAGAGCCAAGCACCCTCCAGCCCTTCCCCTCCAACCTAATGCTCCTCCCTTCCCCCGAGCCAGGTACCCCCAGACTGCCTTGCTCTAGCCAAAGCACCCATCTCTCCCCCAGAGCCAGGCACCTTCCAGCCCTCCTGCTCCACCCCAATGCCCCTCCCCTACCCCTCCTTCAGAGCCAGGCAACCTCAGCTCCCCGTGCTCTAACCCAATGCCCTTTCCCTCCCACAGAGCCGGGGACATAAATCTAGTGGGGTGGAGGGTAACACCCTGGGTCTCACTGGAGCCATGCGCTTTTCCCTCCAGGTGCTGGGGCCTGTGCACAGAGCGGCTGTGAATGGTCCAGGTGCGTGGCTCTGAAAGTTCCATTGAAGGCATGTGCTGCTGTCCCCTCCCTGACCCCCTTTACAGGGCAAAAAATCCCAGACGTTTTTAGCCTTTTAAAAAACCCATCTGGATGGCAATTTAACATGTGAAAACAAGGACGTGTCCTGGGAAAAACAGATGTCTGGTAACCCTACCGAAGCCCCAGCACAGACCTTTCTCACCCCAGCCTTGCTGCCTGGCTCTGCCGCTACCTCGCCACATCTCTTGCTGCTTAGTTCTGCCACTGCCTTGCCACACGCTTCGCTGCCAAGCTCCCCTGCTGCTCCTTGCCGCTCCTGGCAGCTCCTGCGCACGCGCCGATGCAGCTTTGTTCAGGGCAGTGCCGTGCAGCTTTGCTCGTGGGGAAGTGCTTCTGCTGTGGCTGATGTGGCAAGCATCCTCTTGCTGCTCCCCTGCCAGCCGGCAGCTCCTGTGCACGCACTGATGCAGCCTGGCTTAATGTGGCTCTATGCAGCTCGGCTCGCGAGGAGGCGCTGCCACTGTTGCCCTCAGCAACGAGGCAGGCAGGTGGCCCAGGAAGCGGCTCAAGGCGCTGCGGGCCGCATACAGGCAGGCCGCTTGTTGAGTAGCCCTGACCTAGAGAGAGAGCATCTCTAGGATTGATGGGTCGTGCAATATCCTTGCCCATTCAATTCTGTTTGTTTCTATCACGATTTCTAATGAGGGTATAGTTGTGATGGCTAATTTGGTAATATTCCTACTTGTCCATCAGGGTATGCTGATTAGAACATTCATCACCTTGTGATGTCATATGTCCATCTAAAATTCTACTTTACAGGACCCACCACACCATTTAAAACCTTTTACAGCTCCTTCCAGTGAATGTTAGTTGTCACTGACCTGCATATTCTCATTTGGAAATGTGATCTGATTGGCTGACGTTGTTCTGAATCTTACTATTGACCTCTGAGGACATGTTAAGGAATTTTCTGTTTTGTCACATTGTTCTTCAACTGCTCCCACTGTAAAATAAAGATTATAATACCCTTAATGCAATGCAGTAATATCAGTGAAGTGTTTTTAAGATCTTTGTATGAAAGGTGCTGTATAAGTGGATAGTAAAAGAGTTTTGCTATTGGTAAGTAACATGAGAGAGAATCTAACCATTTTAAAATGTATTATTGCATCATTTTAAAATTTGCGCCTATGTTATTTTCATGATGTTGGATTTTTAAACCGTTTTTAAAAATTCTTTTTTAAATTTCTCCTCTTTAAAACAGAAATTTGCTACAGGAATACCCCGAAGTATGTCACATAAAGAAATGATTGTCATTAGTCATAAATCATAGGAGTGACAGGTTGTTTAGAACAAGTAAATATATCACATGTCCCCCAGAGTGAATAATTAATTGTTTTTAACAGCTGTAACATACCAGGGGATTATTGATAAGGGCCTTCATTTTCCCTTGTTTCCTGTAAGAAACAATTGTAATAAAATTAACCAATGGTTTTGCTCAGCTGTTTTTCAGATAAAACTTAAGAACTGACAGTTTAATTTCCCTTCCCCTTTTCTTCTCCCCCAACAACCACTTTTATACACTCTTTTCTTTCCTTGCTTTTCAAATTGCTTTAAGAAGAAAATTGAATTTTGAATATTCATGTTTTTTTCTTTTTAATTGTATTTTTTTTCTCATTTGGGGTTCCCTTGATTGAGTAAAGATTGGAGTGAATTACTAGTTTGAACAGCTAATGACCACGCAAGTATGAGATTGTGCGCATGCATGTGTATAATGGCCACCTTGCTCAGCATCACAAAATGCTTTCACAAGAGATTTCCATGTAAAAGGAGTCCAGGATCATCTTCTTGCTCATTGTACAGCACTTACGACAGTGGAGCCCTGGTCCATGACTGGGGCTTCTAGGTGCTATTTCAGTACAAATAATAAAAAGTAATAATAATAAACGCTGTGAGGGCCTTCCAGTGACAATGCCTTCTAGTGAGCTAGGAAGGAGTTTTATGGAGTTGGAGCAGCACAAGTGAAAGCACAATCTTCTCTTGCTCATTCCAACAATGAGGAATTGTGGTCTATAGTGGAATGAGCAGAAGGTATGAGAAGCTGAGTGAAGTAAGTCCATGAAGAGCTCTGAACACCAATAGGGCTATCGATAATTACGGACCGAGATGGGATAGGAATCCACTGATGGGATATGAGAACACAGGCATGGGAAGGTGCTGTTCTCTGTGAGAGCAAGTAGTCTGGATGCAATGGCCCTTCCCCCTTTAGATGAAAGCTTAGAAAACATGACTTTAAGGAGAATGTACAAAATGGAGTTCTAAGGAGAATGTACAAAATGGAGTTCTAAATAGCTTAAATTTACAGCCTTAGTAAGGGCTTCAGCAGAGCGAAGGTCAAAGCAAGGGCAAATTCTGGCCCTTCTAGGGAGGTGGTGAAAGGCAGACATTCAAGGAATATACAGGAGGCAAAAGAAGTTTAAAGAAGTTTAGGGTGAAGAATAACTCCTAAGATTTCTGTCCATGGTGGCAAAATTTAGATCTGAAATGAAGAAAAATAGTAGTGGGAGTAGGAGACATGGGACAAAGGACTTTTTGCTCAGGAGGACTTGAGCCTTTGAAATTCCTTGCAACACTGGAACGAGGACTCACTGCGAATAATGCTCTGCTAATGTGACAATCTGTGTGATGGGCCTGATTGGGAAGGCTTTTGTATGTCATATGGGGCGAGGAGAAGATGATGATGATGATGTTTGTTTGGATCCATTATTTGAAACTGTAGTGACAGATGACTTAGAAGAGAAACTCCACATTTCCTCCATTTTTTCTTCTTATTTAGGTGTTTGGCAACCAGCTGATACCTTCTAACATGCAGGTGAAGAAAGCAACTGTTTTTCTCAACCCAGCAGCTTGCAAAGGGTAAAGTTTTCCTTATGCACCGTTCCCCAAATCCCACTTTTATACTTCTAAGTTGTCCTTCATTGTGAATAGGATTGCCAGTGGTTTAACCAAAAATACCAACCCCCACCCTCCAAAAAACAAAACAAAACCGCTGGGGAAAAAATTCTGTTGGAGGGGAGGAGGGGACCCTGAGAGTTGTTAAGCAATAAAAACATTTAAAAAAAAATTAAAAACCACCAGCGTGGCCCCTTTAAGAAACACTTTTGAGGCTTTTTGGCCATAGCAGGCTGCTGGTGGCTGCCTGCTATCTTGCCTCCCTGCATCGGGCCGGACAGCTCCCCTACGGAACCTGGTAAGCACCTGGAATTTTCACCTCCTGGCTGGGAAAAAATCAGAAAATACCGGACATTTTAGGTGTCCGGTATTTTCTGAATTTTTTTACTGGACAGGAGGTGAATATACCGGACTGTCTGGTTCAATACCGGATACCTGGCAACCCTAATTGTGAGCACCAGCTATCCTGTCGGTTTCAAGCTTGTCTCCACTCCATTGAAATTACCTAACTCTTATGTATGTTATGTACATCAGAAGTGTTGTATCCAAGATATAGAAGTTAAAAAAACTGTAAAAAAGAGCAAATCCCCAAATATTTTAAGCTTTCTCCATTGTTGGTTTTCTGGTTTCCTGCTTTTGGGTACTCAGTATTCACTTCCTACAAAAGACCTTGATTTCCTCTCCAGCAGCAATAGTAACCATATCTTATCTAGCCAGAGTGTCACCTACTTTTGAGTTGATCAGACGTAACCAGTGATCCTGTTGCATGGAAGTCAGCTATTGGGGAAGGGGGGGTCTGCCCAGTAGAATGGTGCTGCTGAACATGGTGTACTTGCTTAAGTAAGAAACAGAGAGCTAGTCTTCTTGAGGATGTCAGCAGTTGTCTTGAAAACATTTGTAAAAATGGTTTGCTTACTGGTGATGCCTGTGTATATCTCTACTGATAGGCTATGAGTCCTGTCACATTTAGGGGCGGGGGTAGGTTCAGTGAATAATATTAAGTGCCAGTTGAGTTACCTGTCCTGGAAGTGCTTTGTCTTACATGCTTTGTTCTATGGCGATGGGGCAGAATTGCGACAAACCATTCATCTTTGAAAAATGTACAGTGTCCATAATTTAAAGTCTCCATTTTCTATTCCCCGGGCTCTGCTCCTTGCAAGTAATGTATAATTAATGGAATAGTTATTTTATTATGCAGTTACAGGCATAAAATGCATGAAAGCTTTACAAAAAGAAGGTCAGGTAAAGTTTTTGTTTTTAAACTTATTAAATAATATATAGAACAAGTAACTTTAAAAATATTTCCCCTTTAAAACTAGAATTTGCTTCCTACATGACTTTAAGGCATGGTGCTCCATAACACATTAATTGTGTAATAAATAATAAATTACTCTCAAGCTCTTGTATATTACTAATTATTTTGGGGACTCGTTTAAAAAGATTCCTTTGCATCCATAAAAACTGCATGAAATTTGACATACTTAAGAAACCATTCTAGAAAATTAAGACCAAAACAACCTCCCCCCATGACTGACTTTTGACAGCCTGAGAGATATTCCACAGAACATGTACTTTGTTTGATTGATTGATTGATTGTCTTTGCTTTGAATTTTCCATCTCCCTCCAGTTCTTAAATAATTTCCTCCTTTTGTTTCTCCAGAAAAGCAAGAAACCTTTTTGAAAAGAATGCTGCTCCAATTTTACACTTATCTGGCTTGGATATAACCATAGTTAAGGTAAGAGTTGATCTGCAACATTAACCAGCGTTACTCTGAGATTTTGTACTGATGCTTAATAATGAGTTTTTAAACTTCTCAGTTAATTTACAGACTGCTTCAGTGGCTTTTAATTTTCAACCACGTTTGGGGAGAGGGGAGGTGCATGCATGCAGTAACACTTCTATAACAGACATTTAAGAGGAGATTCTCCCAAATATTTGAGTGTCAGATGATAAAACAGACACACAGCCCACACGGTCCTTGGAGTTACCAGTTCTGTCTTGATATTTGAGAGAGTTTTACAATCCCTTAGAGCTACAGATTAATTAAAAATAAATCTTGCATACCTTAATAACTCCCCAAATAATGAAATGTTCTGTTCTCCTGAGGGGAAGGCTAAACTACAAAGGGGTGGATTTACAAAGAGCCTTCAGTGGGAAGGAAAAGAAAAACAAATGTGAAGGGTTCCTGCTGTTTCCAAAGATTCCTTGAGACTCATACGTTGGCTGTTGAGTATTCATTACACATTGGGAATAAAACCTACTCTTTGGAAGATATATGTACTATTATGTATATATCTTTCTTGTCTTGAAGCCTTATTGACGAGATTGTGCTATATTTTTCCATGATAAACCTCTTATTTTTTTATTGGTGTTTATTCTACTAAAAATATAGTGTCCGCCAAAGAGGAAATGTTAGTTGTTGTATTTATTTTATAAGTCGCTTGTCAAACTGCAGCAGGTGTTTCACATGGTAAGCGGAATGTGACTGGGCCACTATTTGGATGAGAGACCACCAAAGGAAAACTAGGTGCTGCAGGAAGTAGAGTTTGTTGTGGCATTGAACCCTCATGCTCACCACTGAACCCGTCTTGTTGAGAAGCACTATTCTTCTGGATACACACCTTACCACTTATGATCATTAAAGACCCTGTGATGTTTTCTTTTGCAGGAACAAGAGTGAAAACTAGGTGTTTGTGTTAAGTTCTTCTTAGACTACATGCAGTCAATCTTAATTCTCAATGCAGTTTTAGCTGAATACAACTGTATTCCAGATACGCCTGTGTAGGTTCACTGTGGCATATGAACTGCTTCAACAAGAAGTGCTGTTAAACAAGGGACTTGTTTCACTCATGGGTGAAGTGATTCTGTGCAGGTAGTATAATAAGTGCATGATGTTTTTACAAGATCAGTAGTAGAGCAAATCATAGGTATCAGAGGCGTCCCTGTGGACATGGAGCTATAGGCATAGTAAGTTGAATTTCTAAACCTTGGTTTCTCTTGGTATCTCAGACAGATTATGAAGGACAAGCAAAAAAGCTGCTGGAGTTGATGGAAAATACGGACCTGATCATTATTGCAGGAGGGGATGGAACGGTACAGGAGGTAGGAGTTTCTCCTGGTTTGTATGTAAAAAGTCACAATACCATATTGGGGCTAGAAAGATGGAATGTTGTATAACGTAACTGCAGAATGCTATAGTTCTGATTTGAGAGCTGTTCATTACATAACACCATTTTTCAGTTATTATGCCTTTCTGATTTGGGGTTAAAACCCTTCTGTACTCAAAGGGGGTGGGATGTGTGTGCAAGGGTGGATGTGTCCTTTCTCAGGGTATTTTATGCTATTTTGAACATATGTCACTTGGGAAAACATGTTCTGATATCTTTTTGCCTGATCACTCTCAAGTGGTGTCATTGTCAAAACTAATCCATAGCACATTCATAGTCCTGAGCAAGGGATGCATGCTTTACCCGGGATGAAAGAAAATAAAGAATGTTTTAAAAAGTTACAAAGAGTTCAAAATAGGGTGCTGTTTGTGTGCAAGCAATTAGAATGAATCACCTATCAAGGGAAGTCACAGATTCTCCATCTCTTCATGTTATCACATCAGAACAGGCTGCCTTCTGGAAGATAAGTTTTAGTCAAACTCAAGTTATTGAGCTTACTACAGGAGTAACAGGTTGAAACTGTGTATGGCCTACGTTATACAGGAGGTCAGACTAGGTGATCTAATTATAGTTCCATCTGGCTTTAAAATTGATTTATTTAAAAAAATATTTTCTCATGTGTTAAGAGCATACCGAGTGCCCTCATAACACAAGCACAAACACTGGTTTTGTGGCATCTTTAAATGCATATGCTGACTTTAATCAGTGAGTACATTCAAATCCCTGCTACTTTTCTCCATGGTGGATACAGAAAATGCACCCCTTTCTGTGTAAGAAACTACACCACCTTCCATAAAACATTGAAGGTCTCATAAAGGTGCCTTTATTCTGAGCAGCAGTTGTCTCCATTTCATAGGTTTCCACTGTAATTGCACAAAAGAATTCAAAAGCCAAATATTTCCACTATCTTTCAGGTCATCACTGGACTCCTCCGCAGAGCAGATGAGGTGAGGTTTTTTATTTTATTTTTTTAAAATTTATATCTGAGGGTTCCATCCCAGGCATTCATTTGAACCTCCTGGCCCAAGCAGACATCTGCAGATAATCCAAGGCCAGCTTGCTGTTTAAAGGGTCATGCTAGTATCCTGTAGTTTTACCCACTTTCTCTCTTTCCCTTTTTTAGTTAGTGAAATGGTTCCTGATCCAAACTGTTGGGAACTTCCAGTTACAGAGCAGGGGATGTGCAGAAACCAGGCACAAAACGTTCAAAGGCCTATGGCCCAATTTTGCCCAGTTCTTTTTTTTGTTTGGCAATAGAGCTGGGAAAAAGCTACAAGTGATTTTCTGTATCTACAAGCTGAACTGAATTCAATGTGACTGTGCTCCCACTTCTTTTATGTTCATGTAATGTCAGTATTCAAGCAGTGAATTTCTATTTTCCTAAAGAATAGTGATAGAAATGTAGCCGTGTTAGTCTGGCGTAGCTGAAACAAAAAACAGGACTATGTAGCATTTTAAAGACTAACAAGATGGTTTATTAGGTTCATCACCTAATAAACCATCTTGTTAGTCTTTAAAGTGCTACATAGTCCTGTATTTTGTTTTCCTAAATGGTTGCAGAAAGCGAATTTTAAGGGCTTATGCTAGAATACTAGTACTAGAAGTGATGATATATTTTACTGGGAATGACACTGCTAATTAACAAAGCAGAGGAGCACTGCTCCCAAAACTTCTTGGCAGAATCCTGGCAGAAAGGCAGTGAAATGATCTAGACAAGGATCTGATGACACTTTTGGCAGCTAGAACTGTGCCTGCTTACACAATTACTTTGTCTGACTCTGACAAGACATTTTTAGAAGTAAATTTTGCAAATAAGCCGGTAATTTTTAAAAGGATGCTGAGTATCAAAGAAATGAACATCATCAAAACATTTTTCTCTGTTTTTTGTACCACAGTTGACCAGTAAGTTTCCTATCCTTGAAAGAATGAAGAAAAAAGAATGTCTGTTCTGTTTTCTGTGTTTATCTTTGAGCATTTGACAGCATTTTTATTTACAGTAGCCCACAATATTCTGCATACTACATTATTCTGCAAGGAGAAGGAGTTTACTGTAATGTGGTCAGAGCTGCTTCTCTCTGAATTTCTTGGGCCAGAGAATTCTCTTATCACACATAATTTTGTCCCTACTATCAATTGACATACTAGAGATAACAGTTTCCTGCAGATCTGCCCACCTGTTTGTGCTCTGTCTTCCTGTATGAATTGTGTCTTAACAACACTTCTGATTATAGGAGGAGACTATTAAAGGTGCTAAAGATATGCCCTCTTTAGTAAAATTGAAAGGCAAAGCAGGAGTAAATAGGCCTGCAAAAAAATAATAAAAGGACACTGAGTACAGGCAGTCCCCGGGTTACGTACAAGATAGGGACTGTAGGTTTGTTCTTAAGTTGAATCTGTATGTAAGTCGGAACTGGCGTCCAGATTCAGCCACTGCTGAAACTGACCGCCAGTTCTGACTTACATACAGAATCAACTTAAGAACCCCAAGCGTCCCAAGTCAGCTGCTGCTGAAACTGATCAGCAGCTGATTCCAGGAAGCCCGGGGCAGAGCAACTCTGCCTCGGGCTTCCTGTAGTCAGCGCTGGTCAGTTTCAGCAATGGCTAAATCAGGATGCCTGGGGCAGAGTAGCTGGGGTGCTGCTGGGTTGCTCCAGTAGCGCCGCTCCTCGGCACTACTGGACCAACCCAGCAGCACCCCATCTGCTCTGCCCCAGGCATCCTGATTCAGCCGCTGCTGAAACTGACGAGCAGCGGCTGAATCAGGACCAGAGCAGCTGGGGTGCTCCTGGGTTGGACCAGTAGCGCCCAGAGCGGCGCTGCGGGACCAACCGGCAGCACCCCAGCTGCTCTGCCACAGGCGTCCGGAGAAAAGCCTAGTCTGCTGGGGGGGGGGGAGCGTACTAGCTGCGCACCCCCCCACCCCAGCAGACCAGGAAGACACGGGCGGCGGACCGAGACGCACCGCGGTCCCGCCACCTGGGTCCTCTGCGGCTTTGCTCCCAGTCTCCCTGGTCTGCTGGAGACCAGCAGACCAGGGAGACGGGGAGCAAAGCCTCTGAGGACGCCGGCAGCGGGGCGTCTGGGCTGTCCCACTGCCGGCTTCCCCCACGGCTTTGCAAAGCCTCGGGGAAGCCGGCAGCGGAGCAGCCCAGGTGCGCCTGGGCTGCCTCGCTGCCCGAGCCCCCCCGCAGCTTTGCAAAGCCACGGGGAAGCCGGCAGCGGAGCAGCCCAGGCGCGCCTGGGGTGCCCCGCTGCCCGAGCCCCCCCCTCGGCTTTGCAAAGCCGCGGGGGTGGGGGCTCGGGCAGCCCAGGCGCCCCTGGGCTGCCCGAGCCCCTCCGTGGCTTTGCTCTGCTTCTTCCTGGTCTGCAGACCAGGGAGACGCAGAGAAAGCCCCAGATTACACGGGCGGCAGGACCGCGAGGTCCCGCAGTCCGTGTACTCTGGGGCAGCCCCGTTCGTATCTGCGGATCCGACATAAGTCGGATCCGTGTAAGTCGGGGACTGCCTGTAGAGTGAAAGGAGGGTGTTAGGAGGTACTAGGGGCTTACAAATGAGGGGATAGCAGGTAAAAGTGATGGTAAAGGGATGTAGTTTAGCTTATGTGGAGTTGCAGTGTCACAATGCTGCAAGCTGCGTTACTCAGCAGAGAGAGTACATTGTGATATAGCAGGAGTGGGCAAGATACAGTCCGGGGGCTGGATTCAGCCCACAAAGCCGTTTAGTCTGGTCTGTGGCCCACACCACTGGACCCACAGGCAGGGAGCAGCCTCAGGGCTCAGAGCAGCTGGCTGCTCCATCTCCCTCTCTGTGCCGAGGGAAGAGGAGGAAGCTTTACGCACTGCAAGCCACCTCCTTCACCCAAAGTCTCTCTCAGACCCTACACCCTCTCCTGCATCCCAGTCCACTACCCCAACCTCCCTTCTGCACTCAGCCTCTGTCCCAGACCCCACCCTCCCTCCATAGAAAAGTGCAGCCCTTGACCACTTACCAAAATTTTGGAGTGCCACCCCCATCAAAAATTATTGTGCACCCCTGTGATACACAATAATGTACACTCTTTTGCTAACACACATCGGGGAACAGTTCATTGTGACGTGGTGTTGCATTAGCTTTTTCCAGCAACAAGGCTTTTACTGTACCTTGGGCCAGAAAACAACATAGGCAATGACTTCCAGTATCAAAACCCCTTCTGTATCAATTCCTACTTTTTTTTTTTTCCCCTTGAGGCAATCTTTTTGTCATGCAAGATTGCTCTATCAAGAGGGCTTCCACGAAGATAAATGAGAGTGACTGCAGCAGGGCTTCAGATGCCTCCTTGAGTTGTAGAAAGATGGCAGATTGCTGACGGACTCCATACATTAGTTAGTGTATATCTGCCAGCCTGTGTGTAATGATGCTCCTAATGATTACAGAAAGCTCCTTTGTAGCCAGTTGGCACTGGCGGGTTCAGAGATTCTGATGCCATGTTCAGAGTCATTATGTGTTACTGCCTTGTTTTGGGAAGTCCCTGACAGCTTAATGCCAAGGGGGCAATATCCGACACAGTTATGCTGTTCACATAGGAATCTTAATTTTAGCTGATGTAAATGTGAATTTATTTCCTTGTGTTTCCAGGCTATCTTCAGTAAGATCCCCATTGGATTCATTCCCCTTGGAAAGACCAGTACCCTGAGCCAAACTCTCTACTCTGAAAGCAGAAACCAAGTTGAGTAAGTTTTGCATGTGAGAGGGAGAGGAGATTTGCTTTTATTTTTGAGGGGGAAAATGCTGCTGAATAGTTTGGGTTTTTCAGATATTTCTTAAGTTTGTTCTGTTATCTCTCCTCCCTTTTCCGCTGGGTTACACAGTGATTGGTGGTCTTAAGGACAGGTTTTTGGGAAGGTGGATGAGCATGCGAGTCACTGAAATTTAAAGGAAATTTAAAACTCAGACAGGAAATATATATATTTTTAGGAGGCACAATTTTTCTGTAGAACTCTGAGCTTCAAGACATCCTTGATAATGAAGCTAGTCAGAGGTACAATAGACAAAACAACCCAGTGGCTTTGGAAAAAGGGTACATGTTCTTCTGCTTCACTGTATAGTCTAATATTTGCCTATTGGATGCTAAGAGGAAACTTCCCCAGTATGTAGGACAGTATATCCCATATATGCCCACTGTAGAGCTTCTTGTGCTTTCCTCTGAAGTATCTGTTTAAGATTCTTATATTCACCAGGAGACATTCTTATATTCACCAGGAGACAGGATAGTGGACAAGATAGATAATGGGTGTGATACAATTGGGCAATTACTATTTTTTTTTATTTTGCTATGTTAAATATAAGTTTATTTTTCCTCTGTCTTAATTTTTTTATTAACCACCTTTTCTTCCTCTCGCCACATTTTTCTACCTTCCAGTTTCTCCCATCCTAATGAATGTATTCCCTTCACTATGAGCTCTGTTCACTCTTGTCAGAGTAACTCATTATTATTCTGCTTTATGGAAGCCTTGCTGGTAACGGTCACACAGAATGCCCACAAGCCAACTGGCATAGCATCTGATCCTTCATTAAAACTCCCAGAGTTCTTTGCAGCTCAACAAAGTAGACAATGCTCTTGACAACAGTAGGATAAAAATAATTTATGTTTGGGCTTTGAAGAAGCCATTTGAATTGAGCAATCTTAATGTCCATTGATAATGAATTGCCTAGATGGGGACCACAATATGTTGATGGAGTTAAAAAGAATTTATCGATGAGCCGATTAACAACCCATGTTAGTGACAGAATCTAAATGCAGATGTAAGAATGATAAATAGTAGCACTTTAGATATTTGGACATTGGTTCCTCCTTTGCTTATTGGACTTTAAATTTTGAGCTTAAAAGACATAAAGAGTAAAGAATGAATTAATGGAGAAACTCCTGTTGACTTCAGTGGATATTGATTTGACTCAGTGTGTTATATTTGTGACCTTCTTGAGAAACGTGCACAACACTGAACTTGCGTCTTATTTGGTGATTGAAGGAGAAAATGTACCTTAAATCATGTTTAAGAGGCTCCATGTACAGATCTGCTTGGGGTTTTAAATAGTTAGTTGAGAGAAGCTTTTGGGCCATGTGTCACGGCTTAATATTAACCGTGGTGGATGAACAGCAGCCATCAGCAGTGGCATGGAGGCCGAGTTAAGACTGGTAATAATCCTGGCCATGATATAAGGCTAAAGAGCATAGACCAGATTAATTTAGTATAGTAATATAGATTAAATCCCTGAATCATTTTTTATAAATTATACCATCCACCAGCAACAATATTTAAAAATATCTCCCATGTTTTATTCAGTCATTGTCTTATCTTCAGTACCAACAACATCTATGCGAGGAAATAGGTATTGCGCTCCCTTGTCCAGATAAATGCACTGATATGCGGCAATAGCACCAGTAATATGCACCTATATTTTGACGGTGTTCAGTCCTGTGCACAGACCCCTGGCACATTCTCTGCTTGCCAATAGCAAAAGAAATTTCCAGTTAGAATCCTTTCTGTAGAAGGTGCATACTCCTCAAGAGTAATTGGATGATGAATCTCTCTGAAAAAGTTACACTGGCTTTTGTCATTCATTACTTCTGACTCCTTTTGTTTCCCATCCCGTAAGAAAATGGCACACTGTTAGATCTTTGGGGCTGCCTAACACAGTGGGGTCCTGATCGTGATCCGTCTCTAGGTGCTACAGTAATGTAAATAAGTAAAACTTTTAAAAGCTCATGCGGTTTTTTTGTACCCTTCTGGGTTTTTTTTGTTTTTTCAGATGCATTGCTGGTGCTACATTGGCCATTTTGAAGGGAGAGACAGTTCCACTTGATGTACTGCAGATCAAGGTAAAAAAAATCTATTCACATTTTTAGCTGAAAACAGTATTCTTAAGGCTTTTCTATGTGTTTCTCATGTAGTTTGGGCCATTCCATTCTTCGTAGGCTATGTTTACACCTCATAGAAAGGTCAGAAAAAGATACGCAAATTGCAGACTGCAATTTGCATATATTTTTCTGCTTTTCTGTCGGAAGAGGTTTTTCCAAAATTTGGCGTGTCTACACAGCGCCAAATTTCAGAAAAACCTGTTCTTTCGAGCCATCTCTTCTTCCTTGTAAAATGAGGTTTACAGGGATGGTGAAAGAACGCGTCCACTTTTCTGAAATTTTTTTCAGAAAAGCAGGCATGTTCCTTGGATGTGGCAGTGCAAAAACGCTGCAGTCTAGACATAGCAGTAGTATTGGGGGCATCCTGTTAGATAATGTTTACACAAAAATATTCCCTTTCCAATCAGTAATGTCATGATTTAGTGCTTATGACGTTAGCCGTTATAGTAGAAATCATCATCTGTCCTTCTAATGGGCCAAGGATGATAAAGACTAGTTGACTATCCGATAAGCAAATGCTTATTGGATAGTCAGTTGACTAGTGGATTCCTCCCCCTTGCTGCCTTTATCAGATAGATGCAACAAAGGGAAGGGAAAAAGGGGTACTTCAAAGGGGAGCACCGCACAGTTGAACCCAGCTCAGCTGTGCGGCACTTCCCCTTTGAACGCTGCCTGGGCGTTTCAAAGCTCAGCCGAGGCGGCGTTCAAAGGGGCAGTGCTTCACAGCTGAGCCAGGGATTGGCTGTGCAGTGCTGCCCCTTTGAAACACCAAGGCGGCGTTTCAAAGGGACAGCGCCGCCTGGAGCCTGGGGTCAGCTAGGAACTCCCCAGCTGATCCCGGGCTCCGTGCTGCATTTCCGCGGAACCTGGGATCAGCTGGGGAGTCCCTAGCTGACCCCGGGTTCTGGGGAAATGCTGCGCAGAACCCACAGTCAAGTAGGGAGTCCCCAGCTAACCTCAGGCTCCAGGGGGCATTTCAAAGCTGGCATGCCCACGTGCAGCCTGGAGTGAGAGGGACTTCCCGCTGGCCCCGGGCTGCATGTTGTGTTCTGCGTTCCTCCTTTGAAATGTACAAGAGCCCCAGGAGGGGGTCTTGTACATTTTGAAGGAGGAATGCGAAAGTGCCTATTGACTAGTCAAGTAGTCGATGGAAATTCCATCCACTACTCGAAAAGTAAATTAACTGCAATTTAACATCCTTATAATGGGCTGCATACAATAAAGTGGGATATTCTCAGCTAAAGCACGTATTTGGGTGTATAAAAATGTTGTTGGGTGGCTGAAAGTGCTTGACTGAATAACTTGCAAATGCTGTTATTTCTGGAGGAACGGGATAATAGTCTGAATTGATTTTAAAATACATCTTGTGTGGCATTGGGATGAATAGCCTGCCATCTTGGAAAATCTGAGACTGGAGAACCTCTGACCATGCCTATCACCTTTCTGAGTATCTCCGTTTTCTGGTATATCTGTTGTGTGAGCTAACAGCTGTCTGGAGCTGGTGCTTAGAGGTGCTGTGGAATACTCTTTTCTTTGGGCTACTGTTATCCACAAACTGAAATAATCCTTGCTAGGTGTGCAGTCAAAGCAAATTACTGGCACCTTGGAAACCTTCAGCTGTGATTTCCTCTCTATTGGAGTAGACAGAATGTACCACTTGAGCTTTGTCTAGCCCGCATTGCTGCGGGCTATTATAGGACATCCTTGCCATGAAATTTCACTTCTGGGATTGATCATCGATTAGCTGAATTTGTGTTTTTTGGTTGCAAAAAATAATGTAAATGTGCCATAATGTAAATAATGTAAATCTCTCTTTGTTTTTCTTTACAGGGAGAGAAGGAGCAACCTGTGTTTGCAGTGACTGGATTAAGATGGGGATCCTACAGAGATACAGGAGTTAAAGTTAGCAAGTAAAGAAATACTGTGTTTTTTGTAACTCTGTTTTTTTTTTTAATACCACTTAGTATTTCCCCTTCAGACTTTTGCAATGGAGTCCAAAAGAGGACAAAGATAGGCCCATTCCTTAGCATTGTACAGTAATAAAGTATAAGGCATTTCAGTTTTCCCTTTCATATGCATTTAGCATTTTACTTTTTGCTGACCTGATTTTGTGAATGGTAATGTCACACTTGCCCTGTGAGGTCCGATTCTGGAAATTCTTTCACAGACAAAGCCAACAGGATAAGCATTTTCCTGAGTCCTGTTTGAGAGGAGTGACTATGCATTGGGTTTCATCAGTCGCCAAGGAAAAGGCGCACACACCCTCATTCAATGTAATTCAATTCCAGCAAAGAACTTCAAGTACAATAGGAAATGTCCTTCACTTCCTGCCAGGAGTGGCATAGAATGTACCATCTGATCACTGTTTCGTGATTACTAAACTAATAAATGCTGGTTTTGCTCCAAATGAATAGCACTGAGCTGTAGTGCAGCTGTTGGGTGCCTGGGAAGCAAAGGGATGTGCTAGTTCCTGCATGAACCACCTGAGTCAGCAGATGCAGGGTTAGAAGTTAGCAGAATGGGGTGACAAGGCCTGTCTTGGATGAGAGTGTTTGTCACTAGAGGAGCAGGAAAATGCAGCAATTGGTGAGGGTGAGAAGGTGCTTGCCATGGTGTCACAGAAGAGCCTCTTAATTGTAGCCCCAGATTTCCCGGGGCCAGTAGCTAACAGGCTGCGTTCTTTTCTCCCCTAAATACTCACTAGCTTTCCTAGCTGTGGCTAGGCTCCCATGTCATCACTCCTTCTGACACTGTGTCACCCCTGATCTTTCCCGGGCAGTGATCTCTTTCTGCAGGACTTGGTCTGCTTCAGACTCTGTATTGTGCTAGTGGCCCAATGGGTAGGTAAAAAAGAAGGTGCGAGCTAAGGCATAGCACAGATGGAGCTGAGCCACAAGTTAAGCAGGGATGGGACAGTAAGTGTGGGTTCCCTGATGGTTCTCTTTCCATTTCAGTCTAGACACTGTCCCATGGGATGGCCATGATGTCTTTGGTCTTGTGTGGTGGTGATGGTGGTAGTTGTGTCGCGGTTGGGAGGGAAGTTAGGTGAGTCAGTGGTTTAGTGGTAACAGTGTAACACGAGGTGTGGCAGGATCCTGGTTGAAGTTTGTGGAAGCCTATATAGAGTTTAGGTCTCCTACTCTCCAAAGGAGTTCATATGCAATGTCAATGCTCTGGGTGTGTCATTAAATGTCATAGTAGGTAACTGTACTGATATATTGAAGTACTTATTTGGGGTGAGAGCACTTTCAGGCAAATGAACATTAGGAACATCTGTTCCTTTAATTCTGAAGCCAGTGATTTCACTTCCTCCATCCCATCCCTTCCTGCAGCCTGCCCAGATGCATCCCAGCAGCTATTGACCAGGGGAGCCTGAGTCATTCTGGATTGTGTCAGATAACTAGGTAGCACTGTGCTGTGTCTCCTGGTCCCACCTGTAGTGCAGGTTTGGTAGTGCATGTCTCTGATCTGGACAGCTCAGCAATGGCACATGGGACTTAAGGTACGACCCTCTTCTTGATTCTGCCCCTGCCTTGGTGTGTAACCTTGAGCACATTTCTGTGGGCTGCAGTTTCTCCCTCTGTAATATAACAATACTGATTATATTTTCACAAAGCACAGTGAGGACAATGAATTAAAAGTGCTAATGATTACATCTCGCTGCTGTTTTGTTGTGGGAGCTAAACATCCTGTGGTGGATAAGTCAGTTTTGTTGTATCTTGAAGTCAAGTCACAAGAATAAACTTCAGTGGAAAGCAAATGTATGTACTTTGGCATGTGCTGCATTCATGAAAGACTTTACCCAATGGATCCTGAGTGTTCTCATGAATTTTGCCTTGGTTCTTTTTAGATACTGGTACCTTGGGCCTCTGAAAACCAAAGCAGCTCACTTTTTCAACACACTGAAGGTAAAGCATTAGTGCATTACTAAATAACAAAAAGCAGCAAATTATACCTAGCAAGGGGGAAAGAGAGGCTGTGTGTGTGCATGGTATATTGAGCAGTATTCCACCCATTATAATGCCATCACGGAGTTCCAGTAACAACATAAACTTGAGAGGAAAATTCAGCTCATTTGAATAGCTAGAAGCATGAAGGACCTTAATTTTGTGGCGCTCTGAGGGGGATATGTTGTTTCTTACAATACATTGGAAAATTCCTGCTCTGAGGGCCTGCTGGAACCACATTCAATCACTAGAGGGAGCAGATAACCACTTTTGAAGCTTGAGAGAGGCTGGTGCAGCTGATAACTAGTAGAGGGAGCTCAGTCACCTTTCTCCAGTTTGTGTTCAGGCTTCCTTATGGTAACACTTCACCCTGATTTATTCATCTGACATTAAAAATGCCTTTAATTAGACTGCATGTGAGTGTTGATAATCAGAGGCTTTCAGGTGTGGTGAATTGAACACAAAGGTTAATTGCTGATATTTCATTTTCATTTTCAGATGCTTTAAGGGGTGGTACGAAACTTAAAATCTGATCTGTGTTGAAGACCATGTATTTCTGATCACACTGTCCTCCTGATTCTCTTAACACAGAGCTAGGAGACCTTTTTTGGGTTGGGGGCTACCGACCCACAGAAAAATCAGTCAAGGGCCTCTAAATAGTCACAAGACTATTTTAATCTCTTCTTTTTTTCAGAGTCTTGTTATGCTAGTAATCATGTTCACTTCCCAACTCTGTATCTTTCCTGTCTCTGCTATACCCCTTCTGAAATGGGATGACCATAATTGATCACAGTATTCCACTTGAAGGGCTTACCATGATTGTGCATAATAGCATTACGGTGACTGTTTTGCTGTATTCTAAAATGATGGCTCCAAAAAATAGCAGCTTTTATGGTGTTTTGAGCCATAATAGTATCTCTTCCAAATTCCTAAGTTCAGGGCCCTGTTTTTTTCCCAGGATCATTAATATTCTTATGCTTATACTGCTCTTCCTACACAATTCTGTCAGTCCTATTAATGTGACCAGGAGCTACGATGGAACTTTTCACCATGCTCGGAGGTATGATAGGAAGGGGCTCTACATCATGATTCCCCTGATCCAAAACAAGCTTGTCACTTTTTACCTCACACTCCTCAACTTTGTCCAGGGGAAAGAATAGGTGACGTTGTGCATGTGGGCTATCCGCTGAATTTCTGTATTGTGTTAATTCCAGTACCAAGCCAGCTGGCATCAGTTATTCTTTCTGAATTTAGTCTTTCAGAAATTAGTTTAAAAATGGTTGTAAATGGTATCTCTAGTGTTAGCCTCAGGCACTATTTGCAAGCTAACCTTTTATTTTAGCTTCTAGGGTTGTGGCATTAGAATCAGAAATATCAGCATGTAACAGACCCCTTCATGGATACAAAATTTGTGTCCACCTCCAATCCATACATGGGTCTGTGGAGATCCATTGATTTGCAGGATCCTAGATATAAAATGTGGGTCCTCGTGCATCTGCAATCTGCAAACATGGTCTGCAGGGCTCTCCCAACACTGTGCTATATGTTAGAGTTTTGTCTCAAATGTTTTGTGAAGTTACTGGAGCTGCCTCTGTGGCCCTATGGTTAGTTCTGTGTGTTGCCATGTAGAAGAACCTGATTTCTAATTCAGATCTCACTCTCTATCATCCTCCTGTTGTAGAGGCAACACATACTCAGCCCTCTGCTGGGGAGGAAATATACTTCCTAGGGAGGACTAGAATAGGATCTGAAGTCCTGTGTTATCCTCCCCAGCTGGGAGAATTTCTGCTCCCACATGGGAATCTAAAGGTTGGAGAGCCTTACAATGGGCTATGAGGAGGTGGGATCTTTGGGCTGTGAAGGGAATGTAACTGTCACCTCCCACTCTCTCACACTGCATAAAGAGATGGTTGCTCACCAGAAGGCCATTTTTCTTCCTCCTGTTTCGGTAAATCCAAGGAATGGCCTCAGAAACATCAAGCTTCCCTTATGTATTTGGGCCCAACCAAAAGACCCCCCGAGGAGCCAGAAGAGAAGCCGTCCAGACCATCTTTGTTTGTGAGGATTTACAGGAGGCTTTCACTGTACTGGGCGTCTCCCCAAGAGGGTAAGCAGTATGTGTGTGGGTACTGACTCAGAGAGGGGCTTTATTCAACAGTGCAACATCCAATCAGGCTGGAGCAGACCCAGTCTGAGTGCGCTTTTATCCTTAGACTCCACTGTAGTTTATGAATGTTGTCCAGGTTTCATTTCTAGGTTTCACCCTTTTTTTTCCCACTATATCCACCATCCCTAAAGCTCTGTCAGGCTGCTTGCAGGGACACTGTCATTATTGCTAGCTTGGGAATAATGGCATTTAGTAAAGGGACAGAGAAGTACCTTCTGTGCTCTGACCCTCTCCCAGCAAACACCTACAACATGAGCTTCAGCTTATTAGCTGGGCCTGCAAATGCAAGTACTGACAGGAGTGAGACTCATTCACTGAACTAGTAAGTTTTGGGCCATCTTGATGGCCTAGATTTGGCCCATGATCCTGCCCCTTGGGAGTTCTTGCTACTTAGTTCCTGGCACAGCAGGGGGTGGGAGTGTCTCACAAGTCCCAGGAGGGGAGGTGCCTTTCATGCACCACTGGTATTGATGGGCTTCCTACCCCCGTTCACTTCTTCCAGGCCAGAAACCCTTCAAATGTAGAGGGGAGCTAAAAGAAGTAGTATGTGGAGGGCATAGGCTGTGGCAGAGACAGGAAGAACTTGTCTTTGGGAAATAAATACTAGCATAGCATCCTGAATGTCACAGTTTTTTTTTGTTAGAGTGGGACCACATCCCTTTAATAGATTTCTAAGTGCTCCTGTTCTGTGAGCCCGTGAGACCTGTCAGTTTGGGGTCACTAGGAGCTGCTTTTAAAGCTTTTATGCAATGTGCTGTCACCTTAACTTTCCAGCCTCAGCCCCGACAGCTTCCTTCTCTATTTGTCACTTTTTAAATGCTAAGGAAACAAAGCCTCTGGAAATAATGGGACAGAGTAGTTTTGACTGGCACTGGTCTTTCATATTTCACAGCAGTGGAACACTGGTCTGTGTAATTTACTTTCTGACTAATGGTCTTGTCCCTTCTGGCCTCTCAGAAATCCCCCAGGAGATGACCCTGGAGCCCTGGGAAGAAATGCAGCTGTCCACCATTGAACTCTCCATCACAACTCAGAACAGGCAGCTTGACCTAACAGTAAGTGCACAGTTTAAATCAATCCCTTTCCATACTGAGCACGCCTTCCTTGCTGAACTCCCTCTGCAGCTACACAGAGTAAATTGTAATTGAGTATGGAACTGCAGAAGAATCCAAGAGAGGGATGGTGTGAAGGGTCATTGTGTAGGTCTTGCAAGGCTGGATTGCAAAACCTAGGTTGGGGCTGGGTGGGTGGGTGTGTGTGTTAGTTAAATAAAAAAAATCAGGAAATTTTCAGTAACCAAGGGAAATCCTAATGCCTTCATGGCAGGAATTATCCACGTCCTCTCCTTGCCCCATAGAAAAGTGGAGATGTTGTTTACTGATGCTGAAATGAAGCAATAAGCCTGGATGTGTGCCTGGAATGTTGGCCCTGTCCTTCTGCCAACTGCAGAGTGAAGGACTCAGAAGGACAATGGCCATTTTAAATGAAAGAGGATAGGAGCTGGCGGTAGTTGTTTGTTTTTGTGAGGGGCAGGGAAGAGGCAAGTATAATTGTCCCGGTGAGAGCCTCCTTGGCGCAACATGCAGTTGTGTATTTCAAGTGCCCCAATGCCAGCTCTGGCTGGAGTCCTTGTGTTACAGCAATGAAATCACAGCAAAGATTTCTGGGTTGATTTAAGTCTTTAGTTCTGAAGTGCTGAATCAACATTGTGATCAGAGCTCCTGGTTTGTGGGACCAGAGAGAGAACAGGCAATTTAGGGAAACCTTCCCTGTGCTGCAGTGCCGGCCTGCTGACAGAGGGAGGAGGGCAGGCAGGCAGGCAAAGGGGCCAGAGCCCCAGGTCCTTTAAATTGCTGCCGGAGTGCTGTGCTGCATGTTTTGGGCGCTGTTAAGGGCTGGGGGTGTGCCACGCTCTGGGTCGCACTGAGGACTGTCTGGGGGCCAGCATGCTGTGCTCCATGCGGTATGCAGGGCTGGCTGCCCTCACCCTGCCCCTTACACCCAGGGCCTCGCCCCTTCCTGGAGCAGGAGCTGTCCCCATGCATACCTTGTCCAAGGGCCCATGGAGGCTGTCAGTGCCCTGGCTGCTCTGCCCCCAACATGCCACAGTGTGGTGGCGCAGGGGTCGTTTAATTTCCATGCAGCCTTGGCTTCCCTGCTCAGACTACCAGCAGGAACTGGACTGAAGGTATCAAATCATTTCACACTAGCCACTGAACAGTCCTTGGATGGTAACCACCTTGGGCACTACTGAACTGGACTGGATTTGAACCGGTGATCTAAAGTGAAGAGCTCACTGTTCCATTACCATAATCCTGTCCCTCTGCTTGCCGCTTCATTTCCCTTCCCTTTGCCTTTCTGTGCAGCAGCAGCAGCAGCAGCAGCAGCGCTAGGGGCTTTTGACTTGTTAGTGGGGATGGGCATGCTGTCCCTACTGTAGTCATCAGTGCCACCCCATGAGTTGGCCATCTTTTGGGTGAGTGGCTGGAGGAACAAAACAGTTTACCTACGTGCCGCTTCACCTCGTTAAATAAGCATCTTCTTTATCCTGTCTTATTCCCATCCATATTGTTCCCCTTATGTCATCCATGCTTTTACGCTCATCCCTGAGACCATATATAATGCTCATTGTCCATCCCCTGCCTCCAAGCCTGAAGGGACTGGATAGAGACCCTCTTTGGAATCTGTCACATTGGCTGATTACTCAGCCATAGGCACCTCAAATGAATAATATCAATAAAAATGAGCCATTCCTTCCTCCTTCCCACCCCAAACTCAGGCCTAATCTATACTAGATTGAGTGTACTGGTATCTGTATAGGTACAGCTATATCAGCCAGGTCTTCTAGTTTAGATTCATCTTATATAGGTGGAACTTCTCTGGTCTGGCATCTTAGTGACCTGACCTGTGCCAATCCAAAGAATTTGCCAAACCATCAGAGATTAGTATTATCTAGCAGCATTACCAACATTTCCACTGCTTCCTGGGCTCTGAGAAGACATGTAGGGGTAAATTAGAGCTAACTACAGCACAAACACTGAGAGAGTCAGGATGGGTGGCTGTAAACAAACTTTATGGGACACTGGGAAACTTGGCCATGCTTATGATAAGCGGACATCTGGCTAACTAAAATCATGCCGGACCACAGATGTTCCCAGACCAGATTGCCGGACTAGAGAGGTTCAAACTGTACTGTCAGAGTGCTTTTCCAGTGCAGCTTATACCAGTTTCATAGATGAGATAACTTCTTTGCCAGTCTAGCTGAATCTACACTAGGGATTTTGCCATAAGAGAAATGTTAAAAAATCACTCCCCTGACCAACATTACCATAGATCCAGGAGTAAACATTCCTAGTACAGGCTTTATGTAAGAGCATGTACCAGTTGAGAAATCAAGACTATGGTTCAGCTATGCCAGGAATTTAAAGTGAAAATGTCAAATATATTTTGACCCCGATTCGACCTTGGCAATAGAAAAGCTTTTACAAAATGAAGGACCAAAAGAAATACTTCCATCATTGATATATTTAACTCCATTGACTATTGTTTTTTAAAATGAATGAACGTAACCTCTTGCATCTCTTGCTGGCTACACATTGCAGCATTGTGCTAGTACGTAAGAACCTGAGCGAACTACTGAAAACTGAAGTCAGACTGAATAACCTGCTTTCATCATACTAGTTGCATAGAATGCAAAAAACCCCAACCCCCTGCCAAAAAAAAAACCCCAATGGCATAAACAGTAAAACAATAATAAAAATGGTTTAATATTAGGGCTGTCAATGGGCAGTAACGCCTGCGATTAACGCATGTTAATCACAGAGAGGGGAAACCAGCATAAGCTGCTTCAGAGACCATCTCTGGTAAGGCGCAGTAATGCAAACTGCCACCAGAGGGCGCAAAGAAAAAAGAAGCAGTGAGATAGGGGGGAAAAAAAACCTTAAGAGGTCCCAACTCCAAGGGAGAAGTAAACAACCCTGACACTCATCCCTCTTCCCTCCCAGGTGACCATATTTTTTAAAATAAAACAGCATGGGGGAGGGGGGCTTGTCTAAGCCGTCTTTCCTCCTCCCCTACCCCCCAAGCAGGGCTCACCCAAGCCACCCTCTCTTTGCCTCCTGGGGCTGGGACTGACCCTTCCCCACATCTGATTCTGGGGCTGAGTCCCCCCCTCCCAAACTCTGCATTGCCCATGGTCTACCCCCCGCCCCAACCTAGGGGCTTACCCCTCCCCTGAGCTTGGGGGCTGACTCTGAGCTCTGTGCCACCTGAAGTTGGGGGCTGAGCTCCCCCATCTTCCCCCCCCAAAAAAAAACCCTCTGCACTGCCCACAGCAGAGTCTGTCCCTCTCTGGCCCTGTGCCACCCACAACTGGGGCTGAGCTAAAAAAGGACTCATTTGAATAGGGACACAAATATATTGATTATATAGAGGAATTTATTGAATTATTCCAGACATTGACACAGTTCTGCTGTGTTTTCATGATCTATGAGGATTAGAGCTGTCAGTTGATGTGTGTTAATGCCTGCGATTAATGCAGGGCTGGATTAATGCGTTAATTTTTTTAACATGTTAATTGCAGGCATTAATGCTGTGCTGCCCCTTTGAAGCACCAGAGCTGCGCTTCAAAGGGGCAGTGCAACACAGAGCCCAGGATCAGCTGGGCACTCTGGTGTTTCCAAGGGGCAGCACTGCACGGAGCCAGGGTCAGCTGAGAACTCCAGCTGATCCTGGGCTTCCGTAGAGCTGCCCCTTTTGAAATGCCAATTGACAGTCCTATTTATTATTTTTTGTTGAATACGTGATGTGGTGTTTGGTACAGAATAATGGTAGGTCAGGAATCATTAAATATCATTTCTAACCTAATGCTGACCATTAAGTGAGGAAAAAATAAATTTTTCTCATCCCTTACAAAAAAAACCAACCAACCCTCTTTTCTGTGGGATAGTTTGGGATGTGGAAATGGGCTGTCTTAAAGATGGCTTCAAGCACATGCTTCAGTACAGAGGATGTGATGCTAGAGAAACATTCACAGTTTGGTTTCTGAATCTTTTCCATAGCGCACAGAAGATTTCATGAATATTTGCATTGAAGCGGATACAGTCGGCAAGGGAGACTTCATAGATAGAGGGTGAGTAATGAGGAGGCTGCTGTGAGCTAGATTTTTTTTTTTTTTTTTTTTTTTAGGTAAGTCACAAAAGCGATTGTGTTGGCCATTATGTTGAGAGGACAAAAGTGGGGTATGGCTTGTGGGGGTTCTGGGTTTTGTGTGTTCAAATCCAGGTTTATATTATTTTGTTGTTGTTATTTTGAAAGCAAGAGCCAGTGTTGTGCGGCTGGAGCTCCCCTCCCTACCGTCTATGGTTTCTGCACTAATCTTTCCCCCTCCAATACTGATTGATATTGTTATTGGCATAACACCATCAGGAGGCTAGGTGCTTTAAAGACAGGCAGCCAGGCAACATCCCTTCTGCATCCCTACTGTTCATCTAAACAGCAAGATTTCTGCAGAAGAAATCAACATGCTTCTATTTTAGTGTCAGGATTCTGTTTTTAAGGGAAGGGGTAAAGTGCTTCAGTCCCTTATCTCACTAACACATCTCTGAAGAGAGGTCTCCACTGGAAAAGCCTCTTGGAAGAAGAGCATTTTAAGGAGGGACTTGAACAAGTAGAGTGGTTGCATGGGCAGACCAGGGGTTCCAGGCATGGGTACCTGGTACAGGGAAAGCGGTCTGGATACTTCTCATCACCTTACTCACCACCTCCCTTCTGCTTGGGATGCCCTCCTGTGATATGTGCATTTCTTTTATTCGTTAAATGAGCTGCTAGGAGGCATAAGACACTGATCTGATCTTTCCTACTTCCTCTAAGCATCCGCAGTACCAAGTTTACCACATTATTACTCCTTGTTGAAGTGGAGTGTGATTCCTCTAGGGGGGTGTGTCTAGACTACATGCCTCCTTCGATGGAGGCATGTAGATTAGCCAGATCGGAAGAGGGAAATGAAGCCGCGATTAAAATAATCGCGGCTTCATTTAAATTTAAATGGCTGCCCCGATCTGCCGATCAGCTGTTTGTCGGCAGATCGGGGCAGTCTGGACGCGATGCGCCGACAAAGAAGCCTTTCTTCATCGGCACAGGTAAACCTGGTTTCACGAGGCTTACCTGTGCCGATGAAGAAAGGCTTCTTTGTCGGCGCGTCGCGTCCAGACTGCCCCGATCTGCCGACAAACAGCTGATCGGCAGATCGGGGCAGCTATTTAAATTTAAATGAAGCCGCGATTATTTTAATCGCAGCTTCATTTCCCTCTTCCGATCTGGCTAATCTACATGCCTCCGTCGAAGGAGGCATGTAGTCTAGACACACCCGGGCAGGGGAGGGCAATAATTTCTAAAAGGGGGTCACCCTGCAGGAGACTTCTCATGCTCCCCTGCCTACAAAGCCTGATTGGCCTGGGGGTGTGGGAGTGTGTGAATTCTTCACCTGCCCTCAGTGCGTAGAGACAATCACCAGCTGTTTTAAAATAGCTGGTGGTTCCCTCTAAGGGCTGCAGTGGGAGGAGACTTGGTGCGCTCCTCCTGCCCCAGACCAATCAGGGCCTGGGGGTGGGGGGGAGCATGCAAAGTCTCTCTTCTCCTGCCATGGCCCTGCCAGGGGCATGTGGCAGCTACACAGAACCACCAGCTGTTTTAAAATAGCCAGCAATTCCCTCTGGTGCTGCATGCCCCTGGCTGGGGAAGGAGACTTTGCACATTCCCCCATCCCCAGA